>NC_092631.1:5964480-6564480 GCF_039555335.1 Amphiura filiformis
CTTCATATGAGATGATCTTTGGAAAAATACGGCATAATTTGTCTTGGTGTTTGCGGAATGCCATGAAATAAAATATTAATACGTTGCGGCAATTCATGATTGACAACTAACAATCGGCGTGTCCTTCGTATCCTCCACTGTCAATTTCTTATCCACTCACTAATCCTCACAAAAGCTTTGTGTTGATTACGTAATGTGTGGAGGCAAATTGCAATAAGGACAAGGAAATAATGAGTAGAGGCGGGCTCCGAGGTGGGTTTCTTCTTCATCTTACGTAACAGTATTGTTCTCCAAAAAAAACCGGAAGCTTGTCGTTTGGAGCTCTAGCTGAAATACAGCAAGATAATGTAAGATAGTAAATGTAAACCTGTATTTTACCTTTACCTTTTACTTTATCTCGAGCTAGATACAATACTACTATCACTGACTATCATGCGCATGCAATCATGATTGCGTTGGCATGGTTGGATTCACTTCCGCTTTACATACGCACAGTCGCACAATTCACATGTAAATCACGCTATGTCAGGCTGTGTTTATTCTTGGAATTTCCACTGTAGTCTGAATAACAGGCCTCGAAATATTAAAATCCAAGGGTCCTGCCTTTGAAATTCCAAGGGTCCTCACCAATTTTCAAGGGTCCAACTTAGATTATTATTATTATTATTATTAAAGCACATTTCTATAGCGCTCTACAAATAACACAGCGCTTTTGCTCCAAAACAAAATACAAAGAAAAACAATATAAAAACAACAACAATAATTACACATTTGGAAAAAGTATGTCTTCAGAAGCTTAAAAGCAGCCGAGATTCCGCTTCTCTGACATAAACAGGGAGCTTGTTCCAGTGCTGGGGCCCAAAGCGGTGAAACAGCAATCCCGGCTCTTTTATTGGGCGAACTGTATAGAGCCTTGTTTTGTCAGATGATGAGCGAAGCCTGCGACTGCTTCTAGATGAATCAGGATGATTATAAAGCGTGACAAGATCTTGTAAATATGCCGGAGCAGTACCTGATATGCAGTTGATTATGATATGTACTTACAAAAGTGTATGTAGCTGGGATGAAAAGCTGATGATCAATTGAAAATTTTGACATTTCGTATTGAAGATGCACATTTTTTTCCCCAAAAGACCTAATTTGTTTTTTGGTGTTTTGATAATTTGCCATAGAATTGGTATTGTATTGCAAATTTCAAAAAATATAAAATATTTGATATCAGAAGGACATTCCTCATATTCAGAATACATTGTCTGATGTGCTCTCAGGTCGCACAAAAATTCTGTGCAAACATTGATATCCGAGTCCATAACTTGTGTATCCATGTCAATGTCATTTCAGATACACACAATGGAGGAAGCAACCAATCAGGAGGCTAGTCAAGGTGCACAAGATGTGGCAAAAGAAGATGGTGCAGCCAAGCAACAAAATCAGCAGCAGCAACAAAATCAGCAGCAGCAGCTACAAGCTCTTTCTCAGGAAGACAAGAAGAAGCTGAAGGCACGGATTGACAGCAATGTTGGAACGGCGCATGTTAAATTAGAGTGAGTTGAGTTGTCATCCGATCCAGTCCACCCTGGCTTAAGTCATATTTGTTCAAAATTGAATTATTATCAGGTTTATAGGATGTAAAAAATTCCCTTTCTATCAGTCCAACCCCCATGTTTATAATTGAGTTGGTTGCAAAGTTACAACACCATAGTCTAACTATTTCTAACTGTAAATTATTTCTGGCTATAACTCGGTTTCGTATTTGCTGACATTAGCCTTAGTGGCCAAAGTAGGGTCACATTTTATATCCTTGTAGTTGCTTAGTCAAGAAGTGCTTTATAAAATGTAAGTGATGAAGTAGCGATATAAAAGGGAAGGTTCACAAGAATTAATGAATCAAGATCCCATGTCTTAATGGGAATTAATGCCCCCTTACGGAAAATTAATAGAGAATTTACGGTATACCTGATGTACTCCAATTTTGCTTCAAAAAGGGTGGTAAAATGATCTCCCTGCTGATCCCCTCTATTGATATAGAGCTGTCAACCGGATGTGGTGAGTCTGACTACAATTTCCACAAGCCACATTAATTAAATAATATTTTACCAGTTGTTTTGTCGTTGGGATTAGTTGCTTAGTTTTATGAGCTTTTTCATAGCAAAACTAGAAGGTAAAGAGGTTGGTACTTAACAATTTTTATGCCTCCACCGGAGGTATTATGTTTCCTGGTTGTCCGTCCGTCGGTCCGTCTGTCCGTCCGAGCTTGCGAGTGTAATTTCTCAGAACTGGTAAGGCGTATAGTGATGCAATTTGATGGAGGGGTGGCAATTGGCGGTCTCCAAATTTAGCAGGTTTTGGTTGCAAAATATGGTAATTAAGTACCTAATTTGCATAATTTATGCATATTTTGTTTGTGCATTGTGCAGGTTTATTGATTACAGCAAGGTCAATCTCTTGTATGGTGTAGAGAACATAAATAACAACACCCAAGCACAACCTGAAGAGGAAACAAAGGAAGGCCAAGCAGACGATGAGACTTCTGAACCACCGTCCAAAAGATCCAAGAAGAAAAATCGCGGCATGAACAAGAAACGTCCATTCCGCGAGAAACGTGCCGACGCCTCCTTACGTCTGTGTCACAAACTGGTCTACGGTGAGGCATGCCAGTATGGTGAGAAATGCATGTTCAGTCACGATATTGCCAAGTTAATGAAAGAAAAAGCTCCTGATTTAGGTCCTGTGTGTTACAACTTTGAAACCTACGGAAAGTGTCTGCGAGGCATCATGTGCCGCTACGGTAGTTCACACATATCTGCGGATTTCAAAAATGTGGTGGATGAGGAAAAATGGAGCAGGTGCAAGAACGACTCAGTGACTACAAATATACTTCCTAAAGATCTTCAGAACTTGTTGAGGAAGAGAAAGCAGAAATACCCCAAGTCGGATAAGTATTTAGCGGGGATGTCAAAAGCAGCTAAAGAGAGGCGGGAGAAACAGAAACAAGGACAAGAGTCTGCCAGTGAAACTGCTATGTGCACTGAGTCTGAAAAGAAAGAAGTGACTTTGAAGGATAGTACAAATGGCGACCCAGGGAAGAAGGCAACATCGGAATCTACTCAGGATGTTGAGACGGATGCTTCTGAAAGCAATAAAGCATTATGTTTGACAGACTCAAATGCTACCAGTTCTGTTAAAATAAGCAATGAACTATCAGGTCAAAAAGTTGAAAGTTCAGTACTATCGGAGTCGGGGAACCCAGAGTCGCAGATGAAAACGGACCAGTCAGAAGTAGCCAGACCCGGTGAGACTACTGGTGGTGGAGGTAATGATGAGCCATGCCAGCAAAGATCAGGGGTGGTGACGGATGAAGATATGATCAGGTTGAGGAAATGTGAGAAGAAAACCTTGGACTTCAAGGACAAGCTGTATTTGGCCCCTCTTACTACTGTAAGTGGATTCATTTGTTGTTAAAATCTTAAATTTATAATAAATTTTTTAATGATACAGTGCATGCTCTCATCGATAGAGTAGTCTTGAAGTGCATCATGGATAACAAAATCAGTACACCAAGGGCATGTGATACAATATAAATACAAAGATGATCCCAGATGTTGATGCATCTAATGCGCTCCTCCCTGCAGGGTTTTTGCATGTAAGATGCATTAATATCTCTCTACACATGTATTATTTTGTACAATTTTACTCCCATCAAGCGATACGCATTTATTAACCTGTAATGCATGACTCGAGTCAGAATGCTGCAAGAATCAAGTCAAGACAAATCTTTGGGCTTTGTACTCGAGTCATTTGAACAAATTAGAGAATGTGACCCGAGTCAAGTAGAGTCGATTGCCAGTACAGACTTGAGTCAAGTAAAGTCACTACAAAATTGTGACTATGTTTGATGAGAAGCTTCCCCTTTCCACTTACCTTCCCCATTGCCTTTCAATCAATGTTGGGGGGACTGGTGCTTTCATCAACATTGAATTGGGGTGGAGGGGTGGCGATTTACATGCCAGAGTGTGTTAACATTATTTTCCTTGATCGTAGTAATATGTGTGTGCATTAACATAACTCATCGATCACATCATGTTATATTCTTGATGTTATGACATAATGTTTGTTAATAATTTTGTCTCTCCATCCATTCAATAGGTTGGCAATCTGCCATTCCGTCGTGTATGCAAGACGTATGGTGCTGACATAACTTGTGGTGAGATGGCTGTGTGTACCAATCTATTGCAAGGACAAGCATCAGAGTGGGCTCTGCTTAAAAGACATTCATCAGAAGATGTATTTGGAGTCCAGGTGAGTGAGTGACCAATCTGTGTCTTGGGTGTGTCATGTATTTGGAGTCCAGGTGAGTGTCTGACCCATCTGTGTCTTGGGTGTGTCATGTATTTGGAGTCCAGGTGAGTGTCTGATCCATCTGTGTCTTGGGCACAGAGAAGGAGAACCGGGACTCCATACCGCCACATACATGTACAATTGCGCCATCAGCTATGGGGAGAAAATTGGGGTCCTTGCCGACGGTGCGCGATGATAAACAGAAACAATTCTGTGTCTCATCTGAAGCGTTTTGGTATCGTGTGCAGGTCGCATCAAGTGCGTCTCTCATATGCGCCCAGCATCCATGTCGGATGTCGCGTTTGCATGACAACGATTGCCTCAAGTGCATTCCGAGGGAAACCGAATACCCTCATTATTTGCTCCATGCCTGTTTCAAGATGGCGATCGAGTCCCGGTTCTCCTTCTCTAATTCCTTGGTCTTGGGTGTGTCACTTGACCCCAGAGAAGATACCTTGCAATTCCCACAATGCATTGTTTCCGTTTCAATGTTCTGTACCGATTAGTGATGAAAGGTACCTCAATGACTAGAGCACATCCAGATCTTGTAAATTATATTTATTTCATGACTATCGACCCATGTTTAGCCAGTCTATTCTCAACTTGAAAACAAGGGGAACATGAACAAAGTAATAGAAGTGTAATTGAACAGGGACCAGCAGTTTATACCTCGCTATTGAGACGTCCTGCACCGTCTGACGGGGCTGAGTCTCAATAGCACACCCAACAGCGCCCCCACATGTTTATTGGGGCTGAAGAAAGTCTAGCGAATTGCAGACAGAAAGCTACCCAAAAGGTGAGCTAATTTAGCTGTTTGAGAATAAAGATCTGTTCAATAATATATAGAAGTGTCATTTGATGAAATGAAGTGATGCGTCATGTTGCAAAGGATTCTGGGAAGGGTAACCTCTCTGACTCATCCTTGCCATGTCCCCTCATAGGGACCAGAGCTTGTCCCCACTTCCAATTTGTCCCTGAACATAGATCAAATATAATGATGTATATTCGTATGTAGCGGTAAATGTAAAAATAATGCAAGTATAGACTTCTACGCTACTCAAACTTGGTACACTCACCAGAGCGCTTTCGCCAGCTCAACTGGCGTCTTTGGCGGATGTTATGGAAAGCATGTTGCATTTTATAGTACCGTATTCGTTCCAATAAGCGCCCATGCCCCAATAAGCGCCCACCCAGCGACTTTGCAACAAACACAATATAAAATTATTAACCGCCCATCCAATGTTGTCAAAATACGTCCAGTAAGCTTACCTGTCAAGTGATTTTACATGCATGCATGAGGGAAATTGAACAACAATAGTATCCAAAATGTTCACCAAAATTAAATTATGACGCTATTTCATAGTGTGCAGATGTATAGATATTAAAAATACTTCACAATAACCACCTGCAAATGCCTTTAAAAGGCCAAGTTTGCGCTAATTCTGTCTCAAATTCGTATTTTTTGCCGGCGCGGCAGCGGCCATCTTTATAGTGCGCCCTCAAAATTTTTTTGTCAATATAATATTAAATTAAGACACATATGAGGGCGCACTAACTGAGAGTAACTAAATACTTTCAGACGGTGATTGATGACTAAAAACCAGGTAAAAATAAGCGCCCACCCAAAATGACTTTGTTAAGCGCCCTGGGCGCTTATTGGAATGAATACGGACATGTTACAAACTTTAAGGGTGTTTTTCCCCCAAGAAAGCACAGGTGCAAAATTTTCAGGATACTTAACAGTAAGCATGGGCGATATCGCACCTTACAATGATATTGGGATATAATTTTCAATATTGTGATGCAATATTTTTTTAAGCTTTCAACGATGTGCCTACGATATATAGCATTCAACATGGCGACTGAAATTTTCTTCCAGTAATGCATTGCGCGACACCGAATTGGCCCCGGAGGTGACAAATTCAACATGGCTACTAACATAAATACCATTTGATCACAAGTTTCGAAGCAAAAATGTTACTTATTTGACTGAATATCCAAGTAAATTTGTTAGAATCTGAAATAATATTTGTGTAAAGCATACTTTCATGTCCTGCTGTAAGTAATTGAGTGATTAGCCTTCAAAATTGAGTGATTTTCGAAGGTCAAATTTTATGTGCTCAAGTTGTTTTGAAACTAAGGATGCTTAAACAACATCGCGATACAGTCGATATCATGATATGTTTTTGGCCACGATATGCGATATGGAAAACACTGGCAATGCCCATAGCTACTTAACAGAACCATTTGTTGTTTTTGCAGATAGCTGGCGCCTTTCCGGATACAATGACCAAATGTGCCGAGGTACTCAATGATCATATTGATGTTGATTTTGTGGACATCAACGTTGGGTGCCCTATTGACATGATATACAAAAAGGTAGGCAGTGAATAATGGAGACACCCTGTATTTGCAATTACAACTGCAACCTAGTTCACCAGGATTGGCCGTACACAGCACTAAGGCCAAAAAAAAAACAGAATTGTTTGCTTGTCCTCCACCGACCGACCCTAATCTGGAAAATCTAAAAAAAAGTGTTTTTTTGTTTTACTGTACAAATGAATACCGACCCTAATTTTGGAAAATCCAGAAGAAGTTTTTTTCTCTTTCAACATTTTTGACACCCTTAAAAGGATTTTTAACAGTTTCTATGCACTTCTAAACTGTTTTAAAAACATGAATGAAGTGTTATACAGAAGAGAAACATCCCAATTCACAACTATTTTTTAAGCTAATTAAAGGCATGTTTTGGCTAAAATTCCGACCGACCGACCGACCCAATTCTGAAAAAGTTGTGGAGGACAAGCAAACAATCTTTTTTTTTGGTCTAAAGGATATACAATATACCAAATTCATTCCATTAACCACCCATGTCCTTGTATGCGCCCACCCAGTGACTTTACAACAAGCAAACTGAGCTATTATTAACTGCCCATGCAAGTTTGGATCATGGTCTGAAACTGGTCCCAAATGCTCACAGCAGTGTATTGTAGAATATCTTTGGTGTCTGGTCTAGCTAGGGTGACATCAATTTAACCCAAGTAGACAACTTTTAAGGTATTAAGTCACAGTGTTGGTATTTCCAGTAATCACAGTAAAACATCTTGTTAACATTAATATGTTACAGGGAGCTGGTTGTGGCCTTATGAACCGTGTGGGCAGGTTTGAAGAAATAGTGCGAGGCATGGATACAGTGAGTATAATATGGTTGAACAGATTCATCAAGATCGGTATTGTAAACTCAGAAGAAAGGTTCTTGGTATATGATCCAAAAATTGGACTTACTTGTGTACATTTCAGCAACCACTGTTGCCTTTATCAACACATGTGACTGAGTAGTGACTGCTATTGGCAACTGACACCAGAAGTAGTTCCAGCGCTGATCTTGTTGGAGTTGAAACAGGGTTCAAGAAAATTCCTTGAAGAAACACCAACTGGCAACATAAATGTGTTTGCAAATGGCCAGATCAGCAACTTTATAAACCCCGGGGGACATTCAACTTTAGAAGTGATGGGTATGTGCCTACCACCATCAGGAAGTAGGGGCATATCGCCTATAAATGTTTTTTTTAATGGTAGTCATTGGGTATAAACAAAAGAAAAAAATCAGTAAAATTCTATAATTTGTTCCAATTCTGCCAAATTTGTACTACTAGAATTATTTTTGATGTTAAAATTCTAGAAAAAAGGGGTCAATGGATAACCAACCCTAAAAGGTGGGTCAGGGTCACTGAGTATACTATTAGAAGAACTGATCCTGGCTGTGGTGGTTTATCAAGGTGTAGGCTGATTATGTGTTTGTGCCTGTTTAGGGCTGCAAATCAATCCTTGAATGATGCCCAATGATTCATTTAGTGTGTCTTGGGCCAATGTGGCCAGGGACTTCCACTTAAATACTATGATCTTTTTTATTTATTTAAATTTTTTTAACTACAGGTACTAGATGTTCCTTTGACTGTTAAGATGAGAACCGGTGTACATGACAAGCATCTTGTTGCTGCCAAGTTGATTCCGAGAATATTTGATTGGGGCGCATCTATTGTTGCGGTATGTACTAAACTCCTCAAAAAAAAGAAGGTCCCCACTCAGTAAGCTGCCATGTGATACTGGTACCACACTGGTGTAAGAGAAAATCTGATCGAGAAATTAATTGCTTAGTGCCGCTAAGCCCAGTGCCTATGTGGTTGCCGTATGTACACCCCAAAACTGTATGCATATGGGACAACTTGCCCAAATGTCCAAACTCTAGAATACAACTTAGTATTGTGGGTTGGTTGCTATGGATTATTCCATTTTGAAATCCCCACTCCCCTTGTTGAAGATGTAACCAAAGTCTTCCACAGAGGGTGTGTGCGTTTCAAATTGGTTAGACAATTTGGTAACTTCCATTTGAAATACTCACTTTACTTGCGCACATGTGGAAGATATAGGTATATAAGCCATTATACAGGAGGAGTATAGGTTACAAAATATTAACCCTGGCCAATTCCATTTGAAAAATATACTCCCTCTGTGAAAGACTTGTCTTAAATCTTCCAGGGGGGTATTGCAGATATCAAATAGACTTGCCCGAGTAGCATTGCGTATTGGGCTAGATAGAGCCTACCTTCTGCCCAATGCAATGTTTTTCTACATGCAGGAATGATATGAGATGTAAATTTTATTTGTTTGTAATCATTTCATAGCTCCATGGAAGGACCAGGGAACAGCGTTACACCAGAAGTGCTAATTGGGATTACATCGGGCAGTGTGTACAAGCAGCACAACCATACCCATTACTAGGTAAGATTGATGAGTATAAATTGTATATAGGGAGTTCTCATGATGTCCTCATCAGGTCACCAACTGAAGGCTAGGCTGGAATCATCTTCAGTACAATATAATTCACCTGCCACATTTGGGCTGGTTTGGGAATTCCTATCTGTGATGTATTGATATCTGCACTGATTTGCAAAAAAAAAAGATTGTTTGCTTGTCCTTGTCCGACTGACCGTCCCAAATGTTCCAACCATAAAACCTTTTCTTCAGGACTCTTCTTTTCATATTTGCATTGAAAATTAGGGATTATTCCGTTGAAAAAATTGTTTGAAGCTAAACTCTCTGCATCTCCAAATCACCCAGCATGCCAGCAAAACCTGGTCTTTTGAAAAAACAATTTTGTAATCGAAAAGGTCAAAGCAGCTATTGCCCGCTATAAACACATAATAAAAGTATACTGAAAATTTCTTTAAAAACAAAAATGAAATGTTAAAAAAGAATCTGGGTCGGTGTCAATTTGGTTCATATTGATGTGACAAAAATTAGCTAGTTTCATTACTCAATGAATTTGTTTTTGATAAAAAAATAGCAAAAGTGCATGCAATACCAAGGATTGTGGGGTCATTTACTAAGGCCTAAAAAATAGTTTGATTGGCGTAACCTGACCGACCCTCAAAGTAGGCCCAACCTTGATTTTTTTTTTCAAAAAAAAGAAACAAAGTTCCAAAACCTTTATCAAATGCAATTTACAGCTTCAAAAAAAATCCCCCCACCTACCCTAATTTTTTTTTTTTATGTTACACCAATCAAACAGTTTTTTAGGCCTAAAGGATAAGCCACTCGTTGGCACATATGAAGTTAAAGCAGACAATGCTAGACTTGAAGCAAGACAGAGTGTCGTATAGTATAGTTTAGCGATCTGAATTTGCATTATCAAAGGTAAATTAGCGAGAAACTCAACAAAATAAGTAAACAATGGGTCTATTCTTTACCCTATTAAAACAAAATCATAGCTGTTCTTGCAGATCTGGTACTAAGTATGATCAAGCCTAGCAACTGCCAATCAAAAGCTAATGAAGATGGGTTTTAATCCATCTCGCTATTGGGGAATTTTAGCCTAAAATTTACATGCATTGACGTCTGCACACATGTAAATTTTAGGCTAAAAATTCCCCAACTCCCACAGAAATGATGTCACTCATTTGTATAGGGAGTGAATATGTTTGTCACAGCCTTGACAATACATACAAGCTTTGGTTTCTGTAAAATGCATCCCTGTTTTGTAATAATAATGAGCAGCAATAAAAACAAAAATGAAATGAGATATACAAAAAAGAATCGGGGTCAGTGGCAATTAGGTTCATATTGGTCTGACAAAAAAAAGTTTTATTACTCAAAGAATTTGTTTCTTGATAAACAATTGCAAATGTTGAAGTTCCTACAATATCAATGATTCTGGAGTACTAATCTATATAATAATACTGGTAGTCTGTGACTCTGTCCCTCTGTCCCTCTGTGAGTCTGTCTGTTCGCCTATTTTCTCGGAGACTAGGGGTCGCACGTTCCTCAAACTTGGTGGGTGGGTGCAGCTTGACCCCAGACAGAACAAGTTTATATTGGTTAGTGGGTCAAGGTCACCCGAGGTCATCCAGGGGTCAAATTAGTAAAAACTGTTTTTCTCAGAGACTGGGGGTCGAACGTTCCTCAAACATGACGGGTGGGTGCGTCTTGACCCGGGACAGAACAAGTTTGTATTGGTTAGTGGGTCAAGGTCACCAGAGGTCATCTAGGGGTCAAATTAGTAAAAACTGTCATATGGGCATGCATGCATCTTGACCTGTCGTATGGGCATGAAACCTGGTGGGTACAGTCAACTTTTAGAGTCAAATTTTTGGACGGTCATTTTGGGGTCATCCGGGGTCACCCAGGGGTCATCTGAGGTCAAAATAGTAAAAAATGTTGTGTGGGCATGAAACTTGGTGGGTACAGTCAACTTTTAGAGTCAAATTTTTGGACGGTCATTTTGGGGTTATCCAAGGTCAAATTACTAAAAACTGTTTGTATGGGCATGAAAGGTGGTGGGTACAGTCAACATTTAGAGCCAAATTTTGGAAGGTCATTTCGAGGTCACAAGGGGTCATCTGAGGTCAAATTAGTAAAAACTGTCCTATGGGCATAAAACTTGATGGGTACAGTCACCATCAGCCAGGTAATCGCGACAGCCGAGAACCGCCAAATACGGGTAACCGCCTAGTATACTATAGGATAAGCCACTTGTTTGCACAAATGAAGTTAGTCGCCGATCTCGGCCACATCGGAGGAGCAGACAATGCTACACTTGGATCCAGAGTTAAGACAGAGTCTTGTATAGTGTAGTGATCTAAAATTGCATTTTCAAATGTAAATAAGTGTAAAATTAAAAAAAAAATGAATAAACTATGGACCTAAAATGAGATGAAAATAAGACATGTTTTCTTAGAACTTTCATTAAAGCACTACAATCATAGCTGTTCATGCAGATCTGGAACTAAGGATGATTGAGCCTAGCAACTGCCAACCAAAAGTTATGAACATTCCTGGGTTTTAATCTTGTCTCTCTATTAGAACAGTACACAAGCACTGAAAATCAATCCTTCAAATTACTTTCTTTCCAGGTAATGGGGATGTGTTATCATATGAAGACGCTAATCTATTCAAACAGAAGTCAGGTGTTACCGGTCTGATGATTGCAAGAGGAGCGTTGGTGAAGCCATGGATCTTTACAGAAATCAAAGAACAAAGGTAATTGGCTGAATGTATAAGCATGGCCTAATGCAAAAGCATTGACTCTTGTTTTGGATACTTGCCTTTTGATGCATGAGGTCCCGGGTTCAATTCCAGGCAGTGGAGATTTGCTGGGGTATTGACTTGGGGGGAAAAAAGTCTGAAATTAATTGGCAACACCTGTAGATTAAATTCAGATGCCCGTTCCCTCTCCAAGGTGCATTTAGAATTGGGAAAATGAACCATAAAAGTACACCTTCCTTAGGAAGGGAATTAAGTCGTCAGTCATGTACAGAGAGCCACACCTGTACATTTATCTTGCATTCAGTAATACGGTGTTAACACTTGACTGTCCCAATGTTGTTGTTGTTGTTGTTGTTGTTGTTGTTGTTGTTGTTGTTGTTGTTTGTATAAAAAATAGAGCTGAGTTGTTGAATCTGTATTTATGTTTCCAGACATTGGGATATTTCCTCCCAGGAGCGTTATGATATCCTACAGAAGTTTGTCAACTATGGCATGGAGCACTGGGGATCAGATACTGAGGTGAGGACATGATAAATTGCATATCTGCTAGCTGTCCCGTGTGTCCTCTTTTCTGTGTGCCCTAACAGTAAAAAATGGGTTTGTCCATTTTTTTTATTCCAAAAGAAAAACATGGTGCTCCTGCAAAAAAACAAATTTCCACAGGGTTTCCATTGACGATTGATACAATCTCATGGCAGCCTGCACACTTCAGAATATGTTTTTCAGAATGTTGGTATTGATTTGTGTTGCAGTTTATAGTTCTTTTGTGATTTCTTCATGCAATACATGCAAAATTGAACATGGAAACTCCAAAGAAACAAAAAAATGCTTAATGACTTTTAAGGTGGACCTGGGCCCCCGGGCCTGGACCCCATTCGTTATAGCTTTAAGGCTCACCACTGCTCGCCTTTACTATCCAAGTTTCTACAAACACAATGTTAGCAAGTATGAATTGCATATGAACCTTGATTAATGAGAAAATATCCACAGGTATATAGATAGAGGGGAAATACAAAATGAAACATTGCTTGGTATACATGAGCTTTGTTGCAAATACACTATTTTGTCTTTGACACACAGCTTTTGGCATAACCACTAACAGGCTATGTTAGCACATCTAAGACGCTAGCAAAGGTGCCAAAATCTGAACTTTGATGATTTTTATGATCCTGCGGATAAGCAAATCACTGAATAGGCCTTTAATATTCAGGTGATAGGAGTGTTTACATAGAAACAGTTTAGATGGAAATCTTTACATAGAAATTGTGTTATTCCAGTTGAAATCCATATACCCCTATGCAAGATATAACCATAATCTTCCACACAGGGAGTGTGAATTTCAAATTAGGATACCTGAATGGGTGACTCCATTTGAAATCTGCACCCCCTGTGTGGGAGATTAAGGTCATGTATTCCATAGGGGGTGTATGGATTTCAACTGGAATAGCCAATGTAGATGAAAACATTGACATATGTTTCTTACTGCGGAGGATAAGGCAAAAACACAGTGGCAGTGTGGATGGATATATCTGAGGAAAAATTGTGAGAGAAAAAAGTGTCTAATTTTTTCACCAATGCAAATATTTAATAGTTGGGTTAAAGACCCATTCAGTGATTTGCTCATCTGGACGATCGTAAAAATCATAAAAATTCAGATGTTGGTACTTTTGTGAATTTTGTCATTGTCATAGATGTGCTAACATAGCCTGCTAGTGGTTCAGCCGAAAGCTGTGTATTAAAGACAAAATAAGGCATTTACATGAATCTGTACTGAAAGATGTTTTCTTTGTTTTTTGCCAAATTTTTCATTTCAAAAATACCAAATGGTAATTTGAATGACTTAAACTTCAATTTTAAGCGCTTAATAATTTTGTCCACTTGCACTGTGATCACTCAATGGGTCTTTAATCAAAATTATACAGATATTTCACAAATATGTAAAAACCTATTCTGCAGAAAGAAGAAAAAAAATCAGACGTTTTTTCTTGAGGGTCGTTTTGCGGGTGGGAGCAAATCTCGTTAATATGGAGAGGAGATGCTATTTAAGTATGAATTTCAAAAAGGGTCTATGAAGACTACATAAATATCTATCTTGCTATTATCAATCAGGGTGTTGAGAAAACAAGACGTTTCCTGCTGGAGTGGCTGTCCTTTCTGTATCGCTATATACCAGTCGGTATCCTTGAGAGAGCCCCGCAACGGATTAACGAAAGACCACCTCACTATGTCGGACGCAATGATCTAGAAACACTCATGGCTAGTGCCAACTTTAATGACTGGATCAAAATTAGGTAAGAATTATATTTAGAATTACTGGTGACGTCAACTGCTGTAATGCGGAAAGTAGATCTTATCACTCGAGGGCAACGATAAGTGTAGGTGCATTAGCGAACTGAAAGAATAGCGTGAGCATGTACAGGAAGGGAAGCTGGTGTACTGATAAGCACTGACAAGTTGAGCACTGCGTGTACGCTCAGATGGGTGAGGTCACCAGGTCCGAACTCTGAACCGGCTTCAGTCGAATTCAAACACTCTTAGAGGACACATGCACGGGATGTTCCAATCTTACGTGTTTATAATCAGGTGCAAAAATGAGTATAAATTTGAGTCTAGAAACAGTCCAAGCTTATACCAAGTACATATTCTGGATAGAAAAATCAGGACAGATTAAAAATCTGAGAGAAATTCTGGATAAATATGGCATGAACTTTTGATTAAGGTAGTCAAAAATGTGAGATCTAAAGCATGTGGTGGATTAGCAAATTTATAATTTTTTTGTCTTATCACTTTGTATTTACAGTGAGATGCTGCTGGGCCCCGTACCAGAGAACTTCCAGTTTCTTCCCAAGCACAAAGCCAACTCATACAGCTGATGTGATAGGTCAGTTGGGCTAGTGTCCAGGGGCGGATCCAGGATTGTTAAGGGGGGGTGCAGATGCTAGAATTGGCAAACATTGGACAGATTTGGCATGATTTTTCCTGATTTTAATTAATTTCCTATGATTGGGGAATTTTAGAGGGGTGTATGCCGGATTTTCTCATATGTGGATCCGCCCCTAGTAGGCCAGATCTTCTATGTGGATCCACCCTTGATGTCTTCAATACACCACCTGTGTATAAAGTCATCACAACACCTTGCCTTGACATTAAGTCATTAGGGATGTTGAAGATGTTTAAGTTGATGTTTAAGGTGGTTAAGGTTTGGTTTGAAGAAAAGTTCTTCACATAAAACCACTATCACTTTTTAAAATGTTCAATTCAAGGAAGCTTAAATACCTGGATATTTTGGTTGTAAGCTAAAGCGTTATTTTTTGTAGGTATACTACACTAGCTGGCAGAGTAGAATGGTACTCTCTTGCATATGGTGCACGTACAATGCGTGAACACAGAAGTGGGTCCTGATTGGCTAATTCAATCGTTCCACAATCATAACAATTGACTAGTAATCTGATGGGGGTGATTATACATCAAAGCTGCGTTTGGCACTCATGAAGGGTCACAAAGGGAGCATAAAACCTTCCCTTTGTTGTTCATTAACAGGGGCGCTGTGTCAACCCTGCAAGTGAGAGCCGTTCTTTTCTACCAGCAACTGTAATGTGCACTCTGATTATTATGAAATAATCATAAATATGCAGAAGATACATTTATGCTGCATTATTTCAAGGTGCAAAAATAATCAATTACCAAAATATTTAAAACTTTCTGTGATCCAGTGAAAGCATACAGAATGGACACTTTGGGTTATCCCACACAGGGGATGTAAATTGGAGTCACCCATTCAGGTAATCCCATTTGAAATGTACACTTCATAAATGATCTTGTCTTCCATATGATGTGTATGGATTTCATCTGGAATAGCCCATTAATTTCACTTCCTAAACCGTGGCATTGTTATCAATATGAAAGTTACCAAAAGAGCCAAACCCAAGTATCATGTTAATCATGGTTGGCAAAAAATTTCAGCCTGAATTGCAGGTCAAATAATCGAAAAGTCACCCAATTTTTCTTCTTAACCATTAGTTTCTATGAGACAGGAACTACTGGAAGTCGAGGGAGACAATATGTTGAAAAGTCACCCATTTTTTTCTTTATCATTGGTTTCTATGGGACAAAGCAATTGGCATTTCCAAGATTTCACAATTTACACATTTGCTCAGCGATATAAAACATAGAGGTGTTTTTTATGGGTTGTTTTTCCATAAATGGATGAAAGTGGTGATACTATTTTTTTGTGAATCAAAGCTGTTGTTGCTCTTGTTATTGTCGATGCTTGATAGAGTGGGCTAATTCATTTAAAGTCCTGATTCCCCCCTGCAAGATTTTGGAAATATCTTCCACAGGGGGAGTATGAATTTCAAATGGAATTAGCACATTAACCAACTCTGTTTGAAACTCACCCTCCCTCTGTAATGATTAAGAGAAGTCTTCCACAAAGGGAGTATGTTTTTCAAATGGAACTGGCTGGGGTTGATCATTTTTTGAATCCCGCAAACATGCTTTACCTATATGGAAGTTACTCAATTGTCTATTCTATTTGAAACACATACTCCCTCTGCAGAAGGCTTTAGCTAAATCTTCCACAAGGAGAGTGGATTTCAAATGGAATAGCCCAGACAAGTGTGTGGTACATTATACTTGATACATTCTTAAAGTCTGCGATACTGAAAATAATCATTTTGGAAGCAACTTTAATTCAATGACATCTGTTGTATCTACATAAGGTAATGGTAAAGTGTGAGTCTGTCCTTTGTAGTTGTTAAGGATTTTGTGCAAAGTTCACAATAGCAGGGTGAAAAGTAATACATCAATAATTATTGTATTGTAAAGATTCTTGTGTCACCAGAAATGATTTGAAAAGCTTTAAAAGATGACAGCGTCATAAAAAAATTGAAACTTTCATAATTATTGAGTGCATCCTTTGTCTGTAAGTTTGTTTGTGAAGAGTGTGTCTGCAGTACATGGCGCCTTTCTCTTCATCGTAAATCAATGAGTCATTGATACATTCTTTTGATCAATCTTGTTTTTCTCGCTATATATCATTACCAGCATTACTGCATTGTTACACAGTGTATTTGGTTGAAGAAGATTATTGCATAAAATTGAAGCTATGCTTTGGATTGCCCCAAGCTCTCTTTATAAGAATGAGTTCACAAATATGTAACATGGGAGAAAAACACTTTGTGTCCTCTCTTTTCCATCATTTGTTCCAATATATGTAGTCAGAATGCCCACTAAGTATGCCGATCATCTCATGCAACAAGAGACATGTGTGAAGCACCTTAAATCCTCTCTCCTGCAGTATAAGTAGGACCTATTTGCCTCTCTCATGTAAGGTTGTGTACAACCCCATTCCAATGTGTGTTGCTCATCTCAACAAGAGACATGTGTGAAGTACCATATCCTCTCTCCTGCAGTATAAGTAGGACCTATTTGCCTCTCTCATATAAGGTTGTGTACAACCCCATTCCAGTGTGTGTTGCTCATCTCAACAGGAGATATGTGTGAGGTACCGTATCTTCTCTCCTGCAGTTTAAGTAGGACCTTTGTGCCTCTCATGTAAGGTTGTGTACAACTCCATTCCAGTGTGTGTTGCTCATCTCAACAGGAGACATGTGTGTGGTACCATATCTTCTTTACTGCAGTATAAGTAGGACCTTTGTGCCTCTCTCATATGGTCATGTTTTGTATACTGGGCACCTAAAAAGGGTGGCTTTGTTGCATTCTTACTCATCAAGACGTGTTTTCATGCATGTAGCTTGTTTATTTGATATTTATTATGAGCTTGTTTAGTACTATTTTTTTCCTTAGACATTGGTCTTTCAATTTCTGAAACAAAAATGTATGATTTTCATTTGTACTAATTACTGTAACTCGTTAAGTCTAATTAGTCAGGGGTGGCTCATGTGGCGGAGGATCACAATGCTGTACAATGGTGATCCTCCGCCACATGATCTTCAATAAACATTATTGATGGATTTCTACTTATCTGTACTTGATCTCAGCCAAGTGATATCATATTTAGCATTCATTGCCTCAGTATGTGTTAATTAGACAATTACGAATTACTAATTACTTGTTGCTACATTAATAAAGTTTGTTACCCTCTATGTATTTGAATAGGGATTTAATGTAGGCAACATTCAAAAGGGTGCTATGGACAAACGAAACATAAGAAAAGACTCATATTTCTTAAGCAGACCTTGGTTGTGATCCTCTTTACTTCAGTAAATTAAAAACTAGTAAAACAAAGAAAGTTTGCGACAAATCTTAAAGAGCGCCCTCATGCTCACTTTTGATCCAAAAAGTCCATTTTTACGAAAACGCTTTGTCGAATTCTCTTTTAACTTTCAAAACTGGATGGTTGGGCTTATTTTACATCTAGTTACATGCCTCAATCATGAAAATTTGCATCTCCAGTGCCAGATAAGGGGTGTTTTGAAGAAATTTATATAAATATTGATAGATTTTTGACCACCCTGTATTTACATAATTGAAGTACTTGACCGCTAAAAGTTCCATATAGCTGGGTGGGCAATTAAGTTAATTATATTAAACATGTGTCAAAACTTTACATTATCAATGTACGTCGAGGGGTGACACCCCTAACTGAATTAATATTTTCATCCTTATTTTGCTTGTTACACCCTGTATATTATATGGGTCACCCTGTATAATGACTCCCATTGTATTGTTTCTGAAATCGTCTGAGTGTATGCTCTCAGAATATATACTTTTATTGGGTTCTAATGTAAACTTTTGAAGTTATAGTACCAAACATGTAAAAGCATGTGATTTGTTTGAAAAATACACATGCTACGCAACTGGTGCCCAACATAAAAAAACATGACCATATAAGATTGTGTACAACTCCATTACAGTGTGTGTTGCTCTCAACAGGAGACATGTGTGGTACCATATCTTCTCTCCTGCAGTATATAAGTAGGACCCTTTTGCCTCTCTCATATAAGATTGTGTACAACTCCATTCCAATGTGTGTTGCGCTTCTCAACAAGAGACATGTGATTGCAGTTTCATTTTCATTATCCTCTATGATGATTGGTGCTGTGCTGCAACAAGTATGGCCACTGCATTTTCTGCACATTGTTGTACAGTGAAGACCTAGTTTCTTGCAACTACATGTCATAGTGTTGCATCCATCAGGCTTACATCCACAAGACACCATGTTGAGCAAAGTGTCACGGTTGTTTGATGGGATCATTTATTCATTTTTCAAACAAAACATCGTGTATAACCAAATTTTAGGCTTAAACAGCTAAAAGTGATATTGTGCGAATGTATACAGATGCTTTTGAGTCGTTCTCAACTTTAATTTCCCCTCTTTTACAAAATTATTCAGTTTTATAGTATTTTTCAAAGCTTTTTCGGATATAAAATTTATCTATTAATGACAAAATTGGTGGCGCTATTTAAATTACCCTTTCAAGCTTTTAATACAAATAATTCCTTTAATTGTTTGATAAAATATGTTTATAAAATTTCCTTGTTGCTTGTTTCACCTATTCCAGCTGTTTTAATGGCGGTATTAATCACCTAACCCTTGCAAATAAAGAAATATGATTTAGGATATATAGCGCAATCTATAGTTTGCATTTAGTTAATAATGAAGCCAATTTTATATACATCAAACAGCCGTGGTGTCAGGTGCATCAGGGCTGTCTGTTTCTACTGGGGTAATGATGCCTTCTTGTGCTCTCCAACCGCAGTCAGTCGGATCCAGTTTATTTCCCAGCCACTCTTGCACTGTGAGATATGTACAGTAGGAATGCTGCCTCGCTGCTGCACTCGTTGGGGTAAGCTCGCTAAATCAAATGACTAAGAGAACTGCGACCAATTGCACGCTTATATGCGATATGGCGGTACTCAATAAATGAAGCATATTTGCTGGCCACATAAAGCTGAAGGATGAAGCCTTCACCTGATTTCTGTACCTCATCATGCGTACTCGTACTGTTCACAAAGGTCCCTAGGAAAATCTTTGCCTTTCTTGTGTACCATGTTGAAAGAGTTACACTTTCACCAGCGATAGATGGCTGAGACTGTGTCAGTGTGTTACACCTGTGATGGCATGAAGTGACAACAAGTAGTTTCTGGTATCTCCCAATGCTTGCTGGATATCACTTACTCGGAACACTATCTCAGGATTACTACAGCATTTCATGTAGGTTTCTGTTGCTGAACTTGCCCTGACCACCAACATCATAAGTAGGTCAGTGTACGGCAAAAAAAATTTAATCAAAATGCATTATCTAGGCCTACACAGTTAAGTTTAGGTGTCATGCACCTTTTCCATCTCAAGGCATCCTCTTTGTGCTTCCTCTTTGGTATCGATGTTTGAACTGGTTATGTGCTGTTTGAACTGGTTCATGTGCTGTGCAGAGTGTGTGTGCTTGGCCTTAAACAGATCTTCCTCTGCTAGCTGGTGTTGTTGATATTGCAGAGCAGCCAACACACAACATTAACACTGCCTGCTCTGGTAAGGTTGGTAATAATGCGTATTATATGTCATATCTACTTTCTCAACACCCCTTCTGTAATTTTTTGCTCTTCTGCCAAATCTTGATGTGTGCTGAGATTATCACCCAATAACCAATTGGTTTCGGGGACAGGTGGCTTGCAGAGATGAGTGTACTTTACATTCATCTCAGGGTTGATGTTTTCTTTGCAAAGACCATTTTACCATTTTTATAATAATATCTATAATAAATGATATCAAATTTATGTATGAATTTCTAGAAATTTTACATTTATGCTAAAACATGCTTAAGGGATGGGGTATGAACGTTTGGACAGTATTTATTGTCAATGAACTCAAAAACAACAAACATGGGAGACAACACTTTTTTGTGGTGGTCATGTTCTATACCAACCGAGAGATCATTTGGTTTATTTATAAAGAATATCCTCTATGGGATTTCTTAAGTATCTCATACCAAAGAAAAATGCCCCGACACCAGACACAACCATAATCTGCGCGTATTTAAAGGCACATTATTTCTTATGACGTTATTAGCACTATAGTAATCTAACAACTTCTAGATTCCATGGGAAAGTGACCCATGACCCGGACAAGACCATAATCCGCAGCCATTTCCGGGCACATGTTATTCCCTATGATAAATGCCCAAAAGCCAAACATGACCATAATTTGCGCTAATTAAGGGCACAAGTTACCATATACCATTGTTCATCATCCCGGGGTTCATCATATTTCTAATATTCGCTAATTAGCACTATATATCTTATACCATAGGCCTATAATTGAGCCCAAAAGGTCCCAAAACGCAGACAAAACTATCACGCGCTAATTGAAAGGCCATCGCCATATGGAATCATTATCGTGTGTATTTTATAACACTCAATTCAATACTTTACGCAGATTTCAAATAATGACCATGTCATTTGCCATGATTTGTCATAAATGCATATAATTAATGCAGAATATCATTGAAAGTCGAAAAATAACTGCATGTATGCGTCTTCGTTTATGGACATGAAAAGTTTTGCTTCAATCATTTCATGTATTTATTTCCGATAGGTACAGTTAATTGGTATGTATTTACCACAATGCCTCGGAAACTGTTGACATACATGTACCAGGCTTATGTCTTTAACTTCAACAACCATTTTTGATTTGTTTTGTTTTTGTTTTTGATTATGCAGTAAACCTGGTAGACAGTGGTAAAGTGCTTTTTCTTTAACTTTGGCTACTTTTTGATTTTATGATAAAGTGCCTACTTGACGCCAACAGAAACATTCTTTTTTGTGGAATTATTTAGCTTACATATTTTCAGACTTTAGAATTTGCTATGAATTCAAAGTCATATCAAACTTATTTTGAACTTGTTGACTTATTAACTTATTTCTATACGTCTGGTTCTCCTTTCCATTGTGAACCATTTTTCTCCAGTGTTTTGCGCTGAGAGACATATTTAGTTTAACACGCCCGCTCTATGCAGTGTTTAAGGCTCAAGTCTATACAATTGAAAACTTTTAGACTTAAACTTGAATGCAAAATTATAATCACTTGCTGACTTGCGAGTTATCTTTAGTGTCCCCACTTGTTATGATAAACATGTTTTATTAAACATGTTAAGCCATTCCATTAATTTCAATTAAGCCTGCAAGGCTTGATAATCTTTACTTCAATTCTTATGTTATGCATGAATTCGAAGTTACCTCATTTCGTGAACATTTTGACAGTTATTGTGATATTTCTGTATACACAATTGTAAGCTTTTAGACTTAAACTTGGAATTCACAATTATAATCACTTGCTGACTTGCGAGTTATTATCTTATCCATGTCCCCATTTGTTATGATAAACATGTTTTATTAAACATGTTAAGCCATTAAATTAAGTTCAATTAAGCCTGCAAGGCTTGATAATATTTACTTCAATTCTTATGTTATGCATGATTCGAAGTTACCTCATTTTGTGAACATTTGACATTTATTGTGATATTTCTGTATATACGATTGAAAGTTTTTATAGACTTAAACTTGAATTCACATTTATAATCACTTGCTGACTTGCGAGTTATTATCTTATCCGTGTCCCCACTTGTTATGATAAACATGTTTTATTAAACATGTTAAGCCATTAAATTCAATTCAATTAAGCCTGCAAGGCTTGATTATATTTACTTCAATTCTTATATTGTTATGCATGAATTCGAAGTGAACATTTGACATTTATTATATGATATTTCTGTTTCAAATGATTAACTTGAAAACGTTTAACGCTCTGATAAAACATTTAATGTTTGTGTTAATTTAAACCGCATAATTTAGCATTAAACATGTTTACAAAGTTACGTAAAACTTATAACCAATTGATTATTCTTACTTACTTTCCACTAAAACCTGTAAACTTATACATGACTCACTGTTACTTTACTTTCACTTAACATGTACATTTATTGGGCGTGGAGGGTGGGTTTTTCAATAGAAGTTGATCTCTCGATGATAAAACATGATATGAATGAGTCAAAAAGCCCACTTGCATTTGACCAGCTACAATTATGCCAAGTGATTGGTTGTATCATAGCAACAACAAAACCCTTTAACAAAACCATTATGATTGCAACAAAACCCTGCACCTGTTTTTACATGGGTGAACGCATATCTGAAAACACTGATGTGCATAACTCCCAAGTGGATCAACGGCTTAACCCATATTATACACAAGGGTAAAAACCCATTTATACGCCTGGCCAAAAATTTTCTCCCCATTGACAATCTGGTTTTAATTCGACTTCGCTTAATTAAACGCCATTGTCAATGAACTCAAAAACAACAAACATGGGAGACAACACTTTTTGTGGTGGTCATGTTCTATACCAACCGAGAGATCATTTGGTTTATTTATAAAGAATATCCTCTATGGGATTTCTTAAGTATCTCATACCAAAGAAAAATGCCCCGACACCAGACACAACCATAATCTGCTTGGCGTATTTAAAGGCACATTATTTCTTATGACGTTATTAGCACTATAGTAATCTAACAACTTCTAGATTCCATGGGAAAGTGACCCATGACCCGGACAAGACCATAATCCGCAGCCATTTCCGGGCACATGTTATTCCCTATGATAAATGCCCAAAAGCCAAACATGACCATAATTTGCGCTAATTAAGGGCACAAGTTACCATATACCATTGTTCATCATCCCCGGGGTTCATCATATTTCTAATATTCGCTAATTAGCACTATATATCTTATACCATAGGCCTATAATTGAGCCCAAAAGGTCCCAAAACGCAGACAAAACTATCACGCGCTAATTGAAAGGCCATCGCCATATGGAATCATTATCGTGTGTATTTTATAACACTCAATTCAATACTTTACTCAGATTTCAAATAATGACCATGTCATTTGCCATGATTTGTCATAAATGCATATAATTAATTCAGAATATCATTGAAAGCCGAAAAATAACTGCCAAACAAGTTCCTTCATTTCAAAAGGAACTTGCTTAACACCCGCCCCTTTTTTTTCAATTTCAATGATTGCAATGGATGCAACATGGAACATGCAGCATGAAGCTGGCGGGCGCTATTCGGCTTTATAGGAAAAAGAATTATTTCACTTGTGGAGCTTGAGTTGATGATTGCGATTTTAGAGTGGCACAAGATTGGCCAACATAATTACACAAATTACTTTTTGGGTTAAGCGATTAGCACCTCGAGAACTGATTTTAAGCATTGAAGTGGCTAAATGCTTTACAGTATATTTTATTTCTTATACGGGTTTCACTTAATTGTTGAATAAAATAAACCCATACTTTGAAATCATACATATCAAACACAACTTCCTATACCAATCCTTTGGATTTAATACTGTCACTGATACCGAATAGATGCAATTGGAACGAAAAAAAACCTAATCAAAACCTTCGTGGGATAAAAGCAGGAAAACCTTCCAATTGCAGCGTGTATCGCTTCAATATTTACAAAGGATTTTCATACAGGATCTATATACATTTTTTCTTTTATGAACTTGGTTTATCATTTCGCCTTTGCCAACTGTGAGGTTCATAGCAAGAGTGTTATATCAATATATGTTACCTACTGGCTTTATTATGCATTTCACGCATTACGTTTCAATTTGTATCCCCAAGGAAACCAAATTAAATGCATTTTAGACTGCTTAATCTTGTACTGTATACTTGTAGTTCATTGTCCTTTTTTGGACATTGTTTTACTCTGGTGATGATCATGCCATTTCCAAATAAAGTTTGCTTGACTTTGTTTTGTGACTACAAACTACTTGCATTGGTTTTGTTTTCATCTGAGCTTCCATCAATTGCCAATTCCATGCTGTCACACCCCTGACAATTATGTTGATGATGCGGTGATGCGACTATTAATATTATAATCGACTGTGCATCGATTTTAACGGTTTACAACATCGTTCATCTAAACACGTAATAATTCCTGCATATGTGAGAGACGTTCGCACATCCGGTCCTTGCGATTTGGTAGAAGAATTTAAATATCACAGATACACATAGGTCATGTGGTTCTTGAGTTATGTTGTAAAGAATGTTGAAACAACAACACTTTTGTAAGACGTGTGGACTTACCAACTCCTTAACAACAATACAATAATCCAACACGTTTTCACGGTATATGATTTGTAGAATGAACTTTGCCAAACATCAACGTGTTATTTTTCCCTGATATATTGATTTAGATAACGAATCAATATATATCCAAGTGTTCATATATGTCCAAGCGTTCCTGCGTGAAATTGTTTTTAATTTCCATGAGATCATGAACTTCGCCTTGTGAAGTACATGTACTGTCAATTGTCGCTTGTTGTAGACTGAACTTTATACCGTGCATGATGTCCACTACACATTTGGCCATATCCCACTCGATATTGTTCATGTTCGTAATGTTCACAAGTGGCCTACAATGTATATGCTAATTCCACAACTTCAACACTATGAATTTCTGAAATGAAAGAAAAATACACAGCAAGAGACAACTGATGCTATACACTGTATGTCTTATACTACTATTTTATGATATGCAGATATGATTTGTCTGTTAGTGTCTGTTCTGCCATGTTTCTTTTTTGGACGTCTGTAACTTGTAAATATAGGCCTACGCCTTTGTTTTTATTTTTAAAACGCCTATTTGTTATAAAATTGTTTTAACATTGTAGCTCATTGTATGCATGTGGATTCGCAAGCGTGACCTTCGCCCTTTCAACTTAGGCTTGTCTTACTACATTAGTTGTTTAACTATAATGTAAATGGTGGCCAACATCACAACGCACTATGCCATTAGTGGCTTCCTCATATAACTGCTCCTCCTACTTTGTTTACTAAAATCAACATGTTTCTCATCTACTTTGTATAATCATGTATTCCTTGCCCGTTGCCTACATACATATCTTATAGCATATTTGATGTGTCCGCATACTTTATAATACCACCTCAGTATAAACATGAATGCCTATATACACAGTTCACCTTTTTAGTATAGGCCTATACTCAAAATATATTTCTTGCCTGTACTGAATATGCCATGTGGTATGCCTATATGTTCCGCATTATTAGCCAGTACCTAAGGTATTTCCTAACCCTGTAATAAGCATAAGGGTTCTCAGATTTTACATCTGCACAAGTCAATTTGTTTTTGTTTGTTTTTTGTTTTGTTTTTCATTCTTTTTAGCTAGGCCTCTCGTTATTTACCCTATACTTGCACTCCAAACGTCATAACCATCGATGGAGTATAACAACCACCTCAAAAGAATTTTAATGCATGCCACTACAATATTTTGATATGCCTATGTTCCATATTATCAGCCAATGCCTAAGGTATTTGCTACACACTGTAATAAGCATTTAAGGGTTCTCAAATTTTACAATTGTACGAGACAATTTTTGTTTTTATCATTCTTTTTAACCAAGCCTCTCGTGCTTTATTCGATACTTGCACTCCAAACGTCCTAAACCATCGGTGGAGTTGTGTGAATGCACGAATTCAATATAACCCGTATTAATTGGCAACCACCCAAAGAATCTCTTTAAACGCATGTAATTTATAATTTTTTGATATTAGGCCTAAGGCCTACTATACTCAATTCCATTTATTTTTTTTTATTTATTTTTCTTCTTGCACTATATTACCTGTATGTATTCTTTGATATAGTTGTATTAAATTGTATAATGCTGATCCACTAATCGGTCATTTCTACCTTGTTACTAATTTATGTTTTTGAAAGACTATTTATATATTTTACTGCATATCTATATTATATCATTACCCTTACAATTTTGTTTCATTTTAATCTACTAGATGCTATTACTGTATCTGGTATGCTTATTCTTTTTATATATTACTTAAACTTCAATTTCCTTATTTGTGACCTAAGTGACCATCCCTATTTGTTTAACCTCCAGAAAAATAAGATATTTTTTCTTGTTGGCCTTCCTTACTTCCCGTTTTTGTATTTTACTGCATATCTATATTATGTCTATCATTACCTTTACAAATGGGGTTTCATTTTGCTATTACTGTATCTGGTATGCTTATTATTTTTATATTTATATTAGGCCTATTACTTATACTTCCCTTTTCCTTATTTGCGACTTAAGTGACCATCTCTATTTGTTTACCTCCAGAAAATAAGATATATTTTCTTGTTTGCCTTCTTTATTTCCCGTTTTACAGCAATTGTTCACATCTATTGTTAATCTGGTTAGTTTCTTATGTTATTCAGATGTCAGTTCTAGTAGCTTTTTTATCCTTTCATTTACTTGATAAGATCCAGACTCTGCCATTATATAGAGCTGGTCTATCTCTCTTGATAAACAATAGTTTTTCTTTCTCCTTATTCTGTTTTTCATTATAAATAGAACCATGAATTTAGTGCAACCTCCTTGACCCTACCATTTGTTGCTTAATTACATTTGTTCCCCGCTAGTCCTGCTTGTACTTATTGCCTACCATAATTAATACAACTTTTATATCCTGAATATTCGTGTTTAGGCCTATTATTTTTGACGAAACCATGTCAATCTGAAGCGTCATTAATTCGAACTTGTGTGATACTAATTCGGGGTTTTTACGTACTCTCTCAACTCGCAATAACTCGAGGATGAATCTGACCGTGCATTTGTATATAAATTGATCCCCCAGTATACAGAAGGTACCATAGGTCCTACTACTTGCCCTCCGTCTTACACATCCCATGTGCTCGTGTATATTGAGCATGTTTGAAATTAATCTATTTAACCACATAATAATATTAATTCATATTATTCATAATTATTCGATCAACTGAAATGCCCCCGCTGGCACTATTTAATGTTTTAATTAACTCGCCTCCTATCTTATGCCTTTACGCACTCATTTCTTGGCACTGCTTATAGATGTTATACGCGTATTTTAATAGATGTTATACGTAAGGCTTACATTTAATAAAATTTTCAAAAGATACGAGATAAAGTATAATAGTTGCTTAATCTTTTGCTATATGTATGTCACCCTTATAACTTAATCGCTGTCCTTCGTGGTGATCCTCCTTATTGCTATTTCTGTTATTTATTATTATCATTATTATTTCATCGTATAAATTAACAGATTATAATCATAACTTGCCTACTCAAGTCCTCTGTCTCTTCCATACCGAAAGACAAAGATTCCACCATGATGACGCCCGTCCGTCCTGCTTTACCATCACAATCTATGTAACATTCTACTTGCACTCGATACACTGATTGTTTTACTGTTGCCATTTTGTTAATATCCTGTTAGGAGATTCCTATACATTGCCATAGAGCGAATGCAAGCATTAAACATGCCACTGTTTTATATTGACATGCAGCTATTTAACCATAGATGCTTTAACCATTTTTCAATAGAAGTTGATCTCTCGATGATAAAACATGATATGAATGAGTCAAAAAGCCCACTTGCATTTGACCAGCTACAATTATGCCAAGTGATTGGTTGTATCATAGCAACAACAAAACCCTTTAACAAAACCATTATGATTGCAACAAAACCCTGCACCTGTTTTTACATGGGTGAACGCATATCTGAAAACACTGATGTGCATAACTCCCAAGTGGATCAACGGCTTAACCCATATTATACACAAGGGTAAAAAACCCATTTATACGCCTGGCCAAAAATTTTCTCCCCATTGACAATCTGGTTTTAATTCGACTTCGCTTAATTAAACGCCATTGTGTGACATTAGAGCACATCAGACATATTGAATTGCATTCTGAATACGAAGAATATCCTTCTGATATCAAATAATTTTGATTTTTTTGAAATTCGCAATGTATAAATACACATTTTATGGCAAATGATTAAAAGTTGATATTTTTGATATTTAACAGTAGGTCATGTTTTTTATGTTGGGCACCAATTGCGTTGCATGTGTATTTTTCAAGCGAATCACATGTTTTTACAGGTTTGGTACTATAACTTCAAAAGTTTACATTAGAACCCAATTAAAAGTATATATTCTGAGAGCATATACTCGGATGATTTCAGAAACGAAACAATGGGAGTCATTATACAGGGTGGCCCATAAAATATACAGGGTGTAACAAGCAAAATAAGGATGAAAATATTAATTCAGTTAGGGTGTCACCCCGCATTACATCGATAATGTAAAAATTCGACAAATGTTTAAAATAGCTAACTTAATTGCCCACCCAGTCATATGGAACTTATGGCGGTCAAGTAATTAGAAATGTAGATACAGGGTTGTCAAAAATATATCTATATTTATATAAATTTCTTCAAAACACACCTTATTTGGCACTGGAAATGCAGATTTTCATGATTGAGAGATGTAACTAGATGTAAAATAAGCTCAACAATCCAGTTTTGAAAGTTAAAAGAGAATTCGACAAAGCGTTTTTGTATAATTTGACTTTTTGGACCAAAATTGAGTGTGAGGGCGCTCTTTTAGATTTGTCGCAAACCTTTTATGTTTTACTAGTTTTTTGTTTACTAAAGTAAAGAGGATCACAACCAAGGTCTGCTTAAGAAATTTGAGCCTTTTATCATGTTTTGTTTGCCCGTAGCACCCTTTTGAATGTTCCCTACATTAAATCCCTATTCAAATGCATAGAGGTCAATGAACTTTATTAGTGTAGCAACAAGTAATTAGTAAATTTTAATTGTCTAATTAACAAATACTGAGGCAATGAATGCTAAACATGATATCATTTAGCCGAGACCAAGTTCAGAAATAAGTACAAAATAGAAATCCATCAATAATGTTTATTGAAGATCATGTGGCGGAGGATCACCATTGTACAGCATTGTGATCCTCCACCACATGATCCTCCATCACATGAGCCACCCCTGACTAATTAGACTTAACGAGTTGCAGTAATTAGTACAAATGAAAATCATAAATTTTTGTTTCAGAAATTGAAAGGCCAATGTCTAAGGAACAAAATAGTACTAGAAAAGCTCATAATAAACATCAAATAAATAAACGACATGCATGTTAACATGTCTTGATGAGTAAGAATGCAACAGAGCCACCCTTTTTAGGTGCCCAGTATAAAAAACATGACCAGTAGTCGAAATAAACTTTATAAATCTGATGATTTTTACTTAAAGTGTATGTAGGAGGGATGAAAAGCCGACGTTCAATTGAAAATGTTGACCTTTCGTATTGAAGATATGGGTTTTTTTTTCCAAAACACCAGAAAAAATTAGGTCTTTCAGGGAAAAAATCCATATCTTCAATATGAAAGGTCAAAATTTTCAATTGATCGTCGGCTTTTTCTCCCAGCTATACATACACTTTAAGAATATATTGATCATTAGATTTATAAAATTTACTTCGAGTACTGTTATATATCAAAAATGTGAAAAATATCAAATTTTAATAATTTGTCATAAAATTTGTATTATATCATGAATTTCAAAAATGAAAATTATTTGATATCAGAAAGACATTCTTCAGTATTCAGAATGCAATTTGATATGTCTGATGTGCTCTCATGTCCCACAAAAATACTGTCAAACGCTCATTCCAGATCCCTTAATTTTGTTCAAGTTCTTTTAAAAAATTCTTTGTGACCCTCGTCAATTTTGCTAATTTTTTGTCAGGAAATTTCTAGGAGAAACATAAAATAATTTCTGGGAGAACCCTCCCTTACAGCATGTATTGGAGGTAGACGAAACCATGTACCTATAGGTGGCCTACACCTATATGGAGTCATTTTAGACAGTCACAAACTCGCATAGTGGCTGGAGTCTGCTTCTAGAGTCACCCTGACTCAAGATTTGGCATCCTAATAAATAAGTTTCAACAATTTTTTACAAGATAATATTTGAAAAATATACTAATATTTCTTTATTTCTTTCTTTAATTATTATAACCGAAAGTAATTATAATGACCTATAAAAAGTTTACTTTGGCTGGTGTTGACTGTGTAACATTTATCGGTGAAGCGGTCCATGAAACTTTTGTCAAAAAATGCTTACAAGGTGTATCTGGTTGTTACATCATCATATAGTGCTTGCAAGTTGGCTCCTTCTTGGTTTGTCAAGCCAGATTTGGTTCTTTAAAGGGCAGGTCTATATCCAAAACAAGTTGATCTCTACTTGAAGAGAATAATTATTACATTACAAGTTGACACTTGTTGCAATTTTTTTTTGCGTATTTCTCCTGAAAAAGGAGAAATTGTGTGGGTAAAGTTCAGCCTCGACGTGTTCTTCTCCCGCTTGAAGCGTGCACGTGTTCTCCCCGCTTGACTGATGACGTAGGTAAATGAAGCGGACACTTTATCGTGCTCACATCATACAATCACAATCACTTTTACAAGTTTGACATTAGCAACAATGAGTTGTACTATCACTTACCATAACAATGCTGCATAACAATATGCACGCTATTGTTCTCTTTCGGGAACAAAGCCCACACAGTAATTGTTACAATGCGTTTGCTTTGTAATATTTCATCCAGCTGAAACTATAGATCAGATACATAAGTTTGTGGACTAACATGGTTTATATGCTGGTCTCAGATAAAATTCTAAGCCCAAATGTATTTATTTTTTAGGCCTAATATTTCTCATGATATTGATATACATATGAATTGTAATATCACAATTGTCTAATATATAAAAAAGAAGCGGCTGATTTTATCCATATGTTTAAAACCATGAAATTTGTAATACTTAATTTGGAATTTTTTCTGTGAACAGCAACAGTATACGTTCTGTCCATTGAGAGCGTTTATAGTCCCTTTTCTCTCCGCGTGCACATCTCATTTCATGCCGCCACCGGTTTTCTAGGCTAAATCTGTCTCTGCTCAAGGAACTCACCGCTTAAGTTGTTTTTTGCGGAATATCAATTTTAAACGTCTAATTTTCTAAAAAAAGGAGTCATTTTCATTGTGCTCATAATATTAGCTTGCCAATGATATGATGTTGTTTTCGCTATAGACCTGCCCTTTAAGTCAGGCCTGATGTAACATCAACCCAGGAAGAATGTTGACCGTTGACAGAGACAGCTTGGGAGCGGTTTGCTAGAAAAGTGTTGATCCAAAGTATAGTAGACCCTCTGATGCCATAATAATGGAGCTTGGCAGACAAAGTTGGTGGGAATCTTTGTCAAACGCTTTGCTAAAATCCAAATCCAATAAAATGATGTCAGTTTGCCCCTGGTGTTGAAGGGTGGAGGCCCAATCATTTACAGAAGTGATGAATTGGGTGACTGTTGAGAGTCGTTCCCTAAATCCATGTTGAGAATATAGCAGAATTTTATGGTGGCTGAGGTGCTTTGCCATATGACCCAAGACGATGTGTTCAAGGACTTTACAACACAAGCAGGTAAACGAAATAGGCCTGTAATTTGCTGGGTCTGACTTGGTGCCCTTCTTGAAGATCCACAGTCCTCAGTATAAAATGTCAGGTGTTTGGTTGTCTTTCTTCTTTAATTTCCTAAACTCAGCTTCTTCAGCTTCTTTGAGGCGTTCCATTATGAGGGTTCTTCGAGCCACTTGGATTTGCAGCTGCCTCTCTCTTTGAATGCTGCCCTTGTTTGTTTAACTGCATGCCTCCATTCCATCATAATTTGTGTCTTTTCTGATGGAGACGTCTTTTCCAGCCAGTCAATTTTTTTGTTATGAACAAGCACTATGTATGCTTCGCTAGCTATTGTAGATATATTTGGCTTTTCATGCAACAGACGATCTAGATGACCAAATATTGTTTCCGAGAACTTGTTGTGTTTAGGAAGACCTCTTGTTTTGTCTCGGATTTCTTGGCTAGCACTGCTCCATTTGCCACATCCAAGTGGTCAGTGAATATATTCTTCATAGTAGTCGTGCCATTGCATCAAGCATATGTTTGAGTATGACTTCGGTTGTCTCATCATAATCCTAGGGTTCGATGAGTTTTTGGTGGATAATAATATCCTTGTCAAGTTTGGATGTCTTGCTGAATGATAATTGTAGTTTGCCCTCCATAAATGCTTGTGCATTATCTTTGTATTTCTGAGAAAGTCAATCACATCTTGGTAGGGAACACCTATATCCATTAGATGTACATATATACTATTGTCCTCAATTGCAGCCCATAGGTATGACAAAAGGCCCAATGCCTTGCACCCTTTGAGATACTCCTGTATACGCAAGTATATGTTTTGGGAAAACACAGAATTTTCGAGAGCAAAATGCGCACGCCCGTTTTTGAAAATGTGCGATTTGCGCAACTTGGGCATTTTTTTCCAAAAGAGTGAACGAGTGCGTGGAGTCCACAGAAAAGTTACACAGTTTTCCAACAGCTAATCTTTCTGCTTCAGTAAGAGAGTCATAGTTTCAACCATTTCTGGTAGAATGGTGCTTCTGTAGTCTTCCTGAAGTTTGTTAAACTTCTTCTGTGTACAGGTTATGTTCAGAAGTATTTTCTGTGCTGCATCATCAGCAGTGGTGGCCATATCTTGAATGTCATCAAGGATGGTTTTAAATGCTCAAAACATCTTGTCTTGATTTTTATGTAATATCCCAAAGTCCCAACACTTGTACATTTCCTTCCTGGTCACTGACATGAAATCCCTCAAACTTGCGGCCAAACTTGGAGGTCTCATCACTAAAGTATCCTAAGTTGCTTTGATCTGGTAGCTCCTTAGCCAGCTGCTTTTGTGCAACCAATAACCACATAATATTCCAGTTGTTGATTGTTGCTTTACTAGGTAGATCAGATGCTGATAGTCCACGTAATTGATGAACTGACTGAATAACAGGCCCAATTTGACCGCAAGGCACATTATGGTTAAGTAGTTTGAATACACATTCTTGCATTTCTGATGTATATGTTGTTTCTGGTATGAGAACCTTTGCTGGTTTTGCAGTGTGTTGTACATTGTGCAGACATTGCCCTGATTTGCTAAAAATTCTATTAATGTCCTTGTTTTTCATGATGAATTAATATTGGCGAGACTTCAATTGTTTAATTTCCTCTTTCAATGCTTCGTTTTCTACCAATAGTTTGGAGTAGATGCTTCATTCATCTGTTTGAGTTTCCTGTTCAATAGACATGTTACCATGGTTACACATACTATGCAAAAAAGTTTCTTTATAGTTAGGAAATTTACCCACTATTACAAATCTAGTGACGAATTTTGTATGTTTGCTAACTAAATAACAACAAACATGCAGATAACATTTTTTGTTTACTTGCTGAGCATATTTCAGGCGGCATACTGCTGTTTCCAACTTCACTTGAGATTAATATCTTTCTGTACCAGTCTTTCAGTACTTTTTGTGTCCACCTGTGGCTTCCCTTACAGCAGCCATGTGGTGTCTCATGCTCCTAATGTGGTGTCAAATGTTACCTTGCTCAATCCCGTTCCACTAGTTGATAACGATACGACGCAATCCCACCAGAGTTGTATCTGCCTTTATCTTCTTGTTGACTTGTCTCTTGATGAGCTGATCCCAAAGGTTCTCCAAGGGGTTAAGATCAGGGCTTCTGGAGGGCCACTTAAGTGTCTCAATCATCCTTCTGCTTCCAGGAATGCAGCTGTCCTGGCTGCAGTGTGTGGTGTTGTGTTGTCTTGCATCATCAGGTAAAATCCCTTACCAATGCTATATGGGACTACAACAGGTTGCAGGACTTGGTTGATGTACATGTCGTTAGTATAACACCTCCTCTCAGGACCACAAGATCAGTCTTTCCTTCTTCGCTAATGCCCGCCCACACCATAATGCTTCCTCCTCCAAATTGCTCTCACTGTTGCACACACTCGTCATCTAATCTGTCATGGCCCTTTTCTTTCCAAACACACATCAGCCCATCAAGCATTCAGAGACACAATCTGCATTCGTCACTGAAGAGGATGTTTCTCTATTGACGTCTCGTCCACCTTCCACAGCGTCTTGCGAATGCCATCCGCGCATATCTGTGAGCTTGCAGTAGCCTACACTTCTTTGCCATCCTGTACGGCCTCAAACCAACAGAATGGAGACGGTTGCGCACTGTCTGTGGTACGATTTGTCTGGGTCTTTGTCCTCGTCTACGGTGGAGGTGGTGTCTGGTCCAAGGGGCTGAAATGACAAACAAGAAGTCAAAAACAATGATGAGAAACAATTCAATTTAAAAAAAATGAGATCATGAATTAAATGAAAACAGTGAAAAAAGAGAAAAATATAAAAATTTCCTTGGGTAATAATCTTTGTCATTAGATTTATGACATTTGTGTCTCGTATTGTCTAGTCGGAGAAAGACCTTCTGGAAGAATGTTAGCGTCTCCGCCCCATGATGATCTTGAATAGCTCCAACTTGATTGGATCTGCTGACAGTATGTATGGGGCTCTTTGCTTATCATCTTCCGATTTTTTTTAAGAGCTGGTCTATATTCTCATTCAATAAGCTTGGAACAGTAACAATTGCTTGGTGATACACCGCATCTGCGATAGTGAAAAAAGAGAAAAATATAAAAATTTCCTTGGGTAATAATTTTTGTCATTAGATTTATGACATTTGTGTCCTCCTTTGCCGTATTGTCTAGATGGAGAAAGACCTTCTGGAAGAACGTTAGCGTTGAGCTAATTGCTTTTGGGTATGCGTAATTGAAAATGTAAAAGGTTGCTAACAGCCAATGTGTGGCCTTCAACAGACTACAGGTGTTACATCTCCGCCCCATGATGAACAGCTCCAACTCAATCTAGGATCCTGTCCTGTCTGTATCCTTTAAAAGACAACTCAATCTGTGTAAAATTACATGCCTTTGGTAATAATTTTAGTCATTAGATTTATGACTTTTGTGTCTCCCTATGCCGTACTGTCTAGTCGGAGAAAGACCTTCTGGAAGAATGTTAGCATTGAGCTAATTGCTTTTGGGTATGCGTAATTGAAAACGTAGAAGGACGCTAAGAGCAACTGTGTGGCCTTCAACAAACTACTGGTGTTACATCTCTGCCCCATGATGATCTTGAACATCTGTGTAAAGTTACATGCCTTTGGTGATAATTTTTGTCATTAGATTTATGACTTTTGTGTCCTCCTTTGCCATATTGTCTAGTCGGAATGAATGTGCTCATCATCGTCCAATTTTTTTAAGAGCTGGTCTATATTCTTATTCAATAAGCTTGGTACGGTAACAATTGCTTAGCGATAGTCCATAGTCTAGTTTAGATAAAATAAGTACCCGCATAGCATTTGAGGAAGCATCATGATCTATAAATCTGCGTATCTTAGCCAAGTTCCACGGTAAGAAGTTAATTGATTTGCACATGGATGTGATTTGATTAGACATAGTCATATCAGCATCAAAAATGATACCCAGATTTTTAATGGTGGGAGATGGAACAATATCAGCGCACCCAATTTGTATTGTGATCTCAGACAATCTGGTGATGTTATATTTATGTTTATATACTTATTTTTCCTCTGCCGTATTGTCTAGTCGGAGAAAAACCTGGAAGAATGTTAGCATTGAGTTAATTGCATTTGGGTATGCGTGCGGTAGTATGTAGAAGGATGCTAACAGCAACCGTATGGCCTTCAACAGACTACTGGTGTTACATATCTGCCCCATGATGATCTTGAATAGCTCCAGGATCCTATCCTGCCTGTAAGAATACTGTTAAGTTACATGTCTTTGGTAATAATTTTTGTCATTAGATTTATGACTTTTGTGTCCTGCTTTGCCGTATTGTCTAGTTGGAGAAAGACCTTCTGAACGAATGTTAGCGGTGAGCTAATTGCTTTTGGGTATGCGTAATTGAAAATGTAAACGTCGCTAACAGCAACCGTATGGCCTTCAACAGACTACTGGTGTTATATATCTCCCCATGATGATCTTGAATAGCTCCAACTTGATTGGATTTGCTGACAGTATGTATATGGGGCAGTGTGCTCATCATGTTCCGACTTTTTAAAGAGCTGGTCTATATTCTCATTCAATAAGCTTGGTACGGTAACAATTGCTTGGCGATACACCGCATCTGCGATAGTGAACAAAGAGAAAAATGTAAAAATTTCCTTTGGTCATTAGATTTATGACATTTGTGTCCTCTTTTGCTGTATTGTCTAGTTTGAGAAAGACCTTCTGGAAGAATGTTAGCGTTGAGTTAATTGCATTTGGGTATGCGATAGTATTTAGAAGGATGCTAACAGCAACCGTATGGCCTTCAACAGACTGGTGTTACATATCTGCCCCATGATGATCTTGAATAGCTCCAACTTGATGGGATCTGCTGACAGTATGTGTGGGGTTGTTTGCTTATCATCTTCCAATTTTTTTAAGAGCTGGTCTATATTCTCATTCAATAAGGCCAAAAAAAAAAATTATTTGTTTGTCCATAGAGGCTTATGAAACAGTTGGGTCGGTAGGTCGGATTTTTTTTAAAAAATTTTTTTTTTACAGATATTGCACTTGAAACTGACAATTTGAAGACTGGTAAATAAATCAAAACACACAGCACTTTACTGGTTTAACTCTTGAGATGGTTCTGCATGTTATACTGTTCATTTTCTTTGCATTTTCTTTCTTTAAATTTATACTAACCACTGTTTTACTAGCACAGTCAACCCAAATTAAAAAAAAAGAAAAAAGAAAGACACAGTCGGGCCCAGAGTACAGGGTCGGTCGGACGTGGACAAACAAACAATTTTTTTTGGCCTAAGCTTGGTACGGTAACAATTGCTTGGCAATACACCACATCTGTGATAGTTAAAAAAGTAAATTACGGAAATTAGGTTAAAATAATCATATAAAGGGTAGAAAATAGTATGTAAAAGTGCAAACAGCATATAAAACAAAGCATCATATTCTCTTTTTAGGAGTATGGGTGGCTCTGAAAAGAGCTGTTGAAAAATTTCTCAAAAGATGAGTTCACAGGTTCAGTCGGTTGTTATCTCCCCAGAATTGTTGGGGACGTCTTGCAGGAGTTGAAGGATGTTCCGTCTCATTGACGAAACGAAGGAAAAGCTGTTCTGCCCTACGTCGCTGAGAAGGATCGGTGATACTTTCTTTCAAGTTCTGAAGTCTGGTTTCACGCTTAATATGGATCTTTTCTTCCACGAAGTCTATGATGTTTGGAAGGTGTTTGATAACTTTCATGTGCAGTTTGTTTTTTCATACTTGTTGGTAGTAGATTTCCAATCCTCATGCAGAACATGAGGGAATGGTGTGGAAAAAGTGGAAGACTGGGAGCAGCTGGCATCCATTTTAGACAGATTTGCTGTTGATGAAGACGAAGGAATTGCAGTTGAGAAATTCTTGTCTTTTCTTATTCCGCTTGATCATAATGTGGCAGACGCGATCGGATTGGTATCGCACTAGACGGGAAGTTTTCACATGTCAAATATTTACACAGTTGAGCTGAAGGTCTAGGCGATTTACCACCGTATGAGAAGAAGAAGATTGACCGCTTTTAAGATCACCTTTGTCATCTAGAAGAATGTCATCATGAAACAAGTCTAGTTCGGATGTTGCCATCTTGGATTTTTAAAATTATAAAAATCGGAACGGTGGTAGTTTTGGAAGTGAAAAAAAACCTATGACGAAATGTGTGGAGAGGTGGCAATGGTCGAATTATCTGTAGAGCAAAGTGATAATTCACGATGTAATTGTACTAATATTCATAAATTCTATGTGCATCCATCAATCAGACTTGGGTTGGTAACAAGTCGTTTTCGCCAAGTCCAAGTCATTTTCTTTAAGTCACAAGTAAGTTAAGTCATTTTCCAAAGGTTGCAAGTCAAGTCATAAGTTGCAAAAATAGTGACTCGAGTCGTGGCTCGAGACAACTTTAGTCTACAACTCTGGTTTCTAAGGATGTCGCATCAACTGACTCAAACTGAGTCAATTGACTCAAACGGGTAGAGTGCAATCAGACTCCTTTTGAGAGTCAGTGCAAGACTCCACAATATTTTACCTTTCAATTGCCTATACAGGGAGAGTAAACAGACACTCAAATTAAATCAAATAAGACCCTCCCCCCTCTTGGCTGGCTCAAGTTCAAATGAATGTTAAAGTGGTCCACATTTTGTGACACTTCAGACTTTAACGGCTCACACATCAATTCAAAATACAATTAACAGACAATTAAGTTGGCTTGCCTTGCTGACTTTGTTAAAACACTTAACAAGGGCCAAGGGCCAATAACGCAATAACGTACCAATGACTGGCAGTGATTCTGTCAGGTTTTTTGCCAGTATTCCCACATTAGGTTATCCAGTTGAAACCCATAATTACACCTCCAATGGACGACATAAAACTTTCACACAGGAAGTGTGAATTTCATACGGGACTACCTGAATGGGTGACTCCATTTGAAATCTACACTCCCTGTGTAGAAGTTTAAGGTCATGTCTTCTATGGATTTCAACTGGAATAGCCCATTATTTGAAAGTGTATTGACCTAGTATGTATGAACTTTTGTGGGTCAGTATAAGGGAAGTCCGAGATATAAGTTTGTTCTAAAAAGTTCACAGAGCTAAGCTTATTGACCATGGTGAATTATATTATGAAAGGAAGTGATGGGTACTATATCCTGTCCATTGTAAAAACTGGTATTTAGATGTAATCCTAAAGCTGCCATGTGTGGTTTTTTAATTAATTTGGTTATTTTTAAGGCAATAATATACAATTTCAATCAAGAATAAATTCTTATTTGTTTTCGACAAAATGTTTAATTCAGGCATGAAAATTTTCAGCATTATTCTGGAGACAGCATTCAGTGTTTTCAACCTATCTCTGAATCAGTTTTTTTTTTAAGACCAGTTTTCATGCCTGTAAATTTCCCTGATCACATTATGTCCCCGTGATTCGAGTCAACAAATGGGGTAAAATAAAGAAAATTGCTATTTTATTCCAGCGCCTACAAATATTGTCAATGCGTGTATTAGCTCGCCGATCATTATTGAGCTGGATGAATAAATAAGATGTAATGCAAAAATCTCAATTAGCAAAATTCATGACACATGCCTCATTTACTCTTGTTGGGTCACATTGATAACACAAGGCAGCTCATTAGATATGAGTGAATTCTTCTTCTGTAAGTAGGTCAAAGGTCAACTTGTGAATGTACAATACTATTGGGGTTAAAGAACTGTGTCCTGATGCATTGGATTGTTTTAGATTTGAGTGAATTCTTCATCTGTAACTAGCATTGTTTTATTGAAAACTTAACCGCCTCTACTGCATTGGTTGTGGCTTATTTTAATTTGTATAATCATGGAGGAATCAACAGTAACCCCAATGGAGAGTGTCGCAGATTACGAGTATGACTTTGTATTTGACGATTATAATCAACATATCGTGGTAGCCACAGCTTTCTTGATTGCGTCAATTCTCGGAATCATTGGCAATAGTCTAGTGATACTGTCAGTGTTTGTGTCAAGGAAACTTCGGACTGTGACCAATGCTTTTGTAGTGAATCTAAGCACTGCTGATTTTATAACTTCTCTCATGATACCGTGGAATGTTGGTATATTGCTTGGCCATGAGGAATACCCTATCAAAGACTGGGGATGTGCCGTTGTCGCAGGATTGCAGTTTATGTGTATCGGTACCAGTTTGTTTACTCTAGCAACCATTGCGGTGAATCGACTTATACTCATCACCCAACCGGTAAAAACGTACATGTATGTTTATTCACCAGTTTGTACAGGCGTTTGGATTGCAGCAACTTGGTTACTACCGTTTTGTTTCTTCATAATTCCACCTCTTGCTGGTGTCGGAGAACTTGGCACATCCTAGAAATATCGCTTGTGTTCGCATAAATCACGGCACCCGTTGAAAGATACGTACGACTACATCCAAGTTATTGGATGCTTTCCTGTGCCCTTTATTACACTCATCGTCTCATATTCTTGGATATATATTCATTTTCATCGTCATACACAGAAGCTCATACATCATGGTCATCAAGGTGTGGCATCAGCAGAAAGCTCTAGCGGAGACACTTTGGCAATGTCAGAAAGCGGAACGTTAACAACAGAAAACATTGATGCAACAGGTAAAGAAGGAAAATGGCGGGTAACGGGTAAGCGGGGAAAAGTCAGCAATGCAGAAGCGAGGCTTCGTCAGCGAGAACACATGATCACAAAGAACATGTTCATGGCGTTCATCGGCTTCGTCATCTGTTATGTGCCTTCAGCAATATTGCTGTTCTCTAATGATATCAAACCGCTGGCGCCATATGCATTGGCATTTGTACTAAGCAATTGCTGTGTGAATCCAGTCATATATGGGTTCAAACATCCATACTTCAATCAAGTCTTCAGGTGCTTGTTGACTTGCAGATGGGACAAAGTACCAGAACAATCTGATGGATTCAAAAAATTGCAAAGATTTTGCTGTGGCAGGCAATAAGTAATATTTGTGTATGAAGCAATCATGCCACAAGACGACTGTCTTTTGTCAAAATGGATTTTGAGGTGTAGTCAAAACTCTTAATAAGCCCAATCGCCATTGTAACTTCTGGTTATTTTGGGACACTTTGACCTCTGACATATCGGGGAAATTGCTGTAATTATTATTAATTAATTCATTATTGTCATAATGCTATCATTAATTTTTTCAATAATAATGTTTTTTGGGTTTGTTTTTATTTTTGTAAAACATTTTAGATTATATTTTGTACGCACAAAAAACATTTTTTCTGAATTTTCCCAATAGGTCAGAGGGCAAAGTGTCCAAAAACTGCAAAAACTGACCCACAATGCATTGCAAACTTCCAATGCCGATTGGGCATATATTATTGAAAGTAAATACTTTTAAAACAGGCAATTTTTTATGAAGGATTTGTGTGATTTCAATAGTTTAGGTTCTGGATTTACAGGATAGGACCCATTGCATTTGATGTCATCTGTCAATTAAGGTGGTTCTGGACCCATTTTGGAAGTGCTCTATTTATGTTTTAAACATATTAATTGAGTAGGGCAGAGAACACTGATCCATATGCCTTTTGTTTGAAGCTAATCGGACATACGGTTTTCATAATACATACATTTTAAATGTCTTTGTATTGTATTGTTTTTATCAATAATCAATACAGTTAATGAGCTAATATGACTTGAAAGTGCTCATTAATATGTAATTTTGCCAATATTTTGCTAAAATCCAATGCATAAATGTTCATAACATTTTATTTAACAGAATATTGGTTTCAAACTTGGTCAAAGTGTTCCTAATGACTTCCAGATAATTTATGCATAATTAATGAGCTAGCCGCCCTAATTTGCATAATTAATTAGCATTTATGCAAATTAGCTCATTAATTATGCAAATATGCAAATGAGGGGGCGGCTTCACTATATAATACATTAGAACATATTAGAAACACTTTGACCAAGTTTCAGGGCAAAAGTATGCAAAATAAAAGTACCATGAACATTTATGCATTGATTTTTAGCAAAATATTGGCAAAAATTACATATTAATGAGCCTTTACAGTCCTTTTAGCTCATTAACTATATTGATTATTGATAAAAACAATAAGATACAAAGAAAATATAATTTGATGTATTATGAAAACCGTATGTCCGATTTGCTTCAAACAAAAGGCATATTGATCAGTGTACTTTACCCTACTCAATTAATCTGTTTAAAACATGCTCAAAGCATTTCTTAATTTCTTGAAAATGCATAAAACAGCATGCCTTATATTTAATTCTGCACCTTTAAATATACAAACAATCTCAAAAGTTAAGACTTAGTAATCATGGTAAGGCAACAAAAAAGAAAACCCTGTTCTACGGGCCCGACCGACCCAGATTTTGAACAAACTAGAGGTAACTAGGAGGGATGTCACTCGGTTTAATTTGCTATGTTTTATTTTATTTACTGTGGTTTACTTTATTTTACTCAACTTCAGAGGTTGTTTATTTCTGAGCTGAATTTGGCAAATAATACAAATTTACGAGAAAAAAAGCACTTTATAAGTTCAAATAAATAAGGTCATGCTCTTCACAATTGAAATTACAATTGACACAATGCCATTTCTAAAAGGGAAATATATGTCAGTACCAGAAAGCTTATATTTATGAAAAGTTGACAAACAAGTTGAAAGCAGCAGGTAATGTGTAGGCCTACAAATCACTGGGATACGGGTTTATTTTAAGATTTTATTATAACTGGTGTAAAAAGATCAGTGTATTACTCTTCACCCTGCTACTGTGAGTATCTGTGAGGTGCATTGGGCTATTCCAGTTGTCATAACAGTCCGTTTTGTGAAAATGATCGAATCTGGTCATGTTCATCTCTCTTATAACCCCATGAGAACTACCTGCCGATTGGCCAAAAAGAAGTTTTCATTATCAATTGACCCAATCAGCAACATTGTTAGAATAATTTCACCACGCAAAAAATTGGGGTGAATTATTTGCAAAGCTCCATTCTGATTGGTGATTAAAGTGAAAATATCATGTAATTGACCAATCAGAGTCAATTTTAGATTGGCAGGTAGTGCTCAGGGGGTTAAATGCTAAATGTTGCTGTTGCTGCAATAATTTCAAATGAGTATAACTCTGGTTTGGTATAAACAAATATAACAATTCTTTTTTTAATTTAGATGTTCAGAATCTGCTCTTTTCAATTACCATGTTTACAGCCGATTCCTTATAGAATTTGAACAAACGCACCGTAAGCATGAGTTTACATCTTTTTGAATCAGCCCGTATGTTGGTGGGTTTGGGCTATTTTGTGTGAGCATTGTGTTGTTACCTAAAATAAAATTGTATAAAATTATGTAAGCAACAAGCCAAATATATGATATAATTATAAATATGATCCCAGCAAGGGGTTTTTCATAAAATAAATTAAAATAAAATTTGTGAGTGACATGCCAAAATTATTTGTCGTCATTTTTGTCTCACTTGAACTATGCTCAGAATGAGATTTACTCCCCATTCCAGAAAAATACAGCACTATTTTTTTAGGATTAAAAAATATTATCCTGTTTTGCCAAATGAAACATAGCTAAATCCTAATCCAAAAATGCAATTTTGCATGTTTTCTTACAATTGTAGTGACAAAATTGTAAGACTTGGCACAAGTCTAAGCATTCAAAATCTTGAGTATAGGGTAAGAGTTAGCTCATAATTTTAATATTATTCTTATTTTTGTCAATTGGTTATGAAAAAGATTGGAAAATGTGTTTTCCAAAAATTAGAGTACATAACTTGAAATTAGTCTTTGTTCAAGTCTTTGGGCCTGATTGTCACAGAATACGAAAAAGGTCGAAAAACACCCTAAAATTGCATGTTTTTGGCCCTTATTTCCAAAAATTGACCAAATATTAAAATTTGACTTTCACTGCCAGTTAGGACACCTAAAGGATTAGGATTAAGCTATGTTTCATTTGGCAAATCCGGATAATATTTTTTTAATCCAAACAAATTGGTTCTGTATTTTTCTGGAATGGGGAGTAGTTATCACTTTTCTGTCTCTGTGTGTGTGTGGGGAGGGGGGGGGGGGGGGTAGTGTCCATCTGTAGCTGTAACTTGGAATCCATTAGACCTATGGGGAAGCTACTTAGTGGAAAGAAGGATATCCAGCTGTGATCTGTGCCCATATTGGCATAATTTATGCAAAGCATCGCAAATTGATAGCGAACTTTGTTACCAAATTATCTTGTGTTTTATCAGGCGGATGCTAGTGAAACCTGATGGAAGGAACCATACATACCTGCTGATGATTAGTTTTTTGACGAAAATTATCAACATTTAGTAGTTAATTTGCATCATTTCTGCCGAACTCTTCTACAAATGGTTGGAAACAAGATAAAATCAACCTTTTGGACAAATCATCTCCAGATTGATTGAAGTATTGTTGCAAAACCTGGTTAAAGGAAAGATACTATTTTCACACCTGCTTAGATTTTCAGCTCAAAATATGGTAATAAAAGTTGGAAATTTGCATAATTTTTTCCCAAATCTCTCTGAATCTTATCTGGCACATAGTAATTCTCTCTCTTAGTCACACTGCATGCAGAAAGGTACATTTAATATTAATGGGTTCAGGGGTGAGGTAGGGTGGGGTAAAGTGTGCTACTACAAAAAATGTCAGTCATTTGGGGGTCAGTCGGTGTAAAATCACCATAGACTGTTGCATGTTCATGAAATTTGGTGAGAACGAGCCAGACAAAAAAAATTCTAGTTCATTTTGGGGTCATCAGTGTTGGAATTAAGCATTTTTTATGTGTAGCAAAATTTGCTTTTCTCTTGATACATACACATACTTCTGTAAAGTGTGCTGAGGCTTGTGGATCAATGTCTAGGCGTTGTGCCTGTGCGTAGCGCACTATAAATCACTGCGCTTTTTTAAATTTTTTTTATATAGGTCCGATAGGTTACTGTGGAATGTAGAGAGGTGTATGCCACTATGACATGCAATGCTTTTCATTTTTGCTGATATTTCTTAGTTTGTTTACTATTATAAAATGTGCATAAAATGTGGCATATGGTTCATATACAAAATTTCACTCTGTAACGATATGTCAAATATAATTAATTATTAATTAATTAGCTAATTTTGACTGCTGATACTTAGGAAAATGAAAAAGAACATCATTATGTGCCAATATTTAAAAAAATTACCAAAAATCACTATGCCACTATGGAATGAAGCGGATGAATTATAGGCCTAGGCTAATTATAATTTGTTTGCAAAATTATAAAATTTTGGTTAAAAATATTATGAACATGATACGGGAGTGCGTCAAACTGAGATATTCTTTTAAGCGTTTTTAAAAAAACACTTGATAAAGTTACTGCAATCTGGGTCCTTAGCCGTGTTATATATGACACAATATAACATGGTTCAGTACGTGCATATCAACATGATACACGTACCCGCTATTTGAACCAATCGGAGCGGAGGTGCTTAGCAACAACAGAACTGATCTTTCTAATCCCTAGGTAAGTCCCTTGTAAAATATGATTTAATTTGAATAAAATAAATTTTTTATACTGATAATTAATATTTTTATTTGAATTGAAGTGTTTATAGACTATATATGAAGGTATTGTTTTTAGTCTCATATGAAGGTATTTTTGTCTAGCTCATATAACACGGCACAGTGTCAACACGCTATATTATAAATATTTTTTTTCATAAAGCTCCATGCTCCGTTGGTGATCAATATTCTATTGTTGACACGATAAAGAAAGTTTACATATGCATTGTGATATACACGTGTGATCGAATTTTCTATTATACACGCACCTGGATCATAAATATGTTCCTTTATATAATTGTAATTCTCAAAATTAAATATCACAATTTTAACTTTCGATTTAAAAATTGTTACGCCAAAAATGCAGTAAAAATGTATCCAGAGCAAACAGTGATGGTCGCTAATTAGTGTATTTAATTTCAAGTTAGTGTATTTAAAACAAAACCTTGGTTTTACCTCAAAACAAATCGAATTTCCTTGTAATAGTAACACCATATGGGATACTAGAGCATGCGCAAATTCGTCGGCTGTATTCCATAGTGGCGTATAGTGATTTTTGGTCATTTTTTTGAAAATTGGCACATATGTTTTTAATTATGTTCTCTTTCATTTTTTCTAAGTCTCATCAGTCATAATTAGCTAATTAATTAGTAATTAATTAATTAAATGTATGATAGTTACAAAGTGACATTTTGTGGACTCCATAGTAGCGTATCGACCATACGCCACTTAGTATACCCACTTTATAACTATGAAATATCGGCAAAAAATGAAAAACATCGTATGTCATAGTGGCGTACACGTATCGGACCTATACGCCACTATGGAATACTTAAACGATTTAAAAGTAACGCCATAGGGATTACACGGCGACCGAGGTGGCGTCACGGTTAACGTTAGGTTAGGGTATTGCGTTTTGTTCGCTTTTCCATAGTGACGATAGTTTTATTTTCAGTTTGCCAGCAATAGTATGTATTTATTTCTTTTGAAAAATATATAACAATAAAATCTATTTAGTTTACTACAGAAATTTCACATCATTTACAAAATATAATGAATGTCTGATTTACACAACTCGATTTTAAATTGGCATTTCTTCAAACCCGATTTTCTCGAAAAAGTTGTTTATTCGCGGCGCCACACTATACGCCACTATGGAATACGGACGACGAATTGTAATAATGTGTAGAATAGAACTTGTTGGTATCTCATATGATAGTTGTTCGGCCTATCTCGAACAAAATCGCCATGCGTAGCTATTGAAAAACGAGAGGATTCGCCGTACTATCACGGCAATTTTTGACACGAAGATATAGGGATGATGACGGTGTGCACGGGTGACATCATTTTGCCGTATAACAACTCGGTTTCACCTCATTGTGTTACTTAAAACAATGATTCAACCTTTTCGGGCTTTACTGAACAGTTGAACGACTAATTCGCGCCCTATATATATTCCCTCTGAAAAGTTGACTTTTTTGCAAATCTATCACCCAATGACCCCCTTTTTCATCAGCTTACACCCAATGATCCCCCAAAATAGCTTCACGGCCTTTACTTTAACAAGTTTCCAATTCTGAAGGGACACAACCCCCTGCACAGCACGCGACACAATGGTGCTTCGTGGCCATTCAAAAAGGTGGCGGCCAAAACTTCGAGTGTGCCCCCCCTTTCCCAAATTCCTGGATCCGCCACTGTCTCAGAGAAGAAGTCAGCCACGTACACATACATAGGCCTACGCGCGGTAAGCGTGCGACACAATGGTGCTTCGTGGCCATTCAAAAAGGTGGTGGCAAAATTGCATTCTGAATACGAAGAATGTCCTGATATCAAATAATTTTGATTTTTTTTGAAATTTGCAATGTAATACAAATTTTATGGCAAATGATTAAAAATTGATATTTTTGATATTTAACAGTACTCGAAGTAAACTTTATAAATCTGATGATTTATACTTAAAGTGTATAGGTGGGATGAAAAGCCGACGATCAATTAAAAATTTTGACCTGTCGTATTGAAGATATGGATTCTTTTCCCAAAACACCAAAATAAATTAGGTCTTTTTGGGAAAAAAATCCATATCTTCAATATGAAAGGTCAAAATTTTCAATTGATCGTCGGCTTTTTCCTCCGCTACATACACTTTAAGAATATATCATTGGATTTATAAAATTTACTTAGAGGACCCTTATAAAAATTCAAAAATGTGAATAATTTGTCATAAAATTTGTATTATATCGTGAATTTCAAAAAATGAAAATGATTTGATATCCGAAAGACATTCTTCGTATTCAGAATGCAATTCAATATGTCTGATGTGCTCTCATGTCCCATAAAAAATACTGTCGAAACGCTCAAAACACTCATTCCAGATCCCTTAACTAATGAAAAAATCTGTTTCTAAACAAATTGAAATTGAACCATAGCAACATTGATAGAACAACAATAGAAACCAGAATATCAATAAAGATCATAAAACTTATTATTAGATTCTATTGTACAAGTTTTATTGTTATGGAGGTGGAGATTTAATATTGTTAGAAATATAGTGACGCAAGTACAAGTTGAGTTTCCCAATATTACTAACAAAATTTGTGTGTGCATGCATGCATGCACGGTTTATGCGTGTGGTAAACAGGACCAAACTGCAGCATGTTCTGAACTTCAGAAGTTTATGATATTTTAATAAAACATATTTGTTAAAAATTCTATTTGGTATTTTAAGGTAGAATGACATTTAACTTTTTCAATTATATATGGTAAAATGGGGAAAGTTTTATACTTGTATTCCAGTAGTTCAAGGTTAGATCATGTGATTTTGGTATTCTATTAATCTATTGTTGCAACCTAGTCAACAGTGGAAACAAGCATTCTAGTAAACAATTACATTTATTTTGTGAACCTGACGCTATCCAGGCTGTATGCATATTGGGAAATAATGTGATATCACGTCACTAAGTTAACTTATTGTTAGTTTCTATTGTTGCAACCTAGTCAACAGTGGAAACAAGCATTCTAGTAAACAATTACATTTATTTTGGGAACCTGACGCTATCCAGGCTGTATGCATATTGGGAAATAATGTGATATCACGTCACAAAGTTAACTTATTGTTAGTTAGATTTCTGACGTCTCCTACACATAGTCCTCTATACATGATATAACTTGGTGCATTTTCCAGATTAGGAGACAACGCCCAGCCGCCGGACTTGCAGGGAATCATACTGGATCCATACAGGGAAGAGACATTTGAAGAACAAACTTGAAGAATCACAGGTATGTGTTTTGGAGAAATATATTAAGTTATCTTGATACCCAATAAGTTAGCTTAACCCTAACCGCCTAAGGGCTTTTTGGGAAAGAAGGAAAGAATAAAGAGAGAAAAGAAGGAAAGAAGTTGTTTGCTCTGGGTGGGATTCGAACCCAAGTAGTGTCTAACAGATAAGCATCAGATCGGTAATACCGATTACAGATTTTTGGATTCCAAAATCGGCCCGATCAGATTCCGATTCCGATTTTTTTTCTTCAAATTTTAAAACGCTAGTCGCCTTGCAGATTGCAGAATTCGCCGATTAGATGATCACAATTGTGGAGTTTGACTACATTTTCTTGTGTATAAAAAATATAACTAAAACGCGCACGTTTGATAAGCAGCAGGTCTTGAAAAAAATGTCAAAACATGCTTGAAGTGAAATTGTATAAGCCGCATGCACAATGCATGCAGTATGAAGACGCATTCATCGTTTGCAAAGGTAACAAATTCGATCCGAAAATGACATCAATACCTGCGTGAATGAAGAACTAGTTATCATCTCCGGCGTCAATCAAATGAATTGCGGACATCTCCTGAACCTAATTATTATTTAATAACATTTTTATTCTTGATTTGGGGGGATTTATATTCAATAGCAAACTTACAAATTAAACCATTTGGTAATTATCGACCAAATTAGTAAACAAAGCGACAACATGTGACGTGAGGGGAATCCCGGTGATGACGTTTGATGACGGCATTGACGGGTTTCCAATTTGTTCATCAGGATAATCAGGAATATCCCATCAGCTCAGACGATAGCGGACATGGACAACGGGGGCGGGATAAATTATGACAATTTATAGTAAAGATGCATGATCTTACAAATTAATGTTCCGACGTTGCACAGACAAATACAAATGGTGGTATAATTTTTATAGCATGATAAGCAATAGATTTACTAAAAAAAGTGCTTGATTAAAATGTAAAAGAGACCGGTAGAGAATAACAATAATTTCCACAAATGAAAATTGATAGTTAAAGGTTCGGTATATAACCATCATCACTCGTTCTGTTTTTTTTTCCTTGTCATCTGACTGACAAGACGAAGGGTCAACCGTGCCATATTTAACATGTTTAATAATTTAATATTCCTATAAGTTAAACATGTTGAAGATCAGTGTAATGCTGGTTTCATACTACTCTGCCGCTGAGCGGCGTGGCGCACGCGCATTGCAGACAAACGGACACAATAAAGGCTTGTCATTGGTTGAAACGCCCTGCCGCTTGCCGCAGCGACAAGCGGCAGGAAAGTATGCTGGAGGCTTAACAGTTAAAATTATATCATGAAATTGAGTCTTACCTGTCTTCAATGTCTTGTTCTTGAACTTCTTGTCCAAATTAATAATGAATATGATCCCCGTTCAGTAGCGTATTCTTGTCTGATTCTTTTTTCAGCGTATAAGTTCAGTTCAATCTTAAAAATGTTAACTTCAAATTCAAACAACAGTATCAATAATTTGATGACTAGACTAAACCTTTAAAATTTCTGGTCAACTGACAAACCGTGCAAAGTTGCGAAAAAATCAACTCAACTAGTGAAGAAAGGAGAACTGGAAGTCCAAACTTAACTGCTATCAACAATAACTGCCTATGACCGTGCTGATGTAGGCATTATTAAACAACGTCAAAATTTCAAAATGTTAACACTCAGTTCAACATGTTCAACAGTTTCATCGCAGACGCAGAGTCGCGGTAGGCCTATATGTAGATTATAGGTAGAGTTAATACTGGAACTTCAGAAGCGCCAGGTTGCCTCTGATAACAAGAAGCATCTCTGCTTTATTTGGGCTCAGACGATTCCTCTTTGTCTCTCGTATAACCCGCCTGCTTCGCTGAAGAGACGCTCGCTTGGGACACTACTTGCAGGGGCTGATAGATATCTCCTGGCATATTTCCATGTCTTCAAATCTCCTATTCAAGGACTCCAGCATTGACGTAGTAAGGGTTTGGATGCCCTGGTCAGCATCATGTTTGCCGAGTGCACGCTGTAATATAGAGACACTTGGTATGACCATTGAGCACGTAGCTGAAGCAGCACTTGCTTCTCTGGTAAGTACCTCAAAGGGTTGTAGCGCAGTAACCAACTTCCTTGCCAATGTCCACTGATTTGCAGTCATACTTGGGAGATCATAAAGGCTTGCGTACTCCACAAGAGGTAGTTTCTGCTCCAGAATACGCTCCAGCATGTAACTGCTGTTCCACCTCGTGGGCACATCCTGCAGAATGTGATGCTGTTCAACATTGTGCTTTGTTTGTAGTGACTCAAGACGATGACATGCTAGAGTTGAGTGGCTGAATTTGCCTGCGATTCTTCGCGATATGGCCAGCATGTCATTGACAGATCTCTGCGTGGTGATACCGTTTCCAACAACAAGTTGCAAGGTATGAATAAAACACCCTGGTTATTAACATTGGCTAGGTTTAAACCTGCAACAACATTTGCGCCATTGTCCCTGAGGATTGTGTGTACTTGCTCCTTCTCGATTTCCCATTGATTGAGCATTCTCTCCGTTTCAGCAGCAATTGCTGCTCCTGTGTGACTTCCTTCAAATGAAGATGCATTTAAGATCCCACGCCGGTAGGTGAAGTCGTCTGTTATCCAATGGGCCGTCAAACTCATCAAAGCATTGTGTCCGACAGTAGAAGACCAGAGGTCGGTAGTGAAACTGAAGAACTTGACATCTTGTATCTCTTCCTTCAATCCTAAGACGACACGATCATAGATGTCTGGTATGACCTTCCTGCTGATGTGCGCTGCAGAAGGAAGCTTGTATCGAGGCTCAAGCTCATTCACAAATCGCGCATTGCAGACAAACGGACACAATAAAGGCTTGTCATTGGTTGAAACGCCCTGCCGCTTGCCGCAGCGACAAGCGGCAGGAAAGTATGCTGGAGGCTTAACAGTTAAAATTATATCATGAAATTGAGTCTTACCTGTCTTCAATGTCTTGTTCTTGAACTTCTTGTCCAAATTAATAATGAATATGATCCCCGTTCAGTAGCGTATTCTTGTCTGATTCTTTTTCAGCGTATAAGTTCAGTTCAATCTTAAAATGTTAACTTCAAATTCAAACAACAGTATCAATAATTTGATGACTAGACTAAACCTTTAAAATTTCTGGTCAACTGACAAACCGTGCAAAGTTGCGAAAAAATCAACTCAACTAGTGAAGAAAGGAGAACTGGAAGTCCAAACTTAACTGCTATCAACAATAACTGCCTATGACCGTGCTGATGTAGGCATTATTAAACAACGTCAAAATTTCAAAATGTTAACACTCAGTTCAACATGTTCAACAGTTTCATCGCAGACGCAGAGTCGCGGTAGGCCTATATGTAGATTATAGGTAGAGTTAATACTGGAACTTCAGAAGCGCCAGGTTGCCTCTGATAACAAGAAGCATCTCTGCTTTATTTGGGCTCAGACGATTCCTCTTTGTCTCGTATAACCCGCCTGCTTCGCTGAAGAGACGCTCGCTTGGGACACTACTTGCAGGGGCTGATAGATATCTCCTGGCATATTTCCATGTCTTCAAATCTCCTATTCAAGGACTCCAGCATTGACGTAGTAAGGGTTTGGATGCCCTGGTCAGCATCATGTTTGCCGAGTGCACGCTGTAATATAGAGACACTTGGTATGACCATTGAGCACGTAGCTGAAGCAGCACTTGCTTCTCTGGTAAGTACCTCAAAGGGTTGTAGCGCAGTAACCAACTTCCTTGCCAATGTCCACTGATTTGCAGTCATACTTGGGAGATCATAAAGGCTTGCGTACTCCACAAGAGGTAGTTTCTGCTCCAGAATACGCTCCAGCATGTAACTGCTGTTCCACCTCGTGGGCACATCCTGCAGAATGTGATGCTGTTCAACATTGTGCTTTGTTTGTAGTGACTCAAGACGATGACATGCTAGAGTTGAGTGGCTGAATTTGCCTGCGATTCTTCGCGATATGGCCAGCATGTCATTGACAGATCTCTGCGTGGTGATACCGTTTCCAACAACAAGTTGCAAGGTATGAATAAAACACCCCTGGTTATTAACATTGGCTAGGTTTAAACCTGCAACAACATTTGCGCCATTGTCCCTGAGGATTGTGTGTACTTGCTCCTTCTCGATTTCCCATTGATTGAGCATTCTCTCCGTTTCAGCAGCAATTGCTGCTCCTGTGTGACTTCCTTCAAATGAAGATGCATTTAAGATCCCACGCCGGTAGGTGAAGTCGTCTGTTATCCAATGGGCCGTCAAACTCATCAAAGCATTGTGTCCGACAGTAGAAGACCAGAGGTCGGTAGTGAAACTGAAGAACTTGACATCTTGTATCTCTTCCTTCAATCCTAAGACGACACGATCATAGATGTCTGGTATGACCTTCCTGCTGATGTGCGCTGCAGAAGGAAGCTTGTATCGAGGCTCAAGCTCATTCACAAATCGCTCGAAACCAACATCAGAGACAACGGCTGGAGATCAAGGGCTATCATCTCGGCCAACTTGCTGGTGGCTTTTAACGCGCGCGGATCCGACGAAGGCCACGGGGCACACCTTTCCACCGATTCAGAGAGCTGAAGTTGTTTGTGTACTTTTCTGGCATTTTGGGTTGTACTGACCATCTCCCTCTCTTCGTCTGCCTTTCGCTTTTCAGCTGCGACGGCCGCAGAGGCTTCTTCAAACTCCCGAAATGTTGGCTTGTGGTTTTTTTTCAAGTGGTTTTTCAGATTTGTAGTTGTAAAGCTTGCGCTTGATTTGCCTCCTCTTGAAACAAACAACTTGCATACACGACATGTTGCTCTGGAGTTGTCATTCGGGTCGACAGAAGTAATCCCAAATCTTACTTGAGCGGGACCCGGGCATTATTCTAACTTGTATGATTGTATCTCGATAATAGGCCTATAACTTTCAGTAAAAGACTGCAATCCAAGACAATTAGATATTATCCACGCGCCAAACAACCGCAATCAGACCTGAATCAGACAGATTTGTAACTTGTTCTCAACATTTGTTGTTTTTCTTTAACAATGAACAAAAAAAAAAAAAATCCAAGTTCTCTAAATGCTATCGCGCGCGTTGGCGTAGGCCTACGCTCGCTATTGCGTCCTGGCAGTCGCACAGCACGCACGGTGTTAACTTGCGTACACCATTCACTTCAGCATAAACAACAACAAAAAATGATTACTTCACTTACCATTATTAGGCCTATGATTTTTTGTTTTTGTTTTGTTTTTTTACGTTTTAGTAGTATTTTGTGGGATGAGTAGGCCCTATTTTTTTTTTAATTCCAAGAAGTTATTAATTTAATAAAACCTGTGTAGTATTTAATTTATTTTGATCCATGATTTTAAATAAGAGCTGGAGATTTATTGTTGACTCAAACAAAATAATTAATAAATTGATTTCAGTCGGCTAATTGAACCGCTGCCAAATTGAGCAAGGCTCCTTTGGTGACCATCACCTTCTGAGCGCGAACCACGTGGCCGTGGCAAACGACCCATCCAAGACCCGGAAGTGCATGCATGCGTGATCCGAGTATTTCAGTTCAGAATTCGTCAATCAACATTGGCATTTTACATAAAAATCACAGAAGGATGTACTAATGCTTACGCTATAACTGATCTGTGATTATTTAATTAATTTGGAACCGCAGTACACAAGTCAAGACATTGAAGAAATGGAAAATATTAAATGATCGAGTAGATCATAACCTGAGACGCAGATCATAACATAGGGCGCGGTGGGGAAATGTGATGGTGACAGACGGGGTTTCCCCATGTTGATGCAATGCTAGAAGATCAAATAAAACGCAAACCCGGGACGCAAACATCAAGGAAATTGACTCATTTAGTAAGTTAAGAACAACATTTAAACCATTTTGCTGATAAAACGTTGTCTGATGACATCAACTTTTATTTATTCTTGGCTTCTGACGATCAGTAATGATGTAGGCCTATTTTAACAGATTTGAGTCACATTCCAACATTATTGAAATCGGTATAGGAAATCGGTAAATGATACAAATTTTTCAGATACCGATCAGATACCGATAACCTCTACCTCTACCTCTACGTAAATACTTGGCAAGGTCCATAAGTTTGGATGTAGTGCCAAGGAAGAAAACTTGTTGCTCCCGTGCAGTAATGAAGGTGCCGATATATACAAAGTGCGAGTAAAAATGGACCTGGAATTACATTGAACCAGTAACTGCTCCCCTGAACACCTCGTAAGTTGGAGAAGACAAGGTGCTCACTGGTCAGGTAGTAAATTTAACTAAAATGACATAGTCTCCATAAAAGCTTCCACGGAATATAGAACATAAATGGCAAAGACGCCATGGAAACTACTACAGAAATAGCTAAGTCGCCACGAGAGTGATCACGTGTATGAGGGCGGTATAACAAGTCCATTTTATTTTACGCCGTGGTGACTTTGTCATTTTGGTAAAAGTAGACACGGTAGTCTATTGACCCAGTCGCTTAAAACGTATTAAAATCGTATTAATACTGGTTGCTCATTATAGTATTCAACATTCAAGAAAATAATGTGTTATTAAAAAATTGTCTGAAGATAAGCGGGCCTGAAGATAAATAGTAACACATAATTTACAAAAATTGTTAAGTTAATTCATGTATAAACTGAAGGGACTTAATGTGTTAATTTTGGCAACATTTTTCAACTTGAAAGGGATATACTCTTATTTGAGTAGATATGAAGCGAACAATATATATTATATTTACAATCGAATTTTATCCTCCTGTCGTTTACATTGCACACAATATAAATGATAGGCCTATACTTAATTATAATTATCCTCATGCTTTGTCTTCGTGACGAATCGGTTAGTGCTATAATACGCCTAATATTATATAGGCCTACGTAAGATACGTGATATATAGCATGACAAGACTATAAAAAAAAAGTATAAACCGACTCAGTATAAAGTAGGGCCATATGGCCTATATAATATAGAAATAGGCTTAAGGAATTGGAGCTAATTGGACAACAACGTTTGTATGGTGTTTTTGTGGAGCCATTAGACACACCAAATTGCATTCTGAATACGAAGAATATCCTTATGATCAAACCATTTAGATTTTTTGGGTGGGTGTAGTTCTGTCCTGGCAAGAAGAAGTTTATGCTCACTAAGTCATCTGACCCGGGCCACCTCCCAGTGGTCATCTCAGGTCAAATTACTAAAAGTGTCGTGTGGATATGAAACTTGGTAGGTACAGTCAATATTTAAAACCAAATTTTTGGAAGGTCACCCAGGGTCATCTGAGGTCAAATTAATAAAAACTGTCGCATGGGCATGGAACTTGGTGGGTAGGCCCTACAGTCAACATTTAGAGCCAAATTTCTGGAAGGTCATTTTGGGGTCACCAGGGGTCTCTGAGGTCAAATTAGTAAAACTGTCATATTGGGCATGAAACTTAGTGGGTACAGTCACCATCAGCCAGGTAATCGCGCCGCCGAGAACCGCCAAATATGGCTATTAAACCGCTTTGTAGGCCTAATGATTAATATTATCATACCGCATGCATGCAGTTGATAGCACCGTATTATCATGACTGTATGCCTAGTGTCTACTCTATAGCAGATCGCTTGTTTACAAAATTGTACTCAAAGTATTGTCATGACTATGCTAAAGCGAGCCCATGCACAAAACTATGACTCCCAGATTTCTGATGGTATAATATTATAAGTTTTGTGGAGCAAAACGGGTGGGGATGATGCCAGTGATTACGAAGTGCCCCTTTAAGATTGGCTATTAACTTGACACCAAAAGACCTATAAATCATAATAGTGAACTTAGACTAGAGTGGTAGGCCTATACCGCAATTGAACACTTAAAATGCATGCTGTGACGTGAACACAGCTGGGTCTAGGGCCTATACACTCGCATATTATAGCCTAATTTTCTATATTAAAAAGCATGATAGTACATACCATGTCATACATAATTAAAACTGGCTATATACCATCTTATGGCCTTGGAGCAAGATGATGATGGGGATCATGATGTTGATTATCTGAAGTGCCCCTTAAGATTAGCGATCAACTTGACACCAAAAGACCTATAAATTATATACGAACCTGAAGAGGTACCGCAATTGAACTGCATGCTGTAGATACTGGGACTATAAGGGCATAATTATACACACTCGTATTTTTATAATTTTCTATATGGAACCATATCTGTGATGAAACACAGCATGATACATTAATACCATCTCTACTGAGATAGCCCATGTAAGATTGTGTAGCTTGCTATCTACAGTAGATAGCACCGATGAGGGTTTCTGGTGGTACGGTATACAATGGTCTCAACTTTTTTGGAGTAAGCATGTAAAGCGTATATTCACACTAACAACAAAAACCCACACACCCCACACATGTATAATACCTGCAGACCCCACTATATCTTCAATGTATATGGCCTAATTTATAGCTTTTGATTTTGAGCGCAGAATTCAGAAAAATAGAGTTTGAGCTCACTTTACATTATTTTACACCCATGGCGACTTTGTCATTTTGGTAAAAGTAGACATGGTGACTTCCCTATTTTTGTAAAAGTAGCCACGGTAGTCTATCAATTCAGTCGCTTTGAAACGCTTGTTGAAAATCGTAATGCTGGTTGCACTATTGAATCCTCGAAACTACTGTTTTGTGCTTGACGATAATTATACATTATATTTTATCATTGCTGTTTATAATGTTGTTAGTGTTTGCTGGTGGTGGTGTGTGTGTGTGTGGGGGGGGGTGTTTGGGTTTTTTGGGGTGGTGGTGTGGTGATAGTCTATCATTCATATATAAGTTCATTCATTCATCCATCCGCTCGTTCAACAATACATTCATTCATATATTCGTCTCAGATTCATTCATTCAACAATTCATTCATTCACTCCTTCATTCATTAAAGATACACATCTTATGATCTTTATAAGATTGTAAATCATTATTTTATAAATTCAATCTAATACTGCCATACTGGAACTATAAAATTTGCAACTCACTTTGCTCGTGTTGTGTCCAAAACTTCGATTTCATCAGGCATCTGATCGGAAGCAACGTAGCAAAGCGAGTTGCAAATTTTAGTTCCAGTATTATTAGGCCTAGGCCTAGATTGAATATAATTATAAAATAATGTTTTGAACTACTGGATGAATAATCTGCACCAAGATATTGTAAATCATTATTTTCTATTAATGTATGCAGTGCATATTTTAATAATTAGATGTCGTAAAAGCCTACCTATATTTTGCATATTATCATATCATATAGGCCTAATTATCTTCATCGAATTATATCCCCCAATTGTTCCCATTGTTTTGCGTGTACAATAGGACATTTGCATATGAGCCGATCACATTGGTCAAGTTGATCATTAGACTTGTTTCAAGTCCTTTGGCGTCCATAGTTAGTGAATGTAAAATTCATTATTTATGACATGTATGCACTAATATTGACGATTTTGATATTCAAAATGGCCGCCAAAAATTCAAAATGGCCGCCAAATTCAACTTATTTCCTATATACATACAATGAGCATTATAAAATATAAGTTTAAGCAAGTAACATGTTAATTTAATTAATATACCAACAGATACACAAACTCCATACTACACTGCAAATACACACCACACCACACCACCCCACACACCCACACCCACATTCCAATGCTTACCTATAATTCACTCTCTATGATAACATTTTATTTTAAAATAGTTCCTGAATTTAAAATCTGTAACTTCCACCTTAAATGTCTTCATGCCTCCTCATCTGGATATGATAATAATAATTATGTTCCCGCTTAAGTTTGATGTACCGGGGCCAGCCCATACTCATACCCGAACCCGTAATCCTAATCTTTACCCCGATCACCCCTAACTTGGTACCTAACTCATAACCCTGTAGGCCTACCCTGCTAAACGTACATTGTACTCTGATATCTATACCCAATAACATGTATTCCGTACTAGTACCCGAATGTTCTACCCTTATACCCTCCTCGGTTCACATACCGGGTAACCCTGTATTCTTGGTACCCCTAACCCCATCCCTGGCCAGTAGCACTACCCATCCATGGGGCCCCTAGACGCATCCAAGGGACCCCTTAACACAACACCGGAACCCATAATCCACTACCCAGTGGCCCATAACCTGATATGTTCTGGCTAAATTTGATGTACTCGGACCAGCCCATAACACACCCTTGGCACCCTAACCATATCCTTAGTACCCTAAGTCTCTTACTCCAGTACCCTTACACAGTCCTCGGTACCCCTAACGCCATCCCTGGGACTCCTAACGCCAAACCTGGAAACCCGGAACTCCATCTCCAGTACCCCTAACCCTATTCCCGGGACACCTAACACCAACTATGGGACCTTTAACTCCATTCCTAGAACCTCTAGTCTAATCCCATCTTTGGTACCGGTAACCCCACATCCGGTACCCCTTACCTAATGCCCGGTACCCTTAACCCCTTTCCTGGTACCCATTACCGCAATGCGGGGACCCCTAACTCCATCTCCATTACCCCTTACCTTATTCCCTGGGACCTCTAACGCCAAATTTGGGACTTTTAAACTCCGTTCCTGGAACCTGGAACTCTCGCAAGACCCATACAGACCTGCCAACTGTCCCTCATTTTGAGGGACTGTCCCTCATTTGCGGTTTTCCAAAGTGAAAAAGAGGGACAGTCCTGCTTTCTGAAAATTACAGTGATGGCAAATTTAAATGTAAGAACAGCAGAAAATGATGCAAATTTCACTTTAAAATTTTGCTATAGCATTCTCTTTAGTCTATTGTGATAAATTTAAACCTGCAAAACCTTCCCTGAATTCTGAAAGTATTGCACACCTCAAGTCTTTGAATTTGTCGGTTTGGTTTGTGTACATGTACAAAGTTTTGGCCTCAATGTCTCTCTTTCTTACTGCGCTAGGTTGGCAGGTCTGCCCATAACCCGTCCCTGGGATCCTAATCCCACCTTTGGTACATGCAACCCCACAACCTGTTTACCCTTAACCAATGCCCGGCACCCCTTACTCTGTTCTTGGTACCCATTTAATGGGCTACCCCAACCCTGGGACCCCTAATTCTATCACCATTACCCCTTACCCTATTCCCTGGAACCTCTAACACCAACTATGGGACTTTTAACTCTATTCCTGGAACCCGTAACTCCGTCCCGAGACTCATGACTCATCCCTGGGACCATAATCCCATCTTTGGCTTCTGTAACTCCACATTTGGTTCCCCATATATTCAATGCCTTACACCCCTTACCCTGTTCCTGGTACTCATATCCCTAACCCTTGGCGTCCATCCCCCTTACCCTATTCCCGGGGACCTCTAACACAAACTATGTGACCTTTAACTCAATTCATGGAACACCAAACTCCGTCCCTGAGACCCGGCCATGAAACATCCCTGGGACCCTAATACCATCTTCGGAACCTGTTAGCCCACATCTGGTTCACCATACCCAATGCCCAGTACCTCTTACTCAGTTCCTGGTACCCATTTCTCCAACCCTGGTACCCCTAACTCAATCCCCAGTCACCCATATCCTATCCCTCAAACACGCGTCACGATCATGCGACCTCTAACCCCATTCCTGGACCCATGACCAGTCATCTCTGAAACCCCTAGCCCCTTAACGGGACCCATAACCCGTTACCCTGTCCTCAGTACCCCAAGCGCCCTAAAAGCACCACATTTCGATGTATAGTACCATTTTTTTCAAAATTTTCCGCCCTTTTTTATTTACTAATTCTTTTTGCCGCCCTTCGTTTTTGCTGCCCCTGTTTTTGCCGCCCTTCTTCTTCCGCCGCCCCTTCATTTTGGCCGCCCTGTTTTGACCCCGGGGGCTGGCGCCCCCAATGCCCCCCCCCCAAAATACGCGCATGCAGTAGGCATTGTTTTAGGTGCCCTAACACCGACCATGGGACTCTCCCCATTCCTGGAACCCCTAACCTCATCCCCCGAACCCCTAACCCTGTCCTTGGTACCCCAAACCCCATTGCTGACACCCCTAATGTCACCCCTGGAACCTAGCACCTTCACCTGGATCCATAAACTGTTGTCCCTGGGACCTTCGGTACCCTTTACACTGCAAAAAGTGTGTTTAGGAATTAAACACTTTTCTAAACACTATCTTGCACCATGTTTTTAAACATGTTTAAATGCTACACATGTTTAGGAATTTGATGGGCTGTGTTTAGGAAATTTGACATTGGTGTTTAGGAATCAAACTTGTTTAGAAACGTGGTGCAAGAAAAGTGTTTTATTCCTAAAAACCAATGTCAAATTCCAAAACATGTGTTAAATTCCTAAACACATACCCATCAAATTCCTAAACATGTGTAGCATTTAAACATGTTTAAAAACATGGTGCAAGATAGTGTTTAGAAAAGTGTTTAATTCCTAAACACACTTTTTGCAGTGCGCTGTCTGCACACCCCCATCACGTCAAGTGCCCCGAGATGGAGCGGTTAGTAGCTATATATCAGGGCTGGCTGCCACTATAGGGTTTAGGAATCAAGCATGTTTAGAATGTGGTGCAAGAAAGTGTTTAATTCCTAAACACGCTTTTTGCAGTGCTCTTTTATACCCCATCCCTGGTATCCCTAACTCCATCCCTAGAAACCATTAAAAATTCCATCCCCCGGGACCCATAAACCATTTCTGGGACCACTCGGTACCTTTTACCCTGTTCTCAATACCCCTCAATACCTCTCAATGTCTGGCCAATGCCATGTCCTGGGGGGTCTTCCTGTTTGAAGGTGTCAAGGAAGGTGCCACGGTTTTGGGGTACCCTTTTCAGCGATTTTGGTATATCGATGGGTGGCTTTTCAGTGGAGACCAGTGCAACCAATTGGGCACATTTGGGCAAAATTGTCCTTAAATGGTTCAATTTTTTTTGAAGAACCACGTACCCTCTGCTGCCATGTGCTTATGGATGTAGTTATACAGCCTGTAGCCCAAACTAGCACCACCAACTGTTCTTGTATAAAGGATACCCGTATGAGCCAAAAAAACGTTTTTGATACATTTTCTGTGGCACTTTAAAATAATATACTGAAATATACGGGGGGGTAAGGGTGTGGTGGTGTTGTGTGCATTAAGTATGGGATTTGTGTGTGTTATTATTTTAATATTGATGTCACGTGTCCAATCTCATATGTTACCAGATTGATGTAGGCTTATTGTATGTTTGAAGGAAATAAATTGATTTCGTGGCCATTTTGAATTTTTGGCAGCCATTTTGAATTTGTAAATCATTAATATTGGTGCTACTGCATGCCAACATGACAAAACTACTATAACAAGCTTAAAACAATCACTACTGTGCCAATAAAATCACATTGGGAAGGGGCAGTTTGACAAATATTGGAAATATTTTGCCAAAATGGGCGCCATTTTGAAAAACAAGATGGCCGCCTTCTGCTGCATCTGGATTTTTGTAAACATGTATAAATATGTTACTTGGGACCCAAACAACATGCTAGGATAGGTGGCACATTGTCTTCATCAAAAGGCCACGGGCCTTAAAAACTGGGTAGTTTGCTGCCCGACTAATATGTGAATTAGATATTTATATGTATAAAAGTAATGCCAGTTTTAGCCAAAGGAAAAGTTACATTAAGTGCTCTGGTATGAACGTTTTGACAATATTTTTTGTGTGACATGAGAGAACATCAGACATATCAAATTGAATTCTTCTGATATCAAATAATATTGACTTTCTAAGGTTTTTTTCTAATTTCTTATTTTATTAAGTACTTTGAACATCAAACAAAAACAATCTTATAATAAATCATGCAATTTATTTTTATACATGTTACAGTCTTCGAGTTTTCCCTTTTTATGCCTTAAAAAGTTGTTTAAACCCCACGGAATTGCATGACACACATATTCCACTGCATAAATTAAAAGCTTGTTAAATCCTTAATTGCTTAAGTTTAAAATTAAGATTAACACTATGAAAATGCAGTTGTACTAAGTTAGATGCACCAAAGTGCAGAAATTCTTTATGCACACCAACTTCCCATTGGAATTACACAGAGCTCCTCCACTTCCTCCACCACCAGACTAATTAACTTGATTAAGCTTGCTTCCCCCTTGTGACAACAGTCAAAGGTCAGCTCATCCAGCACCCCCGTTTCCTGTTTCATTGTTATGCAAATAGCGATTGATCAGCGTGGTGACTTTGCCTGTTTGGAAATAGTTTCCGTGGACATTTCAAAAGACACCATAGCGTCCTTCACGATCGATATCCGTGGTGACTTTGTGCTTCTTGATTTTTCTTCCGTGGAGACTTTGTCGGTTTGGTAAAAGTTTCCATGGAAAGTACCGTGGTGACTTCCTACTTATACCCGCATGCGAAGCATGGACGGGTATATTGCCATCCTGTGGTTTCATCTCCTTCTCCTCCTTCTCCTCTTTCTCCATCAAACATATCATTCTGTCAAGGCTAGCGCTAAAACTACAAAGGCCCTGGGGCCCATATGTGGTACACTTATAGGCCCTACCTCGTAGAAGTGCCTTTTGCCCATCTTGGCCCCAGAGGTCAAAGGTCACGGGCCCCAGGGGCCCAAATGTGAAAATACAAAGCACACCATTTCTCATCAAATGAAGCAGCCTCAGGGCCCGGAGTTGGTACACTGATAGCCCTAAGGGTACTCTATATTTACAAATATTCAAGAGCCCCATATGTTATATATTATGGGCCCCAGGGGCCCAAATGTTAAAATATGGTGCAACAGATTGACAAGCCTAGCTCTGAAAGTACAAGATCATTAGGGCTCATATGTGGCATATGTATGGGCCTTAAGTTGTAGATGTGCCTTTTGCCCATTTTGGCCCCAGATATACAAGGCTGGGGCCCCAGGGGCCCTAATGTTAAAACAAAGGGCCGGCCGTTTCTCAGCAAATAAAGTAGCTACAGGGTTCAGATTTGGTACACTGATAGGTCTTTTAGTATTATATTGTCATATGTATATATAGCCCCATATGTCACATAATATGGGCCCCAGGGCCCCAAGCGCTAAAACATAGGGCCGGCCGTTACTCAGTAAATAAAGCAGCTACAATGCCCAGCTTGAGTCTACTGATAGCACTTGAGAATCATACTTTAACATATGTACATGAGCCCCATAAGTCATATATATTGGGCCCCAGGGCCCCAAATGTTAAAACAAATGGCCGGCCGTTTCTCATCATATAAAGCAGCTTTATGGCTCAGATTATGTACACAGATTGCACCTGAGAATTACATTGTTATATGTACATATGAGCCCCATATATCACATAATATTGGCCCCAGGGCCCCAAACTCTAAAACATAGGGCCGGCCGTTACTCAGTAAATAAAGTAGCTACAGTGGCCAGCTTGAGTCTCCTGATAGCACTAGAGAATTATACTTCAACATATTTATGTACATGGGCCTCATAAGTCAAATATTATGGGCCCAGGGCCCCAAATGTTAAAACAAAGGGCGAGCCATTTCTCATCAAAGAAAGCAGCTTCCGGGCTCAGAATATGTGCACAGATAGCACCTGAGAATTATTATATTGTTACTAACACCCACACACACATCCACCCCCGCACACGTAGGAGTAAACAGACAGATCGTATTATATCATAATTGGAAATACCAGCGTGAAGCGTTAAGGCTGTTCCAGTTAAATTACATACCCATTGGCTGTTCCATTTAATTTACATACATTGTACTCCCTCTGAAATGGCCCCCAAAACGGCTGTTCCGTATAATTTACACACTCCCTCTGAAATGGCTGTTCCATTTAATTTACATACTCCCTCTGGAATAGTTTCCCCCCTAATCATATTGCATAGCCTCACTGTGAGTAAGAGATACTGACAACAGCAACATATGGAGAGTAAGAGAGACGACTCCCCTGGGAGGGGACTTTTTACAATTTCTTTATTTTAAGTGCGACGACAGTGCAACCTACATTCAATTAAAGCTTGTGACTTGGACTTTCACTTTTTACACATTTTCTGCCCAATTGGGCGACTTTTTACAATTTCTTTATTTTAAGTCCTCAGCAAATAAGGACTGTAAGTTTGGGTACACCGATAACATGCGGGTATAGCCGTATTTGTGTACAAATATATAGCCTTCTAGTTTTTGCTCTCATTCCTAGCTCCACTGGTAGAGAATTCCACCAGGCGACTGTACGCGGGAAAAACGAAGCTTTGAAGAGCTGGATACGGGCTGGTAGTGGATTGAATTTACTGGGATGGTAGGCTCTTGTAGAGGATGGAAGCATTGGAGTCATGTAAAGAGCTGGGTTGACTGCCACAAGGTTGTTACATATCTTGTACATGAGAATGAGGCTGGATGTTTTTCGCCTTTGCTCGAGGGAGACCCATTGTAATTCTTGAAGCATTGATGAAACACTGTCTTGCCGTCTGTATCGGTGGAGGACTAATCTTGCAGCCTGCCTCTGTATGTTTTCAATTTTATTGATGTCTTTTTGATGGTATGGAGACCAGAATGGACATGTGTATTCAAGATGAGGTCGGACCAGCGACATGTAGGCTTGTTCCTTCAACTTGCATGAGATAGAGCAACCTCTCAGATTTCTCTTGGATGAGCCCCAGGATTTTATTTGCACGGGCTGTCACACCGCTGATGTGTTTGGACCATGACAGATTGGAGGTGAATGTCAAGCCAAGATATGGATAGTCGTCAACAGATGTCAGAGCACTATTCCCTAAATGATATCGGCCGTCAATAATATTGCGACGTAGGGTGAATCTCATAGAATGGCATTTGTCAGTGTTAAATTTCATTTGCCAAATAGATGTCCACTGGTGAAGCATGTCAAGATCTTTTTGCAATGCTAGTGTGTCTTCTGAATTGTTGATAGGTCTGTACAAGAGGCAGTCGTCTGCGAAGAGCCGGATATTTGAAGTAATGCCTGATGGAAGGTCATTTATGAATGATAAGAACAGCAGAGGACCAAGCACTGTGCCCTGATAAGGTCAATATCGGGCCGATTATTATTTTACCGATCATATCTGTTAGACACTAAACCCAAGACCCCTCGCATGCCAAGCACTCGGTCGGCGACACTTTGCCACGGGTCTTGGGCTTCGCTGGCCAGCGAAACCGTGCCTATATATCACTTAGGTCGATTGCGTCATCACACCACATGGGATGCATGCACGAACAGCGCATATATCAAGTAGTATTTTGTAGTATTTAGTACGGTTAGGGTTAAGGAAGCCTATACTGAGTTTCGATAGTGGTAACCTAACCCTAACCGCCTAAGGGCTTTTTTTTGGCGGACGGAAGGGAAAGAAGGAAAGAATAAAGAGAGAAAAGAAGGAAAGAAGTTGTTTGCTCTGGGTGGGATTCGAACCCGAGACCCTCGCATGCCAAGCACTCGGTCGGCGACACTTTGCCACGGTCTTGGGCTTCGTTAAGCCAGCGAAACTGTGCCTATATATCACTTAGGGCGATTGCGTCATCACACCACGTGGGATGCATGCACGAACAGCGCATATATCAAGTAGTATTTTGTAGTATTTAGTACGGTTAGGGTTATGTTGTCCAATTTGTGTTTGAAGGCAATTCTTATCAGAAACAATGGTGAACTTGTACAGTATCTATAGCTGGTATTTTCAATTCATAAGATTGGCAAGGTAAGACTACACAGAAAACCCTGCATGGTAAAAAGTTCAATTGAAAACCACTGCGGGCTACTGCAGGTACATGTTTGTTGTCAGCCTGAGCATAGGGTCTATGGCAGGCTTCCTCAAATAGATTTGTTGAAGCGCCACATGAAGTAAAAAAAAACCCTGCAAAGCGCCACTCAAGGGCTGCGAAGTCGCCGGGGGAGTCAGAGGGGTGTTGGCCCCCTCGGAAGCTATCGATTTTTTTAAATTTGAGGTGCAAATGACGCCATTTGGTGCAACATTTTGTACTATTTTAGCCTGTCTTTACAAGGATAACATGGGAATCGCATTGTTTATTTATTTATTTTTAAAATCTAAACGGCGCCGCGCGCCACTCGGGAAGCCACGGCGCGCCACATGTGGCGCACGCGCCGCTATTTGCGGAGCCCTGGTCTATGGCCTTAGTAATAGTAGTATAGTCCCGGAGTATAGTAGCTTATAGTGTGGGTCAAATAGGGAAGAGGATAGTGATATAATAATTATATGGAACAGCTTTCCACCATATTTATGGCTTTAAAACAAGTAGTACATATTTGTAGTCCGCATGAGTGTGAGGCAAATAGGGAAGAAGATATCTATGGAACAGCCTTCCAACCTATGTGATGTGCACTCAGTTCTTTAGTTGCTGAAAACCTACTTGTTTAAAAAAAAGTATTTGGTGTTAAAGAAGTATTTTGTGATTCTAACATCCTCTTTTTATGGTATGTTTGAGTAGAAATCCACAAGAAAAGTCTCTAATTTTGTATATACTTCCCCGGGGGGTGGGGGTACTCAAGTTTGGTTTTGGTAGGGACGTGCCGCTGACAATTTGAAAGTTTACCCATAAATATACCAATTTTTCAAGAAATTTGGACCCATTGATATACCAAAAGTCAAAATTTTCGGCCGAATTTAACCCAAATTGTCTTAGTTTTTACAAATTTTCCCAAAATTTTGGGAACATTTTGGCTAGATTAAGGAAAAATTGGGCTATTTTCCGAAAAAATTGAGAAAATTTTGAAAAAAGGACCCATTCATATACCAAAATAGGCTTTGAAAAAGGGGTCATTGATATACCAAGAGGCTGAAAATGCTACCCATATTTGCGGCACGTCCCTGTATGGTCATTTGTACTGAGTACCCCCCCCCCCCGGTATACTTCTGAGTTATGCATGCATGATTATGTATATATTACACTGCTCCATAAAGCCAATGTGCTATACTTTTGTTCTGTTTAAATAATATGCAAATTTGACTATATATTATCTGACGAGCAAGTGAATCTGCAAGAAATCTTTTGCACACAAAAATTATGACGCCAGAGGTTTCTGGTGGTATAAAAATCTCAACTTTTTTGTGGGGGATGAGGTTATGAATCACAAAATATTGTGGTTGGGTTCCACTTCCAGCCATTCCTAGTTTACACAGTGTAGTTAATAACTGCCTATTGTCAACATGATGGTGCATATATTATTTGATCGTGCACTTCTGGATATAAGCAAGGAATTGGGTACGAACCATTTTTGGGGTGTATAGAACAATTTATATATAAGAGGTGCCCCAAAATTTTGAGTTGTCAATGACATCATAGGTCACGCCCCCTTTTAGGGGTACAAAAAGCATATTGCTCCGATCAAGTTGTACTGTAACTCAAATTCTTCCTTACAAAACATGGAATAGAAACTTCTCATATGCTTTGATTGTACGATATGAGCCCAAATAGGTCAAAGGTCAACAATTTGATTGAGATATGATCATGAGACTTTCATGAGAGAATATGGTGCCAATTCAGTGGTCAATTGCAACTGTGACGCAACCCAAGTAAATTGACTGAATTATCCCCATGCAACCCCCAGTATAGCCTGATAGTCCCCTCCCCTATCACTATGAGGTGGGCACTGATAATTGACCTTGATTGAATGAGGTGGTTGACATATCTTGAAATGGCAACCACCTCATTCAAGTTCTGTTTTGTTGACCCCTCAGTCTGTGTTTTCACAGAATGCTTTTTTTTATAATTCTTGGGTTTATGGGGCCTTTTAAATTAATAAAATTGCATTGATTGAAAATTTGAGCATACATTTAATTATGCAAACCTATAGATATAAGAAAGCAGCGGAAAACAGAACAAACCTGGAGCGACAGGGAAATATTTAATGTCAAGGTAAGTTTTTTTTATATTAACATAGTATACTGCACATAATACATGTTGTGAAGTTGCAGGTTAAATGTAATGCTTGTTTATACTGAATAGCGTCTGCCAATGAAAAAGAGCGGACATGGAATTCCTCCTATTTTGTCTACATTTGAGCAAACAATTATTTGAAAAATAAATATGTTATAAAAATATAATCAGTAAAAGGGCTTACTCAGTAAAGGGCTTACAGTATAATCAGTAAAGGGCTTACAATATAATCAGTAAAGGGCTTACAATATAATCAGTAAAAGGGCTTACTCAGGCCCATGCAGGATTTTTTAGGGGTACACATTTTGAAAAAGTGGATCTTTTTTCCAGGAGGAGCAAATGTTGTGAGAAATGGACCTTCCTAAAAATTTGGATCTTTTTTTTTTTTAAAAAAGCATCATAAAAAACCTGATTTGCTCCCTATCCTTGCAAATTGGGATTTTGTGAGAACTTTTTATACTTTTGCAAATGGGGGTACCCCCACCCCTCTGCGAACAGGACTATGCACGCTTATAGACTAAACTAGCTCTTTGATATTGTATTTGTGAGAGAAACAGTTACTCATTATGTACATGTAATTTACAGGTACTCTATCAATTATTAGTGTCAAACTCAAAGTTTGTTGGACTTCAGTTCAGGTTGTGTAACCGGGGGGTGAATAACTTCTGAAATACTGTTTTTAAATGTGGTAATATGTTTCATTCAAACTGCAGAATTTTGCACCAGACACAAAATAATCAACATTTAAAGTTTCAGTGTGTACCGCCACCGTTAGATTGAAAAAGTTGTCACACTTTCATCAGGTCTGGCTCGAATGACTTGACCAAGAGACAAGATGCAGACATAGAATGTTCTGTGGTAGGAGCTGGAAATGGAAAAACTGATATAGGCCTATAAATAATATGTTTATTAATGTGTCTCTATTTTACTGTGAATTTTGTTCAATCATGTTGAAGGAGTTATTGCCATTTCAGTATAGGTTTAGGGATTTTGTTGTAAAATTCCCCTTTTCTCCACTTCAGTGCATTTGCATAAAGATCTGTGTGAAACGAACAATTTCAACAGGTTCCGCTTTTGATAGCATTGACCTTGTTAACTTCACAGTGCCACCTTAAAGGCCCATTCAGTGATTTGCTCGTCTGGACGATTGTAAAATTTATTCAGATTTTGGTACCTTCGTTATTGTCACAGATATGCTAAAATAGCCTGCTAGTGGTTCCGCCGAAGGCCGTGTATTTAAACAAAATAAAGCATTTACTTGAATCTGTATAATATACTGACAGTATATAAATTAGCTTCATGCATTTGAATGGTGCTTCAACTGCATCAATACTGCTGTTTTCTTTGTGTTTTGCCAAATTTTTTCATTAAAAAAATATCAAATGACAATTTGAATGACTTATCCTTCACTTTTAAGCCATTTATAAACAATTTAATTTTTTTTACACTTATGCTGGAATCACTGAATGGGCCTTTAATTATGAACCGCGTAATTCTAGTTATAAAGGCATTTTATAAAACGTTATTGCATTTTCAAAAATAAAAAAAAACCAATGGTCACTCATACTATATAGTGAGAATTAATATTAGAAGCTATACTTAAGAATTTTTTGAGAGCAATATTGTACCATTTGCTGAGAAGGGTTGAGATTGGTTGTTGTCACTCCCGGGGGGGGTACTCAAGTTTGGTTTTGGTAGGGACGTGCCGCTGAGAATTTGAAAGTGGACCCATAAATATACCAATTTTTCAAGAAATTTGGACCCATTTATATACCGAAAGTCAAAATTTTCGCCAAATTTAACCAAATTGTCTTAGTTTTTACAAATTTTCCCAAAATTTTGGGAAAATTTTGAAAATTTTGGCTAGATTAAGGAAAAATTGGGCTATTTTCCGAAAAAATTGAGAAAATTTTGAAAAAAGGACCCATTTATATACCAAAATAGGCTTTGAAAAAGGGGTCATTGATATACCAAAAGGCTGAAAATGCTACCCATATTTGCGGCACGTCCCCGTATGGTCATTTGTACTGAGAACCCCCCCCGGGTTGTCACTCTCAGTGAAGATCAATATTAGGACTAGTAGTATATTATTGAATGAAATGCATTTCCAATACAGTATACATGGACTTTTAATATTTTTTGTTGTTCAATGACCCTTGGATACATTGACATGTGTGATGTCAAAGGTCATCTGAGGTCATTTTACAATGTTACAATTTCATTTTTTTTAAGGAAGACAAAAGCATCTTTTGTAATTTGAAGAGCTCTGATGTAGTTCACATTTTCATAGAAGACATAGTTTTAAAGTTAATAATCCAAGAATGCACCCAGATGATGTATTTTTTTAACCTATTTCTTTGTAATCCTTAAGGGCTGGGGTATGACGTTTGGACAGTATTTATTGTGGGACATTAGAGCACATCAGACATATCAAATTGCATTCTGAATACTGAAGAATGTCTTTCTGATATCAAATAATTTTGATTTTTGAAAATCGCAATGTAATACACATTTTATGGCAAATGATTAAAATTGATATTTTGATATTTAACAGTACTGAAGTAAACTTTATAAATCTGATGATTTATACTTAAAGTGTATGTAGGTGGATTGAAAAGCCGACGATCAATTGAAAATTTTGACCTTCAGTATTGAAGATATGGATTTTTTTCCCAAAACACCAAAAAAATTAGGTCTTTTTGGGAAAAAAATCCATATCTTCAATATGAAAGGTCAAAATTTTCAATTGATCGTCGGCTTTTCCTCCCAGCTACATACACTTTAAGAATATATCATTAGATTTATAAAATTTACTTCGAGGACTGTTATATATCAAAATGTGAAAAATATCAAATTTTAATAATGTGTCATAAAATTTGTATTATATCGTGAATTTCAAAAATGAAAATTATTTGATATCAGAAAGACATTCTTCGATTCAGAATGCAATTCGATATGTCTGATGTGCTCTCATGTCCCACAAAAAATACTGTCGAAACGCTTCATTCCAGATCCCTTAAGGTCCCTAGTACGCAAATTTTGTTTTTCCCAAAAACAAAATATTGTCCCATGGGCGGGGAAATGTTAAACTTTACATGCTGGTCAAATTTCAAACTTCATCAAATTGTAACAATAACATTACTTATGTATCCCTCTGGTCATAAGGATTCAGAAAAAGTATAGTTTTACCTAGATCTAGGATGTACTGTTCTTGAGTTATTACTAAAAGTTCAAAGGTCAAGCATTGACCTCTAAAGGTCTATAAATAACATGTCAGCATATAAAAGGATAACTGGATTAATAAGTGTGTATTTCTGTTTATTTTCTTTCATATGAATGCAAATTATATGCAGACAAATAAGCATGTTATGTTTAAATCATTTTTTAAATATTGGCAAATTTTCATAGACCCAGCCGAATTATGTCATATACATACATGCGATTTATTTGTGTGTGTTTAAACAACCAGCTTGGAGAGGAGGGCAGTCAATTATTTTTCATGATTATGTGTTATTCCAATGGCAACGTCAAAATTTAGGATATTACATCTCCCCCCCATATACTCCATACCTATCATAGGTCTGGCCTATGTTATATGCCACTCAGCACAAAGTGGCTATTTATGCTCTGCTTTGAAAATAACACTAAAATTTTATTGATGTAGATGAAGCTCATTGATATACTGAGTGATCAGTCAGTTGTTTGTTAAATTCTGTAATTTTGCTTACGGTTCTGTTGATCTCTCTTTCTTTTTTTGCTTTAATTGTTTCTTTCACTTCTGTGCATTGTTTGTGCTTAACTTTTTTTTAAAATTATTATTACATGTATTTTTCTTTGCTGTTCATGCAGGCTTGATACACTTAACAACATAACCAGGAATTCAAACCTGAAGACTACGCCATTTTGAATTGTTACACAGTTCAACAATCCTTGTATAACTCAACATCAACATGTAAGTACCAAATAATTATTAAAGAAAGTTGACCTGATATATTTTTTTTTATTTGGAAAATAGAAGAATTCTTTAAAATTGATACATGTGTCCCATTCAAGCATTCATGCAAAAAGAACACAAATGTTTTTGGTAAATGGGACTAATTCCTTATGGAATTACTGACATTTATACAGTGTGATAATCATGATAATATAGCCTACAGTGTTTTTATTAATGACATTCATTTAAAAAAAATTGATATGAAATGGGAGATCCTATTTTTCTTACTTACATATTGAAATTAGGAGTTCCAAATTGGTGTATTTCGAAGATATCACCCAAAAAACTGTCGAATTTGTCTCAAACATACGACAAATAAGACTATTTCAACAGTTTTTTGATGATTTCTTCAGGAATATACCGATTTGGAATGCCTAATTTCAATATGTTAATGAGAAAAATATGAGCTTTCACCTGATACCAAAATCTGCATTTTGATGGGGTAAAGTGGGGGGATGAGGCTAGCTGTCAATCGGGTTACCCAACTTTAAGTCAATGTATTGGGTGTAGAATCAAAATTAAAGTTTTGACAAATGATATTATGTTGCAATGATGTCACAATATGACAGCAATGGAAAGAAAAGTGAAGCAACTTAAACATCAATCTCTTACACAAGACATACCTCACACTTGAATGTGTCTTTTATGTTACAAATTGGAAATCCACACTGCATGGTACCTAAAAGCTGTATCAAAATGATTGTTATGCGCATCAGTTTTTGTGGTTTCTATTGACACACCTGCTTTATGCGACATTGGATCCTTTTGAAATGCCCATAGTTAATAGTTTTATGAATATAAATGTAACATTCATGATTCATCTATAAATAAGGTACATGTAGCTCCTGTGTTGCATTTTGATGTAACAGTCTTGTCCATAGTCACTGGAAGCTGATGGGTACCAATCATTTTGATACAGCCTGTATTTATATACGATTATCTCATGCTTTGGGTTTAATCAGAATGAATCAATAACCAGGGAGGAGTGTGTGTAACCATGGGGAGGGTGCATGTTTGGGAGCTAACCTAAGGAGAATTTCATGCGGCTATGTTATTATTTCTTTAAAAAGACAACTAAAACAGAAATAAAAGTCTTTGTAAATATCACTATTGATCTGAGGCTCTAAGAGAATATAATAAGAAAGGGGGAATTTGCTCAATTGCTTATATACTTGTATTTATTTTGTTTAATTCAGGGCCTCTGCAACAGGTAGTTACACTGAAGAGACTCAGCTGCAGGCTTTTCGTAATTGGTGCAACAAGCACCTAGAAACCGTTGATGAACGCATTGACAACTTGGAAACGGATTTCTCAAATGGCTTGAAGCTGATTGCTTTAGTGGAAGCATTATCCAAAAAGAAGGTACCTGGCAACAGACAGAAATCAGCTTTACCAACCGATAGAATTCGCCGGCTTGATGTGGTGTCGATGGCTTTGGAATTTCTCAAGGACACAGAACATGTACCCTTGATAGGCATAGGTGCAATAACGGTATTTGAGACGCTGGCGAGGTTACGTAATTAATCGGATTAATTACCATAGCAATAGGTGAAAACAATTTTGAACATATCGCGCTGCACTACAAGCAGGTTACGCTCATCACCTGTGTATGTCTGCAATCATAGATTGAATACAATATTGGTCTTTTCAAAGATACTAATCTTACAGGTGCAAGTAATCAGCATGATGTGGTTCAATGCAGAGGTACTGCGTGAACGTATCAGTGCAGCGCGGTATATTCAAAAATTGTTTTCACCTATTGCTATGGTAGTTAATCCGATTATTACGTAACTTCGCCAGCGTATTGTAAAAGAATATCCACATTGATAACTCCAATTAACATGATAAAGTGAAATAGAAAGAGTGGATCATGAGTGTCAGTGTTTCACCGTCATGTGGTTTCAATATTAGAAATTATAATAATCACATGACTATCAGTGCAATACAATTACTGTGAGAGGGTCGGAGTGCAATTTCAATCGCAATATCATTTATGTTGACTTGTGCACATATGGGTAAAATAAAAAATAATAGTACCATATTGGGGCGTTGATGCCTGTTCTGTAAATGAAAGAGACCACCAAAGAAAATGACTATTATAGTTTACTGTCTATAAGCAAGGGCATAAATCAGATGGGGACAGGGGGACACATTTGACATTTCCCTACTTTTAAAAGTGTGGGGGTATAATATCAAATGTCACACCCACATCTTGATCCATTATAAAGTCACAATCATATGTGGTTTTGTAGAATTGTGAGAAAACACAAACATGATTGCCAGAGTTGTTTTATGCTTACAATAAATAACAATAGCATCTCTGAACAACGTTTGAAATAAATCTTATCGCACTTTGGTGCCATAATTTCTAATTATACCCCATATACAGTATATGACAACTTGGTCATGTAGCTGCATGGATGTGTGGTTCGTGAGTGACTCATGCATTCACAATTCAAATCTGACTGTGATTATGTACAGGCATGGCTATATATGACAGACGGCTGGTTTTATTGTCTATGCGCTGGCAGAACACTCCTACAAACTCTCATGGTTCATTTATTCAATTCTATTTTATGGGGAGAGTGGTACATGTAGTCTGAACTTAATCAAATCTAGAAAACGATCATTGTTGCCAATTTAATTCAAACTTTTTGCTTATCCAAAACTGACGGCGTTTGAATTCAAACTGGGCTTCATACGTCGTACACCTGCACTGAGACATAAAGGTGTCTATAACAATTAAATCATTTTAAAACAATTTAATTGTCTTAATTAAAACACCTAAAGTGTACACTAAAATTGTTATTTTAATTGTTAATACTTTTAACCTAAGGTACTTTTCTACTCCTCTAGGGAGGTTCGTACAGAGCAAACCTCAAAAGACCACTTTCTCATAGCAACTTGCAATATTTACATACTCATTGTTGCCAATTCAATTCAAACTTTTTGCTTATCCAAAACTGACGGCATTTGAATTCAAACTGGGCTTCATACACCTGCACTGAGACATAAAGGTGTCTATAACAATTAAATCATTTTAAAACCATCAACAAGTTGATTGTTACAGTGGAAGTGTTCTTGAACAGTGTTTAGATTGAAACACTAACACTCTCTTATATAATTCTTTTTCTGTGCAATTATCTGTAGGAATGGAAGACATTGTAGATGGTGACCGGAAGTTAATCTTAGGTCTGGTATGGCAACTCATCCAGCATTATTCCAAACTTGGAGGAGGAAGAGGAGGAAGACGGACAGCAAGGAGACAGCCATCTCTGAAGGAAAAATTACTGGAATGGTTAAGAGAAAAACTCCCGTCACCAAAGATCAACAATTTCAAAGAAGACTGGAGAGACGGAAGGGCATTAGGGGTACTTATTGATGTTCTAGTCCCAGGTAAAGTATTTAGTGGTATAATGTTGGGGAAGGACAGACATATATGTCGATGTCTGGATAGTTATTGATGTTCTAGCCCAGGTTAAGTAGTCAGTTGCATAACCACAAGGGGGCAGGAGGGGCAGACTGCTCCCTGTGATGTCGGAAAAGTTATTGATGTTTTAGCCCAGGTTAAGTAGTCAGTTGCATAACCAGAAGGGGGCAGGAGGGGCAGACTGCTCCCTGTGATGTCGGAAAAGTTATTGATGTTCTAGCTCAGGTTAAGTAGTCAGTTGCATAACCAGAAGGGGGCAGGAGGGGCAGACTGCTCCCTGTGATGTCGGAAAAGTTATTGATGTTTTAGCCCAGGTTAAGTAGTCAGTTGCATAACCAGAAGGGGCAGGAGGGGCAGACTGCTCCCTGCGATGTCTAGATAGTTATTGATGTTCTAGCCCAGGTTAAGTAGTCAGTTGCATAACCAGAAGGGGGCAGGAGGGGCAGACTGCTCCCTGTGATGTCTGGATAGTTATTGATGTTCTAGCCCAGGTTAAGTAGTCAGTTGCATAACCAGAAGGGGGCAGGAGGGGCAGACTGCTCCCTGTGATGTCTATAAAGGTATTGATGTTTTAGCCCGAGTAAACTACAATAATATGATACAGTTGTTCAGGTTCGTAATATGATGTTTCACAAATTGGTAGGCATATTCAAATCAAATTGGAACATTACTAAGGGTTGTTTTATCTTTTCAGTTTTGATTCCTTTTTCAGTTTTCGGTTTCGGCTCTCATTGTTATTTCGAAGTGTTAGCAAATAATACGTGTGAACAATCCTTTTATTCTAATCTTTTGTTGCTCACTGAAAAGTTGAACGAAGACAATTTATGTTTTCGGTTTGGTGAGTTATGTTAATTTCTAACATGAAAACGTGAGATGAGAGGGTTGGTGCCAATATAGACTAAAGAAATGTCTAAATTTTACAGTCGTAAATTCGCAATAAGTTGTACAGCTTCAATTGACTTGCGTTTGGTGTATAGGCACTTCCGCCTGGGCGGGGGTGGCTTGTGAAAATAGCCTAGCATTGAAATATATACTGACCATGTTGCCAAGTTATAAGCAAAAGTCTTTCATATTAGCGATGAAACAAGCATCTGAAATAGCCAAATATCAGGATTTATTGGGGTGAGATCAGCTCAAAAGCGGACCTTTCGTGATTTAAGGGCTGCTTTTCAACGTTTTCCAGAAAAAGAGGAGACCTTTTTATTCAAATTGGCAATTTGTCACATAAATGTGAACCACTTTAACGACATCAAAGGCCTATTATGGGTATTAGAGGACATAAAAGCGAGAGGCTCGCTAGACCACTAAAAACACCGGTATCCCACACACTGTGTGTGTTCTATAAATATAATGTAATTTAGTCTTTTCCAGCCTTGATTGACAGCAGGCATTCACCTCTATTGAAATATTAAGCTGATTGGTACTTCAATGAATTCAAATTACATATCAACTCGCATAATCCCTTGCATTTTCGTTTCTGAACAATAGAGCTCCGGAAACTGAAAAGATAAACGACCCCATATATTTCATAGCATAGATTTTACAATTCTGATGCATTTGTATGTTAAAAATAAAATGCTGAATGTTCAGTTACAAAACTATGGCAGGTCATTAAAAAATGTGAAATATATTTCACAGTGTATCTACACTGTAAAATATATTTCACATTTTTTAACTGTACTTCAAATCTGAAGGTCAGTCTGTTTTTGCATTATAAATATAAGTGACTAAACACAACAATAAAGAACAGAGATACAGCTGTGATAATTTGATCTGTTTACTTTTTACATTTGACATAACAGGTGCATTTCCAGACTGGAAAGTCTGGAAAAAAGAAGATGCGTTTGAGAACATCAACAAAGCAATGGAATTTGCTGAAAATTGGCTCAATGTGTACAAAGTAAGTAGTCCCATTCTAGTACATATGTAATGCCATGTCTTAATTCTATTCTTTGGAATAAATAATACATCTCATGAACAGCTTGTTTGGCATGGAAATTGTAGAGATACCGCCCAACACCGGTATCCCATGAGGCTTTGTAACAAATATGGCGCCGTACATGAATATGTGATCACAACGATAGCCGTAATAATAACATCTTGTATCTTAACCATCTCTCGTAATCCATCCGTCGATCTCATCCTGTTGTAGAAATCAACAAGGGTGCCAAGACCTGCACATTGAAGTTCACTTTTGAACAACTTGCTGAACTTGTACTGCGATTATATTTCAATTGTCAGAGAAAAAGCAAATGGCATCCCATAAAATATCATGAATTCATACCCTTATGAGTGAAAATACAGCTTACTTTTTACCCAATATCAACATGGGGTCATTGTGTGAAATATTTTACTGTGATATTAAATAACGACGTACACCTCAGCTTCTTGATACTTCACAATATATGAAACCTCTGCAGAGTGCAGCGCAAGCCTTTTGGTGACAAACAAGTTAATTATAAATATGTTGACAAATCTGCATGTAAACAGAAATCTCTTACACTAGACAAACTCTGCACACTTGATTGTTTCTTTCACATAGAGTTGATATCATGTAAGTCAATGGATATAACATGTTTCTTCCTGGTGGTTATATATAATTTACACAACTTGCCGCCAGCCAGCCCGTCAATTCAAAATGGCAATCCCTCATCTAATTTTGAATCTAAACCTGTGGAAATCAATACTCTTGAAAAATGTAAATCATAATAGAATTGTTTGAAATATTTATTTTAAATATTTATATTTTTCTCTTTTCTTATTTACTTTAAAGCTTGTGACTGCTGACAACATTCTCAACCCTCAAACAGATGAAAATGCAATAATCACATATATTGATCAGTTCTGTCATTGCACACCAATTGAGGTAGGTTTAAATCAGAGAAAATATCTTACCCTTCCCAGAATCCTTTGTAACCTGATATGTCACTTCATTTCATCAAATGACACTCCTGTTGTACAGGTTCCCTTTATTTTCAGTTTGAGAATAAACTGGTTAAACTTGGTGCGATAGTCAAGAAATAAACTCTCACTCATTGGGTCACTTTCTCACGGTCTCACGCCAAGGTAGTATAATCTCACGCCTAGATAGTAAATCTCACGCAAAAAGCTGGAAAATGAGTAAAATCTCACGCATCGTCATGAATAATTTGTTGCTCCCACCTCGAGCGCCATGGCTCAAATAATCATGGTACAAAATGAACATTGGAATCGGCAAATCCCGGTACGTGCCTCTGTCTCACGCCAAGCAATTCCAAAAAGTTGACAGCCCTGTTTTGCAAGATCTGGATGTGTGTGCTCTGTTCATTGAAGTACATTTCCTCACTATCGACCCATGTTGCACTAGATAGCAACATTGGACAAATGTGTATATAGTTAGACTCGAGTCCACTTAACTGAGGAGTGCTATGTACTTTTTTAAATTTGTTTGTTCTTTGTTATTTTTTGGCAGATCTTCAGCGGTCAAAAAGGCATCAAAAGATCAAGTAAGTTTCTATAAAACATTGAATTATATGACTAAGAAAACCACTCAATTTGACCATTTGAGATTTGAATATTATATAACTATAAAAAATAGAAAATAAGCTCTCAAATTACTTTTGTTTGTTTGTTTTGTACCATATATTATTTTTGATATCAAAATATATAGAGGGCATACTGGAATTTAGTTCGAGTTAGGACAACATTATTTTCATCTTAGTTCTAGTTCTGAAAATGTCAAGATGTTCTCATGTCGATAATTGTTCCTTGTGAAGATGCAATCATTGATAAGTCTACACTATATTAATTCATCAGTGCCCTGCCAGTGATATCATCGGTACACTACGTCTTAAAAATGCAAGATGCAGGAGAGCCATCAAAATATTCCAACGATGTTGACTTACTCGGCGAGATTTTGCACTGTGTCCTAATCTATATTATATACATTCTGTCTAATTTCAGAGGCACTATTACAGTACATGAGAAGTGACCAGAGTAAAGTGGACTTCCAAGGAGGAAACCTTTCACTTCCAGAGATTGGAGCCAAATGTGAAATTCCAGAGGGCGCTGTTAGGAAGGACATCCCAGCGGTAGATGTGTCCCTGACTATACAAGACAGTGATGATGATTCCCCACCAATTTATCCTGATCATCTGATGATAACTCCCGTTGCCAGTTGTACTGCCGGTGAAATTGAATCTTTTGACAAACCAGTTATCATCACTCTTCCTCACTCTGTTGAAAGTTTCAAGGATCTTGACATAAGGAGACTTGATGATGATGATGTCCATCTTTGGTTCAAATCCCCACTTAAATCAATGCAAGGTATGTAGGCTTAGTTGCATACCTGCCAACTACTCCGATTTTCGCGGAGTTACTCCGATTTCGAGTTTTAAACCCCCGAAAATCGGAGTACTCCGATTTTCTGAAAAAAAAAAATAAATAAATAAATAAATAAATAAATTTGGAGAAGCACTGGACCTATTCTGAAGTGCTAGGATCATTCACAGTTAATTTGAAAACAATCGGAAAAAATTACAAAAAAATTACAGTTTGTTATCCTTAATATGCAAACCACTAACTAATGTTTACCTCTTCATCTAGCACATATTTTAAAATGCATGGAAAACCAATGCATGTATAATATTCATGCCCATATGACTGATTTCAGTGATTTGAACTCAGATGACCCCTGGGTGACCTCAGATGACCTGGAAATGACCTTCCAAAAAGTTGACATGGGCATGAAACTTGGTAGGTACAGTCAACATTTAGAGCCAAATCTTTGGAAGGTCATTTTGGGGTCATTTGGGGTCACCAGGGTCATCTGAGGTCAAATTACTAAAAACTGTTGCATGGGCATGTAACTTAATGGGTATAGTCCACATTTAGAGCCAAATTTTTGGCGGGTTATTTTGGGTTCACCGAGGGGTCACCTGAGGTCAAATTAATAAATTGGTCGCATGTGCATGTAACTTGGTGGGTTGTATCAACCGTTGTGCTAAATCACTCCCTTAGGTGGAGGCGTCGAAAACCGCGACATCCGAGAACCGCCGTCCATCTAGTTTTGTAATGTTTTCCATTTTTGTTTTTTCAAATTATCTGTGAATGAATACGTCTAGTGTTTCTTTGGAATGTTCTTGATAACGGAATTGTAGGCCCCCGCCAAGTTGTGACGCAGGCCGCCTCCCCTGTTGAGTGAAGGCTGTTCTTTCTTGACATAGATCGCTTCTTTTACTCCTCTTTCGTACCACCTGCGCTCCCTGTCTAAGATTACAACGTCCTTGTTGTCAAAGGAGTGATTCGTGCTGTCCAAATGCGTATATACTGCAGAATCCCCACAACTGGTGCTGGCACGTCTGTGTTGGTACATACGCTTAGCCAAGGTCTGTTTTGTTTCACCGATGTACAAGTCCTGGCAATTGTTGACCTTGCATTCAATAGCATAGACAATATTGCTCTGTTTGTCTTTGTCAAAAAAGCATGCACAATAGAGTTTAGACTTCTCCGTAGTTTACTTGCCCATTGTGCATACTCTGGCCCGACCAGCAATTCGGTGCATATATAGGGCTCAGAGTGATTGGCATTACATGGGATGCGCAATGGTTATCCTTTAAATATTGGGCTATTTACTGGTGTTAGATTTTAATTTTACTTAAAAGTATGTCTTGTTTTAGTGCATTCAGATTCATCTTGTTGCATTTCAAGACCAGCATTTAAACAAATTGGAAATTACACTTTGTTTTTTTGCAGGAGGTTGGCAGAAAGTTGCAGGTAACCTTGCCAGAGGTACAACTCAAGGAGTTCGGCTGATGGGCATTACAGTTTGCACAATTATATTTGAAACCTGTCACTTTGCTCGGTGGGTTTTTTCATCATTCAGACCTCTCAAAATGGAGCTCCTAATGTTTATACCACAGGCAATTGATATTGCAGAGAAACAGTGTGTGTATTTGACAGTGTATTCTGTACACAAGAGTCGTACTGAGGTAAGAAAACTATAGTGTTAAGGACATTTATTCTTCACAACTTTCATGTAAGTTTTCCCAAATGTATTGAAACCCTTGTTTGGAAGTATTCAGTGATGCAAAGTACCAGCACCCCCCCCCCCCCACACACATTTGTGCTCTTATGGACACCCAAAATGAGAAACATGTGTATTGAAAAAGTTTCTTGAAGAAGGGAAGTAAAGAAAATTGGCTGAAGCAGGATTCTATCCTCTGCTTTGTGAGACCAGTGCTCCACTATCCAGCCCTATGATGGATCCCAATTGCAAATATCTATGCTAGGGCGCTGGTCAAAGCCATGAGACTGTGATCGATCACACCCAAGATACAGGAAGTGACAGGTGATGAAGATGTGGCTTTAACTTATAGTAAACAATATGTACATGTGCAGAGAAACCGAACCGGTAATAATATGAAATGAAGAAGGGAAAAAAGAAAATTTGGCTGAAGCTGAACCCTGTTTATATTTGAATTCAGTCGATTTTGATTCTGTACATATTGTTCAGGAAAAAGTACTCTTATATTCAAAAGTACCTACTGTACTCTTATTTACCTTGAAATAGTTCTTTTGTGTATATTTGAAATCATTAATAGCTGTCTTCTTTTGTCTTTAGAAAAGATGTGGGTTGTTTGCTAAATAAAATGATCTGAACAATTATTTCATCAAAATGTTCTGCCCACAGGAAATAAGGATACAACAAGCTGGAAAGAAATATGTGGAATGTGCTGAAGAGCAAACAATTACAGTCCAAGGAAAAGATCTTGCAATTAGATTGCATGAAATACAACCAGAAACTTGGAAACTTACACAAAAAGTAGAGGTTGGTTATTTTTATGTGCTATGCATGGATGAAATGTAGCATTTCAAAAGTGCTGTATTTATTATAGGCCTAGGCCTATGTCTAATGAAACCAAATTTTGTTAAATCAAAATGGTATAGCCAACTTTCCCGGTCGGGGTACGGGTGGGGGCTGCAAAACAAACTTTTCAACCCGGTTTTGGTAACTTTTTTGTCCCAGGTTGGGTACACTAGATTATTTTGTAATTTTTCAACAAATGGTTCACTTGTTTTCAATTTTCGGGAAATTTCTTTCAATTTTCGGAAAATTTGATCGGAAAAGTGGGCCTCCGGCTATAAAATAGGTTTAATTTTCTTCAAAATTTGTGAAATATGAATCCACTTTTTACTCCCCTTTTAATTATTTTTCACTGGCTATGCCACTGCTGTGCCTCTGCTGTCTCACTCCCTCTCCCTCACCCTTTTCCTTTAAGACCCAGGGGTTGCAGCCCCCAAAGCTCCCCACTGGGCACACGCCTGTAAAACTCATCTTTTTCTTTGTGTTTTTCCGGATTCACATATGTAACTTGTTTGTCTTTATTGTATGTGCGCCTTGAGTTCTTTTGAAGATTGCGCGCCTACTAATAACCCTCCATCATCTTTATTACCGGTATTATTATAAAAAACATAAGAATGCCAAAGCGTGTTGCCTTTCATCATCACACTTAATTTAATGATATTGTACACCTTGTGACACAGAAAATTCCACATGATCAACTTCAGACAGGAGATTCAGGGTCAGCATGTCAGTTTCGTTTTGAAAAACCTACACACATGAATCTCATGGAGCTGCGTGGTCAATATGATGTACAACAGCAAGACACAGAATGTGAAATCAAGGGTCGCTACTTCGACAGCCACATGTTTCAAGATGCAATAGGTACACATTTTGTTACTCAATCTTTAAAGGGGCATTTTGTGATCCAAAGCCTCATCCCTCCCCCCACTTTTTTCAACAAAAATGGAGATTTTTATACCACTGGAAACTTCTGGCTACCTAATGTTTATGTACAAAAAGATTTCTTTGAGATTAATTCGTTTAGCAAAATATTGTCATTTGTATTACTTTCTGGGAGTAACAGAACAGAATAACAACACAGTGACCTAGAGCAGTGTAATACACATAGTCATGCAAACTCACTCATAATCAAAACTTGTTTGTGGTTATATACTGACAAATGTCATAAAAAGAGGATCACAAAATACTCCTTTAAAGCAATATGTAGAGATCAGTGAATATGAAATGGCAAGGAACCAAAATTTCCCCACACTTTCCGAGTTTTTGCATTGTCTGCAAAGCTTACCAATATAGTAACTTAAATTAATAAGCTCTAAACTGCGTTTTTATGTACGTTACAACAGAGAATTTTGTATATATATTTTTTAGACTTAGATTTAGAACAGTGGCCTATGGGACCTAAATATACAGAAACTGGAATTTTCAGCATAGGTTTATTCTGTGGTTCTCGATATAACTAGGGATAAAAAAGACGATATTATGACCAATACAGATCTTTGAATAATAACTATACAACCAAAATTTGCCTTGTGCCATGAAAAAATGTGTTGTTTTTTTAATTTCTTCTATTCATTTAAAAATGAATATAATTCAGGGGCGGATCCAGGAATTTTCAATAGAGAGGGCGCTGAGCCACAGCCGCTGCCACGGCGGCTCGGCGCCCACACAAAGTCAGGCGCCGCTCTGCAAAAATACACAGAGTCAGGCGCCGATCTGCAAAAAATACAGGGGGCGCGCGCCGGGTGCGCCCCCCTCTAAATCCGCCACTGTAATTTTAGCTGTATTTCCCAGCAGGGGTTACATTTAATAATATCAACTGCATGCAAGCTGAACTATTGATTTTCTTAAAACTCTCCTATTGTCTATGAGTTCTAATAATTATAAAAGAAAAGATATATGTACAGTATTACAATTTAATTGTTTGCTTTTTGTTTTACAGCCAAGCTCCCAGTAGCCCTATCAAAAGGCAGGATGATACCTCTACCAAAGTTTGGTAAGTTATATGTTGCACCCAAAGACATGGGACATATACGGTAAAATGATTACGCGCAACTTTCAAAACATATTCAACCAATCAATATAAGTGATTTGGACATGTATTTGACCATACACTATGCTGTGTCAAGTAAGAAAAACCATACGTATATTATTGATATGGTGAACAATCACCATGATCACACCTTGCCACATGATCATCAAGCATGCTAGCGTCAAGTAAGTGATTGGTTGTGGTGTTTGTGGTTAACTCTCTTCACGCGGATGTCGACTGCAGACGACAAGTTTCAAAAAATTTTTAGAAATTCAAAAATTTCAGAAATGTAAATTTTCATGACCATATTTGGAATCAGCATGAAAAATGCATTAAAATGAGTACAAACAAGCCTAGTATTGATTCAGTAGTTCTTAAGATAGCTCTTGATATTTTGAGAAAATATTTCAAAACTTGACCTTTTTCCATGGAGGCGCATGGATAGCACGCAGAGCATTAATACTGCATGCACATGACATCTTTCTGGACTAATTTGTAAAGATATCTGACCAGCTGTTGAAAAGGTCCACATTAGCCACATTCAAGCTACATTTAATTGTTCTCTGAAGTTCAACAAAGCATGTATAAATGAAAAGTACACATCCAGATTCTCATTCACGGTGTACCACCGCGGCAGCTTAACCTTCGCGGCTACACCTGGTGTAACTCTGAAGCTACACCATAATGGAGCTACTCTGAAGCTCCTTCGAAGAAGCTACGCCTTAGCAAATCCATAGTTGATACACTTATATCAGAGCTAAAGGAACAAACAAAAAGACTGATGAATTCCTATAAACTAAACTAGTTAAAAATGTTGATTACATTTCTCCTACATGTATGCTCTAGAGCATTGCTCTTAAAGATATCAATGTTACTTTGACCAACTTCCGGTATCATGGAAGGAAGGAGTCAGCTATGACACAAAATTTAATATTATAAAATTGATTGCCAAGAGCATTGTGCATATACCCATTAACATATATATCCTTTTACATAGCAACATTTTGAAATGTATCATATTCCATTCAATCATTAATTTCTTGAATATTGCAATATCTTGTTGCACAAGCCTGGTATCATACCACAGCTACATAATTTGAATTTAGTGCTATATAAGTTAACAATATGAATTCTTTAAATGATATCTACAAACATGGTAACACTTATAAACATGATAATGTTTCAATATTATATCAACAATATTATAATTATGTCAAATACGTGTATGTTATGTTGTACAATAGAGTTCCCTTTCATGAACCAATTATATATGCATGTATTGGTGTGGTATTCACAAGTTTGACTCTTCTGCCGGTCTGGTGAAATACAATCTTTTTCCCTGTAATGTGCACTATTCCTTCAAACGTACTTTGTGTTTTGATGTTTGCAAACAAAATGTTCCTTGTTCAGATTATGTTTTTATCCTGTGGTTAATTCATTCGAATCTAGTTTGTTTTTTTAAATGAGTAATCCACGTGGGGTTAGTTTTTATTCAATGAATGTTAGAGGTTTGGGGGATCGTGTCAAACGTGTTCAAGTTTTTTCTTGGCTTAAAAATAGACCTGAAATATTTTTGCTTCAGGAAAATTTTGAGCAGGAATGGAAAGATGATTGGGGTAATGCAAATGTTTTATTCTCTCATGGCACCTCCAATAGTAGAGGAGTTTGTATTCTTTTTAAAAACTCTTGCAATTTTGATTTGGTTAAAACTTACCATGATGAGGATGGTAGATTTATTATTTTGGATATTACTTTGAATAACCAAAAGATTACTGTTATTAATGTTTATGGTTCAAACAAAGATGATCCTCTTTTCTTTGAAAGTATCCATAGAAAGATGAATGACTTTCATTGTGAGTCAATTGTTTAGGGTGAGGATTTCAACTGTGTTCTTGATGTTATGATGGATAAAAAAGGGGGAAGGGCGCAAACACATTGTAATTCACCTAAATATATTAATGATATTATTACTGCATATGATTTAGTTGATATTTGGAGAAGGAAAAATCCTAATGTGTATAAGTATACTTGGCACTCTAATAGTAATCCTCCTGTATATTGTCGTTTAGACTTTTTCCTTGTATCGTTTAATTTATTGTCTCAGATTGATAACTGTAGTATTTCTACTGGTTTTAAAAATGACCACTCATCAGTTGATATTAACATTGTAACATCTAATGCAGCTCGCTGGATTGATGACATTGTCAAAAATGATGATAATAAAGATCTGAATCCGAATTTGCTTTGGGATTATTTAAAATGTCATATTAGATCAATGACAATGAAATATTCTGCAAAACTTTCCAGGGAGCGCAAAACTCGCGAAGCTAGATTGGTCAATAAGGACGTGTTCTCACTACAGACATGGGGTCTCGTACCTAGGTCCGAGTCCACATACAAGTGGACTCAGTCCACATTGATTTCGTGTTCTCACTAACACCAAAATGCTGATGTAGGATCGACTCCACTTACCCGGATGTTATAATATCAATGCATGACGTCACGAATTCTGTTGCAATGCATGTTTTGAGCCGAACTCACAGCACAAATCAAACTTTACTAGACTATCAATTTTGAAAGATCATTTTTTATTTCCAGGCCCCTGATATATTTCTGCAATCTATGGATATGTTATTTTGTGATATGTATAATTTGGTAAGATCTGAAATAAAACGCTCTAAAAACTATTATTTTATATTAGGCCTATACGTGTAAAATGAGAGAAATACATCGGGTTGTTATTTCTGATTTTGGTCAAACACGCCGATTTACATGCAACACAACCTCTATCACCATTGGTAATTTTGACTCGGTCTAGCAAAATGTACACCTCAAAAACGAATATATTACACCAGAATAATATCCTTTTGTACTATCCTGTAAAGTTCAATGTCGTTTTGTTTAATTCTGAAACTGGATAAAATCTGTATCTTGCTGCGATGCCGTTGTTTTCACACTGCACGAGAAGCATGCTGCTCATCAAACTACGGCAAGCATCTCAAACGAACTTCCGTGTATAGCCACTTTCCCAGAGCTTTTTCCACATAAAAAATAAATGTTGTAAATTACTACATGAAATAAAGCCTGTAGAAATTTGTTCTATAATACCAGCTATGAATTTTTTAAGTTGAAAATGCATATGTTTAAATTTTATAATGGAGAATTATATAATGTAGACTGTATTGTATAGGCCTATAGTACAACGACGGCCATCAAGGTCGTGCATAGAGCATTTCCGGTATAAGTGGATCGAGTCCACTTGTAAACGCGTTCTCACTAGGCTGTTTGATACCACGTCCTAGGTACGAGACTACCTCAATGAGGTGGTCTCGATGCTACATCCTGGATGTAGGATCTTATTTCGCGTTCTCACTATGCTTGGAAGTGGACTCGATGTAGGATCGAGTCCACGTCCTGGTATCAAACAGGCATAGTGAGAACGCGCCCTAAGATCAATAATCTTGAAGAAAAATATAGTTCTGACCCATGTGATAATCTTTTAAATACTATTAATGAGTGTAAATCTGAGCTTGAAGACATGTATAAGATTAAAGCTGAGGGTTCAATTATTAGATCAAGAGCAAACTGGATTGAGCATGGCGAGAGAAATTCAAAATATTTCATTAATTTAGAAAGGAGGAATCAAAGACAAAACAATCTCTAAATTGTATAGCAGTGACTCCAATCAACCAATTACAGATCCCAAGGGAATTTTAGATGAAGAAAAGAAATATTATCAGAATCTTTATAGTTCATGTAACCTCCAGATTTTAATTATGATGATCTTTTTGATAATAATGATAATATTCCCAAGTTGAACAATGACATGCAAAAACAATGTGAGGATCAGGTGACCAGAAAGGAATGTCTTGATGCTTTAAAAACAATGCCTAATAACAAAACACCTGGTACAGATGGTTTTCCCCCTGAGTTTTATAAATTGTTTTTTAATGATTTAGGTGACATTTTAATTAAAAGTTATAATTATTCTTTTCAGAATGGAAACCTTTCTGTTGATCAGTGCAGAGGTATTATTAATTTAATACCTAAGAAAGACAAAGACCCATCTTTTTTAAAAAAATTGGCACCCAATTTCTCTTTTAAACACAGACTACAAAATCATCACAAAAATTATTGCTCTTCGTTTGAAACAGGTTCTTCCCAATATCATTCATAATGATCAAACAGGTTTTCTAAAAGGACGCTATATTGGTGAAAATATTAGGCTTGCTCTTGATACAATTGAGTATCTGAATGATAATAACTTGCCAGGGCTAATGTTTTTAATTGATTTCAAAAAGCGTTCGATAAATTAGAATGGTCTTTCCTGTTTAAAACTCTTAAATTTTTTAATTTCGGTCAAGATCTTATAAGATGGGTCCAAGTTTTCTATTCAAATATTTCGTCTTGTGTAACAAATAATGGTCATGGATCCACCTTTTTTCCATTATTATGTTATCTTCGTCAGGGATGCCCGCTTAGCCCTCTCTTATATATTATTTGTAGTGAAATCCTGAACTGTATGATCAGGAATGATAATATTGTGAAAGGTATTAAAATTGTTGATAAGGATATTCTTGTAAGTGCATATGCTGATGACACTACGATTTTTATTAGGGATGTTGATTCCTTAAAACAGATTATTTGTATCCTCAAGAAATTTCAATCATTTTCAGGTCTTAAAATTAATTTTAATAAATCTGAGCTTTTGGCTCTTGGCTCTTTTCGTAGAAACCCTCCCAATGTTAGTGATATTGATTTGTTATACACCATTCAGCCTGTTAGACTTTTAGGAGTACTTTTTTATTCTAATCTAAATAATACTTTTGAGTTAAACTTTGCGCCCAAATTAAAAAAACTCAAAGAGATTCTTAGAATTTGGTCTATGAGAGATCTCACTCCAATTGGCAAAATTACCATTCTTAAATCTCTTGCTCTCTCACAGCTTATTTTCCTTTTTTCGGTTCTCCCAAATCCGCCTGATGCATTTGTTAAGGAATTGAATTCTATTATTTTCAAATTTGTTTGGTCAAACAAACCTGATAAAATCAGAAGAAGTACTATTATTGGGAACTACGAGCAAGGCGGTCTTAAGATGATTCATGTTCCATCCATTATTAACGGTCTCAAAATTGCTTGGGTGAAACGCCTTCTGGATACTGAATGATAGTAGTTGGAAGTATTTTTATAGACACCATTTACATAATTTAGGTGGTAATCTCATTTGGGAGTGTAATGTAAAGCCTTCTGCTAGATGTATTAATCGTATTAAAAGTAATTTTATTAAAGATGTTGTAAATGCATGGTGTTTTACGACTTATGATCCTCCTGCATATAATTTTAGACATCAAATTCTCTGGAATAATTCTTCTATTATTATCAATGGTAGCACTATTTATAAGCATGTATGGTGCAGTAAAGGGATTAAGTTTTTGGAAGATATTTTAGATGATGATGGGGAATTTTTAGCCTTGTCACGTTTGAAAGATAAGTTTAATTTGAAGTGTAACTTTTTGGACTACTATTCACTTATTTATGCCATTCCAAATAAATGGAAAAGAAGTGTCAAGAGGGGGGAGGACAATGATAATATTAATTCATCTCAGGAGGAGATGCTTGCCAGAATTACAAAGACTGTTAAAGTGTGTAAAATCATTAGTGATATCTGTATGAGTAAGCTCTTCAAACCACCAATCGCTGAGGAGAAATGGTCGTATATCTTTGATAATATTGATTTGAATTGGTGTGATATTTATCAAATTCCATTGTCCTCCTCCCGATCGACCCAACTTAGATATTTTCAATTTAAAATTCTTCATAGGTACCTTGGTACCAATAATAATATGTTTAAATTTGGTTATGTTGATTCCAATTTGTGTTATTTTTGTAAACATGAAGTTGAGACTATATACAGCATCTCTTTTGGGAATGTAATGTTGTAAGAAATTTCTGGAATGATGTTCAAAATCAAATCATAACTAGACTTAGCTGTGGTCTAAGACCACGAACACAGCCGTGTTGTGACCCCTTAATGACCTTTGACCCCAAAATATATGAAAACCCCATAGACATTGGCTAATGTCAATGTATGTGTGCACGTGGCATCACTTTGCCATGTTATTTGTAGCAGAAGGGGCATTTTGAAGGTTTTTCGTCTCAGACCGGAAGTGACCCCTTAATGACATTTGATCCCAAATAAAAAATACCACATATGAATTGGGTAACCACAATTCATGTGTGAACATACCGTTACTGTCCTATGTTTTTCTTAGCAAATAAAAATTTTTGAAGGTTTTTCGTTTTATACCGGAAGTGACCCCTTAATGACCTTTGACCCCAAATCTGTGTACACCCCATAGACACTGGGTAATAACAATGCATGTGTGCAAGTGGCGCCACTGTCCTACAGAATCTGTGGAAGAAGATGCATTTTAAAGGTATTTCGTTTTATACCGGAAGTGACCCCTTAATGAGATTTGACCCCAAATAAAAAAATACCACATATACATTGGGTGACTGCAGATCACCTGTGAACATACCGTTACTGTCCCATGTTTTACTTAGCTTATAAATTTTTTTAAAATATTTCGTTTTTACGGAAGTGACCCCTTAATGACCTTTGACCCCAAATCTGTGTACACCCCATAGACACTGAGTAATAACAATACATGTGTGCAAGTGGTGTCTCTGTCCCACATAATTTGTGGAAGAAGATGCATTTTAAAAGTATTTCTTTTTATACCGGAAGTGACCCCTTAATGAGCTTTGACCCCAAGTAAAAAAAATACCACATATACATTGGGTGACTACAGATCATATGTGAACATACCGTTACTGTGCTATGTTTTACTTAGCTAATAAAAATTTTTGAAGGTTTTTCGTTTTATACCGGAAGTGACCCTTAATGACCTTTGACCCCAAATCTGTGTACACCACATAGACACTGGGTAATATCAATGCATGTGTGCTAGTGGGGTCGCTGTCCTACGGAAGTTTTGGGAGAAGATGCATTTTAGTTGAAATCACGTTTTTGACCCCTGTGACCCCTGCGTGACCTTTGACCCCACGAGTTTCATGTGACATGTAGGGGCACGGTCAATGATCATTGTGACCAAGTTAGGTCAAAATCGATGTAAGCATATGAGTGCTAGAGCAAATGTAATGGTTGACAGAAGAAAGAAAGAAGAAAGAACCTGGAAGAAAAAAGACACAGCCGTGACTAACGTCACGGCTGTGTAAAAAAACAGGTTTACCTGGACATGAAGAGTGTTTTGTTAGGTATTCTTGACCCAGATTTGTCCAAATTCAACTTCCTTGTTCTTCATGGGAAAAAATTCATTTATGATGTGAAGTATAAACAAGGTTCTCTAAATATTTATTATTTTATTAGGAGGCTTAAGAAGACTGCTAAGGTAGAAAAAAGCATGTCATGTACTGAAAAAAGGTTAAATGAATGGCATAAACGTTGGAACTCCATTTTGTAAAATAATTATAATTGTATACCGTATCATGTTTATTGAGTACAAATGCATTGTTGTTTATACATATCACATGTCATATATTATTCATGCTACGTTGTACATGTATGTAACCTGCTGATAAAATAAAAGCACGGTGTACCTAGTGTATACTGTGGAAAGATAAAAAAAAAAGTTAACTTGGACCACAGTTATGACACACGTACGTGTCCGGGCTTGCATATATAGCTCATTCAGACATTCAGATCGAGTTTACTTACTGAATGTACATGGTTGTATATTGGTGTGTGGTTTTTTTTGTAATTTTGCTCTATATTTGAATTTGATTATCGTGCAATATTTTGAGTATTATATTTTGTACTGTTTTGCAAGTATAATTCAAATAAATATTATTATCATTATTAATATTATAGAAATGGAGACGGTAAGCGACAAAGACATCAGTGATGTAGCTAATAAAGCTGACCTTGCATATGAAGATCTAGAAAATCTCTATATAGAACTCGAAATAAAGAGTGCTGATATCGACAATGCTAAGAGAGTGGCTAATACACTAGATTTTAAAATACAGGCAACTAAAGTGTTGGAGCATTGGCGGAAATCTAGTGGCAGTAAAGCAAACAGGAAAACCATCCTTGATGCATTACAGGAATGTGACTTGATAGAGGCCAAAGAAATTTTAGAGGAGAAATGGGGTCTTAAAGGTGAGCAAGAAATAGCCTTGAAAAAGGAAATAACCAAATTTGTCACTTTTGAACCTCTACTATTTGTTTATTTAGATATAAAGTCACATTGTACTGATTGAGTTATCAAAGTATGCAGAACAAAATTCTCCATCTATCGACCACTTAATTTTGTAATTTAGTTTTAGTGTCTTTAAATAATTGCTTTTGTTTTAAGTGCAGGGATACCTTTGTGCACATTATATGTTGAAGGGGCTCTTGCTTTACATAATGATTAAATAGTATTTACCCACTTCTTCCCTGCTTGTAGTATCACATGGACATAACCAGCGGTCGAATTCGATGGTATCGCATCGCATTTTGCGATGCAATTTCCATCAACTGCTATTCACTTTTCCAAAATGCATCGCTAAAAGTGCTATACATAAATTTGAGCTAAATTTCATGTCGCACTTGCCTCAAAAGTCCCCCAATGCATCGCTATTTGCGAGCCAAATTCCACGACACGTCGCATTAACCGCAAAACACATCTGGATGATCTGGAATTCCCCGAAAATCAAAAACATCACAGTCGGTATTTGCTCATTCTAGTTACATCTAAGATAATTATACTGTATTCCGTTGCAAAAATAAGACAAAGCAATGTTGGGTACCATATTGCGGAATCTGTTGTGGTTGATTGCTTATGTCATGCTTATGTTTACTAGCGTTACTCCCCCAATTATGCGAGAGAATGTCGCCATTGCACGCACTAACTATACACAAAATCATAACACACGTTCCTGGTGAAGGGAGTTACCAAAACCATAAGATCAGCGACCTTCGGAAGCTTGCAATATTTTTACGGGGATGAGATAATGTCGAGATGTTGAACAAAAATTAGGCGAAGAGTTTACTGAAGACCTAATCTGGTTTTATAATTTTTGAAGGTTTTTTTCATCTTTGGTATTTTTGCTGTTCGTGGAGCGACTTTACCAGGTTTGCAAAATTGCAACATTATTTTTTAATGCTCATTCCTCGCGGTAAAAGTTTAGGCCTACCCTTTTTTTCAAATGCTATGATCCTGCATGGTGCATATAATTAGAGAATAAAAGATAGAATTTTGTCTTTTGCCTATCCAATATCCAATATCGTGTCATAATGGATGGGCTGGCCAATATTTTGAGTAGTGGATGCCGGCGCAGCCGGCATCCACTACGATTATTCTTATTCAGTTTTAATGTAATTTTTGCGAGAAAAACTGCCTTTTTTCAGAAAAAAATAAAGTTACTTTTGTGAGGACATTCCCGTTGTCGCGTTCTTAGTTCTCGCATGTGTATTACGCGAATGCATTATCGTGCCCTGACTAATATCACTATCAACTATTGTGAGATATTATATACACCAGAAAACAAATCAAATTACGTGAATTCTTTACAAGACGCATACCCATTGAATAAGAATTATATTTGCTAATTGCCCTCAAACTCTGCCCTCGAGCGTGACAAGTGATCATCTGGGGGCTTTATAGCCGAGATTTGATGACAATGACAGGAGATGTAGATTTGCTACGCAAATACCAATAGTGCATCGCAAAATGCTACGCATTTTTCTTTTTTGCATAGCAAAATAACTGCTATGCAAAATTTGGAAACTGCTATACAAATTTAAAATGTGTTTTGCATCGCACAAACAGCTATGCAAAAAAATTGACTGAATTCGAACCCTGGACATAACAATAGATGGGTTTAGGTTTAATTTGTGGCTGTGAATGTGGCATAGGAGTGTCAGATATGGCATGATAAATCATTCATGCATTTTATTTATTGCCAGTTGGTTTCAAGTCAATTCATGTTACCAGTCTTCTTTATTTCTCATTTCTTTAAACACTTATAACACTTTCTATCACAATCAAAGGTTGAAAATTATACAATATTATCATGGTATTTTTAATGTTTTGTTGTTTTAGATGGTGTATCAGCTCCAACAACCTATGATGAGCCACATGCAGCAACACCTACTAATGGAGGTGATGGTCAAAAAGCAAAAGCTATCTATCGTTACCAAGCAGGTAGGTGTACAAAAGAGAAGTTATTCATATATAGTCATTTTCAGACAGAGATCACTATCGACAAGACTAAACTCTTGGCTAACGGCCATCGGGTGGGGGAGATAAACAAGGATTTAACCCTTGGCTAAAACGATACCCTAAACAGGTAATACGCGCCTGTTTTCACACCCTAAAGAGGGATTGTATTCCTTGCATCAAATTTCATACCCTAAAGTTCGTTTCCGTGTATTAGCAATTGCAATTTTGCTGCCCTTTTTTTCCAATTTTTCATGTTTTTGACACCGTCAACACGATATGCGCGTATCGTGCCTACCCACGTAAAACTAGTACTAGTCCATGAGCTAGATAAGGCCCCCATGCACCCCACCCCAGATCCTCTGCGAGTGGTATCATTTTGTTCCTTGGATCCTTCTGAGTGATATTTTACATGTTAACATGGAAACCGTAGGGATGAACTCCGGTGGCAGCCATTTTCAAAATGGCCGCCATTTCAAATTTCAAAGTTGCTCAAATCTGGTTAACAAGCACACCAAATTATTCCGCTCATTGCAAGTATTCAGAAAAAGTATAGTTTGACCTACCTGCGCAATACCGTTCTTGAGTTATAAGCAAGAAGGTCAAATTTTGGGGGGTGGTCAGTTTTTTTGGCCATACAGGGGCCAAAAATTAAAAAATGCTCCGATTTCAATTAAATTGATCTCAAATTGCTTGTCATGTAAAAACAAGTCCTATTTCTTAGTTTGTCCCCAATTCAGACAAATTCAGTTTATTATATTAACACATGAGTTTGATTGTCTTCTTGTTTCTTCTTATTTCACAGCTGATGACACAGAAATAACCCTGAACCCTGGTGACATTATCACAAACATTGAACAACATGGCATTGATGTAGGTTGGTGGCAAGGTACAGCACCAGATGGCTCATTTGGCCTGTTACCATCAAACTATGTGGAACTATGTGAAACTGACAATGGTAAGACTTCATGTAGAACTTACTGAGTAAAGTAACAACCAAGAATCACTTTGGTTTTGGTTCTTCCACATGCTCACAAAATAATTAGCATATCTTGGTCTCACATAAAGTTGATTGTAGGCATACTTGCCACAAAATGCACAACAGATAGCATAGTGGTGTAGCCAGGTTCTCGGAGTGGGAGAGGCCCAAACTTGTGAATGTACCAACAAAAATATTCACCGATGAGTGTTCTTGTCAAGCATGCCACATCAGTGACTACCCCTATCCCCTCCCACTTCAGTAGCTTTCAGTGGTGTACCTGCCAAAAATTTCAGAAATTTCAGAATGACTTTATTGGGACAACTGCATGCAAAAATGTGCAATATTATTTCTTAAATGGGTCAAAATTAGGTTATATTGGCCTGAAACATGCCAAAAGGATTGAAGAAGCACATCACAGATTTTGGTTGGCCAGTTTTGTATGTACACTGCCCTGGGACTGTCACAACATACCCAATGACCTGTGATGTTCTGAGAGACTATGATGGGCTAAGCCCCCCCCCCCCACCCCCAACCACACACACTGGCTGCATCACTGACAGAAAGCAATACATGTACATTATTGATATTATAAATTTGTGTAAAAACAAAATGGAATGATTGAATGAATTTGTGGAGTGATATAGTAATAGATGCAAATGTGCCATCTAAGTTTGTGTCGTCTAGTAAAAACATGCCAAGGGTTGACCACAAAGTTTAAAAAGCCCTTCGTCAGAAGCATAAGGCTAACAGCCATGCTAGAAAATCTGACACTCCTGAAGATTGGGAGACCTTTCGTTCCCTCCGAAAATTTATCAACTGCTTGACTCGTAGTAAGCATTGCAAGTATATCAGAGATATTTGTGCTACATCCACAAAGAAATTTTGGACCTTAAGAGCCAAAAAAACCCAACTCGTTTGGCTTTCCCACTCTAGAAATTAATGGTAAATTAATTATTGACAACATCATGAAAGCAAATGCTCTTAACAACCAGTATTCACACAGGAGGACACTTTACTATCTAACATTGATAAACAACATGTTCATTACCAACAAATGCTAGATGCTAACATTACTGTAAAATGACAGGACCAGATGGCGTACCGGCACGCATCCTGTCAAAGTTGGGGGCTAAAGAAATCGCTCCAGCCTTGACTACCATCTTCAGGCTTTCTCTTGAATCAGGCAATCTGCCGAATGATTGGAGATGTGCTAACATATCTCCAATCTTCAAGAAAGGAGACCGCACTAAGCCTTTCAACTGTAGACCAGTTTCACACACGTTTATATGCTGCAAGGTGATGGAGCATGTACTTCATTCGAATATCGTCATGCTCCATCTAGACAAATGTGATATACTGACCGACAAACAGCATGGCTTTCTCCGCAATCGTTCATGCGAGTCTCAATTAATTCTTACGATCCATGACCTTACAAAGACCCTTGACACAAAAGGACAGATGGACATTGTGATTATGTATTTCAGCAAGGCCTTTGATGTGGTGTCACACAAATGGCTCATGCTGAAGCTTGACCATTACGGCATACAAGACCGACCTACAACTGGATTTCCAACTTCCTAATGCTCGGAGAGAAAAGGGTAGTTATTGGAGGTGAATGCTGGGACTGGGTCAGTGTCCAATCTGGCATTCCGCAAGGCACTGTACTCGGTCCACTCTTATTCTTAATGTATATCAATGACCTTCCTGACGATATAACCTCCACTGTACGATTATTTGCAGACGATTGCGTAATCTACAGAACCATTTCTGGTGACCGTGACGCTGACCTTCTACAGACTGACCTTGACCGACTTACAGTTGGGAGCATACCTGGCAAATGAAATTTAACCAAGAAAAATGTTTTGTTCTGAAATTTATAAACTCACATAACCAAAACTCATACATACATATTAAATAACACTACCCTGCAGGAGATAAACTCACACACATACCTCGGGCAAGAATTGTCAAATGACCTAAAATGGAATAAGCACATAGACCACATGACAGCAAAAGGAAACAGATCATTGGGGTTCATAAAGAGAAATTTACGTTCATGCACACAAGACATTAAAGATCTGGCATACTGCTGGCTAGTTAGGCCATCACTTGGATATTGCTCAGCGGTCTTGGACCCGTATACCACAGAACCCGCTTTGTAAAAAATGACTACGACAGATACAGCAGTGTCACCACCATGATCCAACAACTACAATGGGGGAACACTAGCCAGAAGAAGAAACATCACCTGTTACCTTTCCATACCAGTGCGAACACTACTGCACCCGGTACAGCGCTCCACCAGGAGATCTTATTTACAATCATTCATTGAACTTCAACCATCAAAAGATTGCTACAAGTATTCATTTATTCCAAGAACCGTCATAGACTGGAACAATCTACAACAAGAAATAATCAATATCCAAGAACCCAAAGCATTCAAAAACCAGATCAAAGATCATTTTACCATGTGGCGTTGCATGGGTCATTACATTGGGGGCACCGACCATGATGGGGGGGGCACATACACTGGAACAATCTACAACAAGAAATAATCAATATCCAAGAACCCAAAGCATTAAAAAACCAGATCAAAGATCATTTCACCATGTGGCGTTGCGTGGGTCATTACATTGGGGGGCACCGACCATGATATGGGGGGGGCACTGGGTCTGATTGGGAAGAGGACACAAACCGTTTTTCGGCAATTTTCCTATGGGATTTAAAACAATTTCAGATCGATTGGGGGGCACGTACCACCCCCTGCACCTATGACGCTACGCCACTGATTTCACCATTTAAAGAAGAACTAGCCCACACCATACCCGATTCGTCTTTCACCACTAGGGGTGTTGTGTCAAAGCATACACTTTAACAATCAACCATGCACATAATGCATAATTCTCAAAATTGAAAAGATCGCTGTCAGCGGTGGTTCTTGCCAATTGATGACACACACTGTCTGACCGCCATTGGTATCATACTGCAGCTAACAAAATTCTCCTTGCGTTCATATTATTTTATTGCCTTTTTAAGGGGGTAGCCCTAGCGGTTTAGGATATGGATTCTCTTCAAACTTACATAAAATGTCAAAATAGCATCCCCTTTATGCATCTATGTGAGAAAAATGGGAACAATTTCAGCGTAAATGTGAATAATTAGCATAATTAGCAAGCCAATACATTGGTACGTGTGAATTCCATTCTGGTCAGGCATCCCGAGTGCATGTCCCGATGGAAACAGGAAGTGCAGGTGCAAGAGTTTGTGGCTATGCACATGCGCAAGTGTTTGCAGGTAAGCACACGCAAGTGTTTATGGGTATGCACACACACATAAGTACATGACAACCAGCTCGCCCCTCTACACTTTTATACCAGTCATTCATACTGATTAATCTTAAAAAACATTACATATCACTGGGCTCATGATCATTCTTAACAAGATAGCCCATGCTGCATTTATTTCGCTCAATTATGTCTTTGTTTTTAGCTATATCATACACATTTTCACACATTTTTTTATTTTTCTTTGTTTTAACTAATTCTTTAATGGGGGGAGGTGCTATCATATTTTTTTCATATTCCTCGTATCATGCTTGACAAAATAGGTCATGTTTTCTTATTTATTTCACCCCTTATGTATTTCTTTATTTTTGTTTTTTGTTTTATATCATTATAGCGCCATCTATAGTTTGATGTTAGGGGGGCCTATTTGATGTATTTTTGCGGACGAATTGGTACTGGGTGAAGTCTTCCGAATTTATTCCGATTCCATTCTATGACTACCCAAAACTCCCGTGTCGTGTAAAATGTCGATCAAGTGGTAGCCTCTATTAACAAGGTGGTTTTTTCAAGATTTCTTCGGAAATACATCGATTTGAAGCGTCAAATTGCAGGATGGTAATGAGAAAAATACGATTCATTTGATGATATCAAAAACTCATCAACATTGGAGAAAAATCGGGGGGATGATGCTGTTGATCGGGTTACGGACCTTTAATTAATTGTGCATTAAGTTACGACCACACAAACTGGTGGAGATGTTCTTATTTGTTTATAATTTATAATGCTTGGTCCTCATAAAGTTGCTTTTGATCCCCAAAACAATGTGTTGTGTGGGGCGTATGTTATGGTATTGGTTGGTTGGAAGCAAAATCATTCATCCTTCTGCACCTTGAATGCAATAACCAATGAACTTCAGCTTAGTAGGATTATTGATAGAACTATGATGATCTCTTGTGCTGTATAGTTTAGTGTCATCATATTGCATATTTATGAATATAGTGAGTTTGCCTTTGTGAAATTTTATTAGTCCACTCTGCAGCTACATGCTATAAGGGTGATATTGTATGACCTCTTCTGCTGTAAAGTTTACAATTACATTTCATTACATTCCCTGAGTATACAAATGTACTAATGTGATATTTACTCCGCACGATATACTTGTGCGATACACTCTTCATGTTCATTCACCTGTATAGGAAGGACCTTATGCCCAGAAAATAGAAAAAGGATTTAGCATAATAACAAAGGAACAAGCTCCGAGATCCAGCATAAAAGCCACAGAGCATGAAATTGTCTGATTTACATAACAAGGCATAACTTTTTAGTATTTTTTTTCATATAAAAATAAACAGGGGGAATGTGGGCATTTGACTTCTCAGACTTGGGTTTCCCCCAGTTGCCCTCTGTCAAATAGGGGCGGCATGAAGATTATTAGGGCATTTGCCCCTTAGTCTTGGGTTCCCTCCAATTAGCCATCATTTTTGGGCTCATGCTGCCAGTTGCCCCTGTCAAACAGGGGCGGCACAAAGGGCGCATAAGGTATTTCCAATGAGTCTTGGGCTTTTTTACCCATTTGCCCCTCTCCTGTCAAATAATGGCAGTCCCAATGGGTCATCAGGGATTTGCCCCTCATCTTTGGGATTTACCCCTCCTACTGTCAAATAGGGACAGCACGAAGGGGACATCAGTGTATTTGTCCCTCATTGATAGATGTTGCCGCCAGTGGACTTCTTTCAAATAGGGCCAGCACAAAGGGGACATTGTTACCGGACCGGGTATTTGCCTGTTAGTCTTGGGTTTTTACCCACAGTTTCCCCAGGATGGGACCATACAGCACTACAAACAAACTTGATCAGATACTGGCACTTGATCACTGTGTTTCAGGCTTGAAATTTACAGTGATTATCGACATATTATTATAGTGTAGATATTTTTGCATGCTCTGCACACATTTTTTTCAAGAAGATTTGTAAATTCATTGGAGAAGATCAGCAAGGTGACTTTGACAGGGGAGGGCTTTATAGACACATTGATAAATTTGTAGGGCATGAACCTGTCCCCACCTACCTCCCCTGGGAAACCACCAATCTCCATCCCCCATGTCACTACTTGAGGACAAAATATGTCAAAACAAAATTGGGTGAACCTCTTCAGTGCCCATGTGCAGCTTGTGTTGACAAGAGTTACTAAATACTTGCACAGGTACGTACATGCGCATGAGTGTTTGCCAGCCCACAAGTGTTTGCAGGGTATGCACTCGTGTACTCAAGTGTTTGTGGGTACACACCTGCAAGCAGGCTTCCAGATAAGCGGGCGCAAACCAGGAGCTACTTTTTAAAAAAAGCAGCTCCTGGTCATTCAATTTTACCAAGGAACCAGGAGCTACTTTGACACAACCAGGAGCTACTCTTAAAATCCAATATTAAACAGTTTTATTACTTGTTAAGTGTTAACTACACTGTAATATGTTACATGTAGGCCTAAGTACTACTACAACCCCCCTAAATCCCACCCAGAGTCCCTTACTGCTACTTCAGTACTAGACTACAAAAGTACAAACTTGATACAATGATACTGATATCATTTATGGTAATCACTCAGTGTTTTTCCATTCTTTTTTTTTCTTTTCTTTTTTCTTTCTTTTCCTACTTTCTTTTCTTTTCTTTTTTCTTTTCTTTTTTTTTCAATCAAATTAGTATAATTACCTAATATTTACGGCCCACCCCTGCGAGTTATGTACGTCATCCACCAGTGGAGCTCCTCGCCCCTCCGCAGAACTTCCGGTAGTGGATGTTCTGCGCTTGGGGCGCAGAGAATCCACTGTCGGAGTTGCTGCGCTCGGGCGCAGTCCCTTATATGTAACGGTGGATCATTGCTGCGCTCGGGCGCAGAACATCCACTGTTGGAGTAACTACGCCGGAAGCAAAATAATAGATTTTCTTATTATAATAACGGTGGATCATTTTCTGCGCCGGGCGCAGAACATCCACTATCGGAGTTCATGCGCCCGGCGCAGTCCCTATATGTAACGGTGGATCATTGCTGCGCTCGGGCGCAGAGAATCCACTGTTGGAGTAACTGCGCTCGGAAGTAAATAGTAGATAATCTAATTATAATAGCGGTGGATCATTTCTGCCCACGGGCGCAGAACATCAACTGGCGGCGTGGATGCGCCCGGGCGCAGTCCCTTATATGTAACGGTGGATCATTGCTGCGCTCGGGCGCAGAGAATCCACTGTCGGAGTTGCTGCGTTACTCCGACAGTGGATGTTCTGCGCCCGAGCGCAGAAATGATCCACCGTTACATATAAGGGACTGCGCCCGGGCGCATCAACTCCGATAGTGGATGTTCTGCGCCCGAGCGCAGCAATGATCCACCGTTATTATAATAAGAAAATATATTATTTGATGTCAATTCGGTTATACTAATAGCAATTCACTTCCGAGCGCAAAAGCTCCGACAGTGGATTTTCTGCGCCGCGCGCAGCAATGATCCGCAGTAATTTCAATAAGAAAATGTATTATTTTGCTTTCAATTTGGAGTTATAATAGGCCTAATACTAGTTATTATACGCATGTATATTTATTAATATAGGCCTATGTATTATTTTGCTTCGGCGCATGAACTCCGATCGTGGATGTTCTGCGCCCCGAGCGCAGAAATGATCCACCAGTATTATAATAAGAAAATGTATTATATTGCTTCCGGCGCAGTTACTCCAACAGTGGATGTTCTGCGCCCGAGCGCAGCAATGATCCACCGTTACATATAAGGGACTGCGCCCGGGCGCGATGAACTCCGACCGTGGATGTTCTGCGCCCGGCGCAGAAATGATCCACCGTTATTATAATACGAAAATCTATTATTTTACTTCCGGCGCAGCAACTCCGACAGTGGATTCTCTGCGCCGGCGCAGCAATGATCCACCGTTACATATAAGGGACTGCGCCGGGCGCATCAACTCCGACAGTGGATGTTCTGCGCCCGGCGCAGAAATGATCCACCGTTATTATAATACGAAAATCTATTATTTTACTTCCGAGCGCAGCAACTCCGACAGTGGATGTTCTGCGCCCGAGCGCAGCAATGAACCACCGTTATTATAATAAGAAAATCTATTATTTTGCTTCCGAGCGCAGCAACTCCGACAGTGGATTCTCTGCGCCCCCGAGCGCAGAACATCCACTACCGGAAGTTCTGCGGAGGGGCGCAGGAGCTCCACTGGTGGATGACGTACATACATGCCCCTGCTGGCCAATAATAATTTTAAATACTGCCCTCTTTTGTATGGAAGTTGCCAACCATATAAACAATATGGCAGCCAGAGAGATCTCACCCAATTTTCTCGATATCACGGCTGTTTTGCTGTCAAAAATATCACTCTGAAAGCAATATTACTGTGCACTAGGCCTATATTAATTATTGAAGTGAATTAAGCCATAACTTGGTAATTCAGGGGTTCAGATGGTTCGAAAATGATGTGCATAATGCAAGTTTTGAGCCTGATTTAGAAAACAACATCATGAACATCAACATGTAGGAATGTTTGTGGCGTTTTCCACTCACAGTCACACCAGCATTAAGGTGCGGGATTGTAACTATCTAAAATATCCTGACAAATATCCAATTAGCTTCAGCTATTAGCTATTAAGATATTTGGATATTATTAAAGGATATTATGGATAATTTGGATAATAGTTGCACCACTGATATTTTGGATATTTGGATATTTTAGATAATTTGGATATTATCAAGGATATTAGGCCAAATAAAAAAATAAACATGTTTCACGTCCCCTCCCGCTTCCTTTTTTGAGGTTTCCTCAAATATCTTTTTATTTTTTGAAATTCAGTTATAACTTTTCAACAAATATGTCTAGGAAGTTGGGATGCTTTCTATGGCCTTGTTAAGATACAAGAAACATTTTAGGAAGGTTTTGTGATCATTAGAGGGGGTGTAACTCTCAGAACAACAAATAAAAAAGGGCCTCCTCCTTTTTCCAGGCATTATTGTATACGCTAAAACAGCTCTAAGTATGGGTATTTACACCAATTTTTGCGATAGAAAATAAAAAGCCCCCTCTTTATTATATTTTAGATATTTTGGATATTATTATGGCTAATTAGGATAATTTGGATATTTGTTATATTTTTCATATTATTATGGGTCATGAGGATAATTTGGATATTTCAGATATTTGGATATTTTAGATAATTTGGCTATTATTAGGGCTATTTTGGATAATTTGGATATTTTGGATATTATTGTGGCTAATTAGGATAATTTGGATATTTCAGATATTAGGATATTTTAGATATTTTGGATATTATTATGGCTATTTAGGATAATTTTGATATTTTAGATATTTTGTATATTATTAGGGCTATTTAGGATAATTTGGATATTTTTGATATTATTATGGCTAATTAGGATAATTTGGATATTTCTGATATTTTTCATATTATTATGGATATTATTAGGGCTATTTTGGATAATTTGGATATTTTGGATATTATTATGGCTAATTAGGATAATTTGGATATTTCTGATATTTTTCATATTATTATGGGTCATTAGGATAATTTGGATATTTCAGCTATTTGGATATTTTAGATAATTTGGATATTATTAGGGCTATTTTGGATAATTTGGATATTTTAGATATTTTGGATATTATTATGGCTAATAAGGATAATTTGGATATTTCTGATATTTTTCATATTATGGGTCATTAGGATAATTTGGATATTTCAGCTATTTGGATATTTTAGATAATTTGGATATTATTAGGGCTATTATGGATATTTTAGATATTATTATGGCTAATTAGGATAATTTGGATATTTCTGATATTTTTCATATTATTATGGGTCATTAGGATAATTTGTATATTTCAGATATTTTAGATAATTTGGATATTAGGGCTATTTTGGATAATTTGGATATTTTGGATATTATTATGCCTAATTAGGATAATTTGGATATTTCTGATATTTTCATATTATTATGGGTCATTAGGATAATTTGGATATTTCAGCTATTTGGATATTTTAGATAATTTGGATATTATTAGGGCTATTTTGGATAATTTGGATATTTTAGATATTTTGGATATTAGCCTATTATGGCTAATTAGGATAATTTGGATATTTCTGATATTTTTCATATTATTATGGATATTATTAGGGCTATTTTGGATAATTTGGATATTTTGGATATTATTATGGCTAATTAGGATAATTTGGATATTTCTGATATTTTTCATATTATTATGGGTCATTATGATAATTTGGATATTTCAGCTATTTGGATATTTTAGATAATTTGGATATTATTAGGGCTATTTTGGATAATTTGGATATTTTAGATATTTTGGATATTATTATGGCTAATTAAGATAATTTGGATATTTCTGATATTTTTCATATTATGGGTCATTAGGATAATTTGGATATTTCAGCTATTTGATATTTTAGATAATTTGGATATTATTAGGGCTATTTTGGATAATTTGGATATTTTAGATATTATTATGGCTAATTAGGATAATTTGGATATTTCTGATATTTTTCATATTATGGGTCATTAGGATAATTTGGATATTTTAGATAATTTGGATATTATTAGGGCTATTTTGGATATTTGAGATATTTTGCATATTTCTGATATTTTTCATATTATTATGGGTCATTAGGATAATTTGGATATTTCAGATATTTGGATATTTTAGATAATTTGGATATTATTAGGGCTATTTTGGATATTTGAGATATTTTGGATATTATTATGGCTAATTAGGATAATTTGGATATTTCAGATATTTGGATATTTTAGATAATTTGGATATTATTAGGGCTATTTTGGATATTTGAGATATTTTGGATATTATTATGGCTAATTAGGATAATTTGCATATTTCTGATATTTTTCATATTATTATGGGTCATTAGGATAATTTGGATGTTTCAGATATTTGGATATTTTAGATAATTTGGATATTATTAGGGCTATTTTGGATAATTTGGATATTTTAGATATTTTGGATATTATTATGGCTAATTAGGATAATTTGTATATTTATGATCTGAGGGCTAATTAGGATAATTTGGATATTTTTCAGATATTATTATGGCTATGCCTACCTATTTCACAACGTTTACAAATATGAGTCTTCAAATGATACATCTTTCTCTCATAGTTTTTGCAACTTTAAGGGGGTAGGCCTACTACACCCCTGTCCAATTTTGTGCCTATTTTTGCATTTTTCTCAAAAATTATAGTGCATTGGTGACAAGTAAGATATGTATATTATAGGGCAAGGACTACAACTACTGCACTGGAAATTTTATTTCGCACATATAGCAGTTGTGGAGTTGCAGTCAAAAATGAGGGAAAACCAGTATTTGATCAATAAATCAATAACTACTTGACTTGAGTTGCTGAATTTTCAGAGCAATAGTTGTAGTCCTTGCCCCTACAACATGCATATCTTAATTGTCACCAATGCGCTATAATTTTTGAGAAAAATGCAAAAATAGGCACAAAATTGGCCAGGGGTGTAGTACCCCCCTTAATGTACAATATTATCATCATCACCATAAATACACTGACATGTAAAATACAATATGCGTCGTCTTTTCCAACTATACATGCTTTAGGAAACTTGATGCATATGCAACTTTAATGTACAATATAGTATGCGTCGTTCTTTCAAAGTCTTTTCCAACTATATCTATCGTTTAGGGTTATACTTTTATGAACTAGAAGACAACATGCATTATCCATTCTAGGCTGTTCATTAAATGATTCTCAGGCATATTAAAGGAGTGTTTCGTGATCCTAGCATCCTCTTTTTATGACATTTGTCAGTACATATCCACGAAAAAAGCCTATCCCCAAAATTTCAGTTGATTCCGATTTTTGCTTATGCGAGTTATGCATGATTATGTGTATTACACTGCTCCATAGACAATGCGTTGTAATTTCGTTCTGGTGCACCAGAACGAAATTCAAATTTCACGATATCTTTGCAAAACGAATTAATCTGCAAGAAATATTTTGTACATAAACATTATGTAGCCAGAGGTTTCCAGTGATATAAAAATCTCAACTTTTTTGAGAAAAGTGGGGGATGAGGCTGTGGATCACGAAATGCCCCTTTAATTTCACATCTTTTATGAACTAACACAACATGCATGATGTATGCGTCGTTCTTTATAATTCTTTACCAACTATATCCATCGTGTAGCATTATGAACTAAAACACAACATGCATGATGTAGGCTGTTCATAATATTGTTCAATATGCAATTTCACTAGTGTACAGGTGTATGCGTCGTTCTTTACAATGTTTTACAGCAGTATACATGATTTAGGAAACTTGATGCATATGCAACTTTAATGTAAACTATAATATGCGTCGTTCTTTAAAAGTTTTTTACAACTATATCCATCGTTTAGGATTATGAACTAAAACACATCATGAGAAATCATCATACAACTACATGTATATGTATATATAACTACATTAATACATTCACATACAATATGCGTCGTTCTTTAAAAGTCTTTTCCAACTATATCCATCGTCTAGGATTATACTATGAACTAGAAGACAACATGCATGCATTATCCATTCTAGGCTGTTCATTAAATGGTTCTCAGGCATATTAATTTCACATCTTTTATGAACTAACACAACATGCATGATGTATGCGTCGTTCTTTATAATTCTTTACCAACTATATCCATCGTGTAGCATTATGAACTAAAACACAACATGCATGATGTAGGCTGTTCATAATATTGTTCAATATGCAATTTCACTAGTGTACAGGTGTATGCGTCGTTCTTTACAATACATGATGCAGTCATGTCTACAGTAGAATTCACCTCGACCTTTGTAGGACTTAAACCCCATTAAAAGCTATTAAACCAAGATAACACTCATTGAAAACAGCTCAACTGATTAAATCATATCTTCTCTGGTTAAATACACACAACATATGTTTCTGCTTTACACGTACAATGGAGCAATGCGCTGGGATTATAGTTTCAGTTGGGTGAACGATTATAAAGCGAAGCGCTAGAGAACAAGTCTGTGTGGTCTTTGTTTACTGAAATGAGACAATACGTGCTTATTGTTAACCAGCGTTCTTGAAAATGAGAAGCATGGTGGTTTGCAGACTTAACACGGTTTGGAAATAATTTCTTCATATTTTTGGTGTTATCTGTCGTTTACATATCCTTCCTAAAACACCAAAGTATGCATATTTCCAAACATCTAAATTGGCTAAAAATTTAGGACATGTTACAAAACTATATTTTCTAGAATTTTAGAAGAGTACTTTTAATATTGGCCGGTTATTTTTCACACAGCGACGTTAACTAGGCATTAGGCAATGTACTATTACCTATAAACATACACTAAAACACCAAAGTACGCATATTTCCAAACATCTAAATTAGCTAAAAATTTAGGACATGTTACAAAACTATATTTTCTAGAACTGTAGAAGAGTACTTTTAATATTGGCCGGTTATTTTTCACACAGCGACGTTAACTAGGCAAATCCCCATACTTTTAACGTAGGCTATTTGTAGAGGTCACGCGTCAATGGTAAGAGCACTGTGTATTGTGTATAGGAAAACGGACAGTAACTGCAGTATGATTTTACAGCAGTATACATGATTTAGGAAACTTGATGCATATGCAACTTTAATGTATACTATAATATCGTCGTTCTTTAAAAAAGTCTTTTACAACTATATCCATCGTTTAGGATTATGAACTAAAACACATCATGAGAAATCATCATACAACTACATGTACAGCCTGTCTCCAAAAAAATTGTGCAAGTGAAAAGCGCCCTCTCTGGCAATTAGAAAATACCGTTGTGAAATAATGCTTACATCAACGTCAAGGGTGTAGTCTTAGCTCTCAGATGCCGTTTGTTCTGTTCAATTTGCTTGTTTTAATCTCGAGATATGTTTAGTTAAAGACGAAAGGGTAAAATCACAATTGTGCCACTTTTACTATGGAAGAGGGCTTTACATGTAACAGTGATAGCATCAAGTTTATCAAGAGTTCCTTCATGAAATCAAAAGAATACACAATACACAATACAAAGAGTTTTTTACTGTTTTTACTGTTTTATCATGATGCAGGAATGATGATTCTCTTTTTCCACTTGAAAGAGATTAAAAGATAAATAAATATTTCACATTCTGTTGTAAAAATTGATTTCACATTCTGCTGTTTTACATGTGCATGTCAATGATTTTATCATGGTAAATACTGTTCTCTTAGTCACCAGTGGCGGATTTAAGCTGTCAGCAAGTGCTGACAAGGCCCCCTGTTATTTTGGCCAAAGGGCCCCCCTGCTTTTTTTTTTTTGTTGCTTTTTTTAATTGTTTTCTACAAGGTTCAAAGGTGCGGTTGGTAGAATAGTACTGAAAAGGTTATATATATGCCCGTGCATTGCAAGAGGACATTCTATTTATGCCAGTAGGCCTATTTATGATTCTTAAAAAGTTTCATTTTGCCCGTTTTGGACCCAGCAAGAGGTCAAAGATCAAGGGCCCCAGGGGCCAAATTTAATATTCGGGAATACAATTTCTCACAATACAAGTAGGTCATCGAGTATGGGCCCAGGGCCCCCAATGTTAGATGTTAGATATAAGGGTATCATCAAAGCTGGCTCTAAAACTACAAAGGACCCCGTATGTGGACGGCGGCCTAAAGGTCTTTCCTCTTAATTTGGCCAATTTTGGCCCAGCAGATATCCCAGGGGCCCAAATGTCAATACAAAGGACCATATTAATTTCACATCTTTTATGAACTAACACAACATGCATGATGTATGCGTCGTTCTTGAGCTAATATTAATTAGCAGATATTTTGGCTATTTTAGATAATAGCTAAATATCTGATAATATCTTAATATCCATCACTTCCTAAGTAAACAAATTCAATAAAATATTTTTTTTTATAAGTTCCTAATATCCAAATATCTGATATAGCGGATATTTCAGATAATATCTAAATTAGCAGATATTTTGGCTAATTTAGATAATAGCTAAATATCTGATAATATCTTAATATCCATCACTTACTAAGTAAAAAAATTCAATAAAAAAAATTTACAAGTTCCTAATATCCAAATATCTGATATAGCGGATATTTTAGCTAATATCCAAATTAGCAGATATTTTGGCTAATTTAGATAATAGCTAAATAGCTGATAATATCTTAATATCCATCACTTACTAAGTCAAAAAATTTCAATTAAAATTTTATAAGTTCCTAATATACAAATATCTGATATAGCGGATATTTTAGCTAATATCCAAATTAGCAGATATTTTGGCTAATTTAGATAATAGCTAAATAGCCGCTAATAGCTTAATATCCATCACTTACTAAGTACAAAAATTTCAATTTTTTTTTGTAAGTCCCTAATATACAAATATCTGATATAGCGGATATTTTAGCTAATATCCAAATTAGCAGATATTTTGGCTAATTTAGATAATAGCTAAATAGCCGATAATATCTTAATATCCATCACTTACTACGTTAAAAAAATTTCAATAAATTTTTTATAAGTTCCTAATATACAAATATCTGATATAGCGGATATTTTAGCTAATATCCAAATTAGCAGATATTTTGGCTAATTTACATAATAGCTAAATAGCCGATAATATCTTAATATCCATCACTTAGTAAGTAACAAAATTTCAATTAACAATTTATAAGTTCCTAATATACAAATATCTGATATAGCGGATATTGTAGCTAATATCCAAATTAGCAGATATTTTGGCTAATTTAGATAATAGCTAAATAGCTGCTAATATCTTAATATCCATCACTTACTAAGTCAAAAAATTACAATTATAATTTTATAAGTTCCTAATATACAAATATCTGATATAGCGGATATTGTAGCTAATATCCAAATTAGCAGATATTTTGGCTAATTTAGATAATAGCTAAATAGCTGATAATATCTTAATATCCATCACTTACTAAGCAAAAAAAAATTCAATTAAAATTTTTTAAGTTCCTAATATACAAATATCTGATATAGCGGATATTGTAGCTAATATCCAAATTAGCAGATATTTTGGCTAATTTAGATAATAGCTAAATAGCTGATAATATCTTAATATCCATCACTTACTAAGTAAAAAAATTCAATTAAAATTTTATAAGTTCCTAATATACAAATATCTGAAATATCGGATATTGTAGCTAATATCCAAATTAGCAGATATTGTAGCTAATATCCAAATTAGCAGATATTTTGGCTAATTTAGATAATAGCTAAATAGCCGATAATATCTTAATATCCATCACTTACTAAGTAAAAAATTGCACAAAAAATTTGCTAAGTCCCTAATATACAAATATCAGATATTTTAGATAATATGAGATAATATGATCCACAAAAATAGCCAAATAGCCAAAAACAACCTTGTAACTATCTAAAATAGCAGATTTTTCACCCTATACTACAACACACAAATTATCCAAATTATCTAAAAATATAAAAAAAAGTTACAATCCCGCACCTAACTCCACACCAGGCGCTCAATACTGAATTTCTTCAGTGCCTGGGGGTTTGTTTTTATAGCTCAACCAGGCGCTATAACATCAGAACCATGGGGTAAAAAGCGCCCGAGCGCCCGCTTATCTGGATGCCTGGAGGTGCAAGAGACTCCATACACCGGACGATCTTACCGTTTCCGATGTTGATTAAGATACTTCTTGCATCGATCCCGAGATGCGGAAAAAACAATAGTCATTTTGTCTCACATAAATGAATAAATAACAAAAAAACCCTGATCCCCGGGTGGACTCACCCACATTGGTGATGTCACACCAGATAATCATCCCTTATCCAACTTGGTCTCCGACTGACACAGACGTGCCTATCAATTGTTCATGGCACTGAGTATCAATTTCTCGACCAAGGCGAGATAGACGGTTGTATAGTTTCACACCTTAGGTAAAACCAAACCGGTATTGTTCGGCTGAGGATAGTTTTGACGACATTTTCTGGCGAAAAAGTGTTGAAAACGATCCAAAACTTAGCTACATATCGTGCCTCCGTTTGTATACGGGACACACGAGCAATTCAAAATGGCTGCTCGCTGGCGCCATTCATTTTGTTTCCCACGTAAAACAACCATTACAGCCTGTAAGTTACAATAGATGTTTTGTACATGCACATTGTATATCATGTACGGTAGGTTATTGTTGCTATGTTTATGGTGATTACTCTATCGTTATGTCTTTCACACCAGTCCGATGACGAGTTATTCAGATATTCATATGGTGGGGCATGGTAGGGACCCGTCTGACATTTTTAGTAATAAAGTTAGCCGTACCACTAGCGACCAGCCTCCATGCTCAGGTTTGCTTACTGGGCTTGCCCTTCCCTGGTGGCGGAGTGGGACCCACACCCGCTCTATTCTTAACCACCGAACTTAATAAGTAAGGAGGTTTATGTCTGTGATCACATGGTCTTTTTTGTTTTCCTGACCTCGCGAAAACCATCGTTACCCGCTCCCGATCCCTGATCAGATGCTAACCAATCTTGTACCTCCATCCGTCGGTTACTTGCTAGATCGTTCTTTCAGATGTTGATGCAAGAAGTATCTTAATCAACATCGGAAACGGTAAGATCGTCCGGTGTATGGAGTCTAGTCCAAAACAGAATTTTTTTGTAGACTCCTAACCGGAGCGATCTTACCTTTCCGATGTTGATTATTCCCGGACCACCCCCTACAAGTTTGGTCCGAGTAGGGGATCCCAAGTCGGATAAGGGATGATTATCTGGTGTGACGTCACCAATGTGGGTGAGTCCACCGGGGATCAGGTTTTTTGTTATTTATTCATTTATGTGGGACAAAATGACTATTGGTTTTTCGCATCTAGGGATCGATGCAAGAAGTATCTTAATCAACATCGGAAAGGTAAGATCGCTCCGGTTAGGAGTCTACAAAACATTTCTGTTTTGGACTAGTTTGCGGGTATGTATATGCATGCGCAAGTGTTTGTGGTGCCCCACCCGTGTGCGCACGTGTTTACAGGTACGTATGCATGCATGCCACAAGAGATCGCAGGTAGGCATGTGCATGCAAGTGTTTTCAGGTACTCACACGCAAAAGGCACATGTGTTTGCAGTTACACATGTGCACGCATAAGTGTATGCAGGGTATGCACGTGCAGGTGCAAGAGTTTGTGGCTATGCACATGCGCAAGTGTTTACAGGTAAGCACGCGCAAGTGTTTATGGGTATGCACACACACATAAGTACACCCCTACACAAGTGTTTGTACACAAGTATTAATGTGTATGCACACATGAAAGTGTTTACGGTTACACGCACGTAAGTGTTTATGGAGACACACACGCGACTCTTTATGAGTACACACATGCATTTGCAAGTGTTAATGGGTACACAGGCACATGTGCAAGTGATTACGGGTATGTGTTTGCAGGTACCCATGCACGCAAGTGCTTGCGGGTGTGCATGTATATAAGTGTTTGCACCTATGCAAGCAAGTGTTTTCGAGCACGCACATGCATGGGCAAGTGTTTGCGGTACGCGCACAAGTGTTAACGGGTATGCACACACGCGCAAGTGTTTACATGTATGCACACATGTGTGCAAGTGTTTACGTGTATCACGCGCATTCGCATGCAAGTGTTTAAGGGTATGCAGTACTACGCACGCATGAAAGTGTTTATGGGTACACAGAAGCAAATGTTTCCTTGTACATAAATGAGCATGCGCATGTAAGTTTTTGCAAGTGTTTAGACGAACGTGCGCATGCAAGTGTTTGCGAGTAAGTGCATGCACAAGTGTTTGCGCACTCGTGCGCAAGTGTTTTTGCGGGTACGCATGTGCAAGTGTTTGCTGGTACACACGTGCAAATGTTTGTGGAAACGCACGCCCATCTCTTAATTTAGTATGCACATGCATTTGCATGTACGTATGTGTTCAAGTGTTTGCAGATTCGCATCAGAGCAATTAAGTGTTTTCACAAGTATTTACGGATATGCACATGCACGCGCAGGTGTTTACGTGTATGCACACAACACTTGCAAGTGTTCACTTCTGCGCACATACTAGTGCACTAAATATTTGCATGTATGCATGCCCGCAAGTGTTTGAGGGTATGTTTGTGCACGCACAAGTGTTTACGGATATGCACATGCAAGTGTTTACTGGCATGCTTGTTTACATGCAAGTGTTTGCATGTATACATGTGCACTCGCCTGTGCTAATGAGTATGCACGCAAGTGTTTATGGGTATGCACACATGCAATTGTTAATGGGTACATGTGCACAAGTGTTTACCCTTAAAAAAGAGCCCACATAGTAAACTGGGGATAAGGCTTCTGGGTCATACGTACATTAAAATCAGCCAGCCATCCTTATAATAAAAAAATCAATTGAAACAAAATTTTCAGGTAAAAGTAATAAATAATTTCAAAAACACTTCCATTTAGAGGTTGTGTTAATGTTAATATTAGTACATGCAGTAATTTAGTAGCAGTACTATTATTACATTGCTGGTAGTTGTTGTTGTTGTTATTGTTGTTGTTGTTGTTATTGTTGTTGTTGTTGTTGTTGTTGTTGTTGTTGTTGTTGTTGTTGTTGTTGTTGATGATGTTGTTTTTGTAGTATTGTTGTTACATAATATTAGGGACCGATCGTTATTTACGGCAGGGGGGGGGAATGGGTGTTTTGGCAAAAATATCGTCAAAAAATTTCACGTTCCCCCCTCGCGTCCGCTCAAAATTTTCGCGTTCCCCCTTGTTTTCCCAATTTTCTCCATTTAAAATTTAACAATCCCCCTCCTGGTTCAGCTAAAAATTTCAGGTTCCCCCCTCAAGATCACAAAAAAATGTCGTGTTCCCCCCTAACTTTACCCATTCCCCCCTGCCATAAATAACGATCGCTCCCTTATTATTGCATCCTTATACAAGTTCAGTTTACTTGATCTTTCTTTATTGAGGGTAAGTCACTGTTCAAGAAAAGGGGACGGCAGTCTAGTATATGTATTTATTATTATCAGACCGCCAATTATTTTCTTGTTTTTATTACTATTTTAACATGATTATAATTAATATGATGTCATTAATGTAATCATTTAGGAGTATTAAAATAATATAGTTGACACATTTCATGATTTAATACAAATATCAATGTGAAATAATGCATTTGATCTCATTTATCTGTTTTCTGTTACAGGTATGACATGGCAATACCTGCACACAGTAGACGCAGCTGGCTTTGTGTGGTCATGTCACATGATAAGTCACAACCAGCTGGCTGTGTGTCAGGGTGAACGTGTACAGGTGTACACTGTGTCTGCTAACAACTCAACTCTGGCATACACAGTGTCATCTAAGGAGTGGAAAGGGAAGCTCATCTATGGTGTCGCCGTGAGTGAGTGCATGCCAGACAGCATGCTGGTGATATGTGAAGACAGACCGTATGTGTATCAATGCCCATGCTATGAATCTGATAAAAAAATCAACAAATATAAAATTAAAAGTAATAGTAAATCCCCATTGTGTATATCAGCTAATGCTAGTGTTGCTGTTATTGGAATGCATGGTGTTGACTATTCATTTATAGTGTGTGGATTGCCACAATTTACACATCAATCGTGTGTAAAAATACATTTCTATCCATACCATATGAGTATGACATCAGATTATTTGCTGGTAATGGGTAGGGGCGTGATGGTAGTGAAGGCATTATCTGATGTGATGCAGGATGTATGGAGGGTAGAGAGACCTGATGGGTGGCTATTCCAGGCTGTTTCCTTTAGGAATAATGGTACAGAAATATATGCTGCTTGTGATCAGGGTGGGTACAAGGGTTGTGTGTACAAATACACATGGAACGGGGTGGGCAAGCCAGAGTATATCAACTCTGGTTGTATCATTGATGGTTTAGGGGAGGTGGGTGAAAGGAACTTATCAGTGACATCTGATGGGTTCCTTGCTGTGGGACAAGTGAGGGATTATAATGTGAGGATATACAAATTACAGTAGGCCAAATGCAACTTTTATATTTCAACATCAAATTAATTACAAGTAGCCATTAAAGGGGACGGCAGCACTGTGGGTTTATAATAGCTTGGTGGGGGTTGCTTATTGGGGGGGGGGGTAATAATATAGGGGGACAAATGTTTTACATCACATAAAGGGGAATAAATATGGGGGGGTAAATGTTGTAAATCCCACAAAGGAGAGTTAAAAGAATATGGTGGGGGGGGTAAAATGGGGATAGAAATATAGGGGGTCAAATGTTTTACATCACATTAAGGGGAATAAATATGTGGGGGAGGTAAATGTTTTACATCCAATAAAGGGGAATAAAAAATATTGGGGGGGGGGGGGTAAAAATGTGGGATGAAAATATAGGGGGTCAAAATATTTTTCATCCCAAAATGGGAATATATATGGGGGAGGCAAATGTTTTACATCCAATAAAGGGAATAAATATGGGGGTGGGGGGTAAATGTTTTACATCAAATAAAGGGATTAGAAAATATTGGGGGGTCAAAATATAGGGGGTCAAAATATTTTACTTCCCAAAAACCAAAAAGGGGAATAAATCTGGGGGGTTAATGTATGACATCCCATAAAGGAGAATAAAAAAATATCGGGGGGGGGGGGGTAAAGATGTGGTAATCAACACACTATAAATGACTTCATAATATGCTGTGTAATGACAGCAACACTAGCATTTGCTGTAATTGGTAACCCCATAATTTCCCCCTGAGTGCCTTTTAATTTTGAGGCAAAACAAAGAAAATCCTTATTTAATTCCAGCACCAGCATGTCGTCAATGCATGTCACTCCGTCAGCTGTGACTGAGGTCGGTCATTTTGATGTGTTATAACCATTCCGTACACCACTAATATTTTGATCATAATAATTAGGTCTGCACATCTTATTGAGAGGTTTTATGCTTTATGCATTTATTGATGTTGTGTATTGTATTGATGTGTGGGAGGCCCATGGATGTGTTTATATCGGTGCATCTCCTACACACTTTTTGTATACCTGGCATGGTTGTGTACCATTTCTTGCTCACTTAGGTTTCCAAAACAAACTGCAATTGAACGAAGAAAAAAGATAGTTTTTTTGTTGTTGCTGGCCCAAGAGTGTTAAATTTGGTGTCTGATATCCAACTAAAGCTTGATGGTAAAACAATTGAGCCTTCAATCTCTGTTAAGAACCTGGATGTAACTTTTGATGGTTCAATGAACATGTCCATCCATATTAGTACCCTGTGTAAAACTATCAATTTCCACATTCGCATTCTGTGGCCCATATGCCGTTTTATTTCTCAGGAAGCCTGCCATCATGAAGTTAGAGCACTTGTCCTGTCTCGCATAGACTATGCTAATTCTCTTTTGTTTGTTGCTCGTGAAGCCGACCTCAGAATGACTACAACGTGTCCAGAGTAAGGCGGCCAGGCTATTTTTTGCTTGTGGACGGGATAGGTGATCTATCTGCAGATCTCCTGAACTCCTTGAACTCCTTGCATTGGCTTCAAGTGAAGGACAGAATACATTTTAAAATATTGTTGTATGTCTATAAGTGTTTGATGAATGTCGCTCCACCATATTTATGTGACCTGCTTACCTTGCTCAGCGACACGGTAACGCACGAAAATAGGCCCAGACCTCGCTCCTCTTCGGATACAACAAGGCTCTTGGTTCCACGATAAAATAAGAGAGCTAGTGATCATTCGTTTGCTGTTGCCTCTCCACGGCTCTGGAATGAGTTGCCTATCCAGTTGAGGGCGGCGGTGTCTGTTTCTGCATTCAAGCATTTGCTTAGAACACATTTGTATTAATGTTGTTTGTATATTGCTTCATTTTTGCCTGTATTTTTTTTTTTTGTAAGACGCTATGCTCATTGTTTAGAGCGCCATATAAGTGTTGATTAATAATATTGGGCTGTGATTTTATCTTGCTGTAATTTTGGTGTATCGACAATGCTTGCGTGACGTACACCGAGGGACCCCTTGGGGATTTTGTGGGTGGGCCCCGGGTGGACCTCTTTGTGGTGTTACTCTTCTACATCTTTTTATTTGATTTGCTTGCAGCTGGCCTGCTATTTTTATGCATATGGTAATACTGGTTTAATATTTATGTTTTATTCATATTTTGTAAATTGAGATTAAGTTTGGTAGTTTTGATATTGTAAAGCGCATTGAGAAATCTGTGGTTCACAATGCGCTATATAAATGCTGTATTATATTATTATTATTATAAAAAATCGGATGTTGTCACAACTACAGCACCTAAAGTGTTGGTTTTTGCCAACTTTGGAAAATAATATGCAATTGGTTTATTCATTGTGAATGTATTAATGGAGTACTATATGTAGGCACTGTTTAATGAATCATTTGACATGTTTAAATCGGAATGCAGAAATTGGCAAATTGTGTAAAGAATATGTGAGTTTCAACTATAGGTCCTACCTATGTACACGCATGTTAAAGAATGTATGAACCAGGGGTCGCAGGTTTTTGCCGCATATGTGGAAAAAAACGCGGTTTTAACCACGGTTTTAACCGCTTGGCAAAAATGGCAAAAACTAAAAAAGTGATTTATAGTTCAGTTTTTTTCATCTCAAAACAAATGATTAAGTTACAAAAATAATTTCCTGGGTGTAACAAGTCCAGATTTTGTAACATATTAAGAAATTAAAGGCATGCGTTTTCATTGCTCAAGTGCATTTAACCGAAATGTGGCATATATCAAATTCAAAACTTTTTCATTTTAAGGACTTGATGAGACAAAAAATATGTTGAATGATTCATTTAAAGATTTGTGTTACTGTTTATGAGCTTTCTGTGTTATTTTTAAATATTTGAGTGACTGTAAGTGAGTTTTTGCCATTTTTGCCGGCAAAATATCATTCTATGTATATCCTAAGAACTAGTGTAAACAGTGGCTCCGGAACCGGGGGGCCTGGGGGCCCGACCCCCTCAATAATTTTGGTGAGGGGGCCCAAGTACTCTAGGGCTCCCAATAATCTGAGGTAAAATTCATAATTTTAGGGTAAAATTCAAACATTTAGGATAAAATTCATAATTTTAAGGTACTATGAAAGTAATTAAGGGGGAATAATACCCTGATTTTCATCAGTACCCCTCTTCTTTTTTTCTTCCAAATTTATGACGTACATAAATATGTTCACCACCTCATAAAATATATCTACATACAAAGTGATTTTAAACCATTTTAGTAAGTCATTTTAGCCCTATATATTTTTTGTTTACTGTATCCTATTGTCTGTCCAAATAACTTAGACACCGGTTTTTAGGATATATTTGAAAAGTTTTCACTTTGGCAAAAAGTCATGAAAGAAAAGTTGCTAAACACGGTCAGACCTAACAGAAATTATTAGTAAAGCGATGAAAAAATATTCTTCCTTGTCTACTTTTATTCAATTTTGACCGATTTACAGCAAGATATCTGGGTCCAGCCGAATATTCCTAATGACTTGAAACTTTTGATGGGATAATCTATTTACAGTAAGGGGTGTTTGAACATTGTAGTCATGCATATTGATCAGTGATGACACCCTTTTTCTTTGATCCTTTTACTAATTCACAATAATGGCGGCCTACTCAAATGCATTCAACAAAAGCATGTTTGCAATCACCGCGAGAGGTCGTCTCACACGCATAACAAATACACTACGATCAAATAGGTTGATGACAATATTTGATTGAATGGACTGTGGATTTGTGAAGGACATCGGTTCAAATCCTTTGTTTGGAGCCAATCAATAATTTCATGCACAACCTCTATAACTCAAAAGATGTCACAGTTGGTGCATTATAACAAATGATAGGGCAAGTTACTGTGCGTCTGGAGTGTATTGTGAATTATACTCCTCACCAATAACATCAGAACATTCATAGGGCATACAATTTGTATTTTCTTGGAATTGGGCCAAGCCAAAAGCATGCACAGAACAAGATTCAAATACCGCGCCGAATTGTTGTAATTGGTTGAGGGACAACTGGGATGAACTGAATTATATTTTTCATTTTTATAAAATGTTTTTGGTGAGGAGTATAATTAATTTACTATTCATCCATTCACTATCCAAAATCACAATACCTACAAATCTGTATAATGAGACCTTCCAAAATAATGGTACCCAACTTCTACCGGATTATTTTTAAAGTGTTGAGAAAAACCTTCCAATTTCAATAGAATTTCTGGTAAACTCTCACTCAATGCTTTGGAAACACAAAAATCCCGTTAGGTCTCAGCGAATGTTAACACTTTTCTTTCATGACTTTCCTTGAAAGTGGATATTTTTTCAAATAAGTAACAAAAACTGGGTGTCTAAGTTAATTGGACAGACAATAGTAACTCAGATCTGTGTTTCATAACAAACCATAATTTATTCTTTTCAACATGTTCAAGTAGGGTACATGAATAGAATACATTAAATCCTTTGTTATACTCTCTATAGAAAATCTAGTGGTTCATGCAAAATACCTACCATGATAACACTGAATAAATTAAATAACCACTTATACAATGGATGCATAGTCATTAGTCAATTTAATACTATAATGTGTTGTTAGGAGAAGAAAAGGCTATTAGGTCACCGTATGTCAGGTTATAGGTCAATTGGTTCAGGACAAATATAAGCATCAATTTTGAATACACATGTGAGAGTCTGTGATATAATAATGAAGCATAATTTTGATATTCTGTCTTTAAGGGATCTAGAATGAGCGTTTATTGCGTTTCGACAGTATTTTTTGTGGAACATGAGAGCACCTCAGACCTATCGAATTGCATTCTGAATACTGAAGCATCTCTTTCTGATATAATACAAATTTTATGACAAATTATAAAAATTTGATATTTTTCAAATTTTTGATATATAACAGTCCTCGAAGTAAATTATATAAATCTAATGATATATTCTTTAAAGTACCTGGGAGGAAAAGCCGACAGTCAATTGAAAATTTTGACCTTTCATATTGAAGACCTTTTTTGTGTGTGTGTTTTTGGAAAAAAAATCCATATATTCAATATGAAAGGTCAAAATTTTCTATTGATCGTCAGCTTTTCATTCCACCTACATACACTTAAAGTATAAATCATAAGATTTATAAATTTTACTTCAAGTACTGTTAAATATCAAAAATATCAATTTTTAATGATTTGCCATAAAATGTGTATTAAATTGCGTAATTTCAAAAATCAGAATTATTTGATATCAGAAGGACATTCTTCGTATTCAGAATGCAATTCGATATGTCTGATGTGCTCTAATGTCCCAAAATAAATACTGTCCAAACGTTCATACCCCAGCCCTTATACATACAATTAATTCTTATAAGGCGCAATATCCAGTATGATCAAGGCGCCATACAAAATACAACAAATAATACCACATGAAATATAATACAAAGCAAAATTACAAATTCAGATTAAAACAAATGAGTTTTCAGGAGTTTTTTGAAAACTGCAATTGAACCGGCATTTCTTACATGCTGCGGAAGTGAGTTCCAAAGTGATGGGCCTGCAACAGAGAAGGCTTGTTCACCTATACATTTCTTACTAAATGGTATTGCAAGAAGAGTCTTGTCTGTTGCAGACCGTGTAACCGGAGCCGTTGAAGGACGATTTATGTGAGCAAGTAAGTTGGCAAGATATCAGGACCACAGTCATTGAGACATTTGTAAACATGAAGACATATCTTAAATTGAATACGTTTTGTGACCGGTAACCAGTGCAGTTTTTTCAGAAGAGGTGATGGACTATCGAGTCTGGATGCATAGAAGATCAGTTTTGCAGCTCGGTTTTGAAGGGACTGGAGGCGAACAAGATCTTGTGAGTTTGCGCCATACAAGAGGGCATTGCCGTAATCAAGACGGGAGAGAAACAATGCTCGGACGACAAGGTGACGTGTGTCCTGGTCAAGATAACGGCATATGCGGCGGATATTGCGTAATTGATAATTTCCAGATGATACCAGACTGTTAACTTGTTTACACATTGTCATATTCGAGTCAAAAATGATTCCAAGGTTTCGGATGTTACATGATGGTTCAATATGGATGTCGGCGATCTTTAACTGTACTTTGGGGAGCTTTTGAAGGCTTTGGTATGACCCGGCTATAAAAAATTCAGTTTTATCATTGTTCAATTTGAGTTTGTTTTGATTCATCCATTCCTTTATTTCGGCGATGCACTGCTCAAGTTTCGCAAGTGCTGTTTCACTGGATATATATCGAGAAGTGCATGGTGGATATACTAATATACCTTGGGATGTAAATGGTGAGTACAATTTAGAATGCCTAGTTGAGATGGATTTCACAAATAAATATAAAATAGTTACCAAAATCACAAAAGTTAAGCTTACGGAAAACTACCCAATATGGTTGTATAGGTGACAAGAAATAAAAAAATTTTCAACATTGCTGTAGTATGGTTGTGGTAACCTGTTACCTATGGCTTAATTAAGTTTCAGTGCAATAATGTCTCAAGTTAAAAATACAAAATATATCTCAACATTGAAAATAGAAGCATTTTAACCAGTTCTTTTTTTGATAATTGTGGAGCACCAAGTTCATGAAGTCATAAAAGAAATCAGGAACCACTTATTCCCATTTTACATATCAACTTTATAATGTTTTAGCAACACATATCCAAAATTTTAACGAAATCCGTTGATAGTCGGCTTTCCAAAATGAAGTGAATTTAAATCATCAGTGATGTACCTCCTTTTGGCTTCTATCTTCAAAAGCATATAAGCTACATTGATACCGATGCCACCAATAAAACGAGAAGATTTGCCCTTCATTTTGCATACCACTTCCAATTTTTTTTTTGTAATTTCTTCACAAAATGCAAAAAAATGCAAAAAAAAATCAATGGGTGTAGTACCCCCTTAAGGTGTTCCATCAAAGCTATTGCCGTGTGCTGCCACCTAGCGGTGGTTCCGGGAACGATGCGTCTAGGTCTTTAGGGGCTGTGCATGCAATAATTATGAGCCCTGGGGGGAGGGTAAAATTTGGGGGGGGTGCAAGAAATGTTTGGCTAGCCGAAAGGGGCAAGCAATGTTTAGCCAGCCGAGAGGGGGGCAAGCAATTTTTGGCACATTTAATAAAATGCTCTAAAAAGGCTAAGAGAAACAGTATATGGAAATGCTTTAATATGCAAATTTTCCTGCTCACTGCGCTAGCGCTTTCGCAGGTTTGCAAATTGGGATCCCCAAAATTTGGCATGTGTAAAGGGGGGGCAAAGATTTATTCATATTGGTGGGTAGAGAGGGGGGCGGGCAAGTGATTTTTGGCAGGCTTAGGGGGGGGGGGGGGAAGGCAATTTTGGCGTGCCATTCGAAAATCACCCCGGGCTTATAATTATTGCACATGCAGCCCCTTATGTCTATCCTTTGATAATCAGCGGTGCCATGCAGAGTGCAATCATAGAATTTTAGATTGAATACAATAACGCTTTTTTCAAAGACACTTTGTATGTAGATATATTTTATGAGGTGGTGAACATATTTATGTACGTCATAAATTTGGAAGAAAAAAAGAAGAGGGGTACTGATGAAATCGTACAGCTGTGAGTGAAATGTACATAATGTGAAATTTTCATAGAATTACGATCCAGGCCTTTTCCCAGCAAACACAAAAACGTTTTAAATAAGTTATATTTTGGGTTTTGGTTTAAGTAAAAACGTTTTAATAATATTAAAATGTCGGGTTATATAAAGGTCATGAAAACGTTTTAAACGTTTTTTATGAAAACACACTACAACAATATTTTTAAACTGTTTTCGAATTGTTGTATAAACTATTTTTGCAAACATTTTTGCCAAATATTTTTTCAACACTTCAGTAACAGTATGTTAAAATGTTTACACCCAGCAAACACAGAAATGTTCTTAAATTTTTTTTTTTCAAAACGTTTTAATAACATTTAAATATCGGGTTATATAAAGGTAATGAAAACATTTTTAAAACGTTATTGCAAATATTTTGTTAAAACATGTCTGCAAAATATTTTTTCAACCTCAAAATAACATTCTGTTTAGAATGTTTTGTATCAAGTTTTCAAAAATGTTTTTGGAATGTTATCAAAACGTTTTTATACCCTTTATATAACCCGACAGTTAAACGTTTTCTGTAAAACATTCATGTTTGCTGGGAAGTAGATTATCAACAAATGTTTTTTAATGTTATGAAAGCGTTATATACCATTAATGTACCCTTTATATAACCCGACATTTAAACGTTTTCTGACAACCTTTTGCGAATGATGTCGAAAACGTTTTGTGTTTGCTGGGTTCTTTGATAATCAGGTTGCAGAGATTGTATGTCTAGTGCACGGCAATACATTCAAAAATTGTTTTCACATATTGGTAATTAATCCTGTTACATCCTTACTTCTACTGCATGTAATAAATGTCTTCCTGCACAGCTGCAGTCAAGACATCGGTAAAATTAAAAGAAATAGACCAGGAGTAATGTTAATTATTGATGAGATTCATCAGCAGAGTTCAAAAGTCAATTTAATAAATATGTTAATAATACCTGTACATAAATAAACATTACTTCAAACAAATGTGGACTGTATTATTTTTAATACACACAATTTGGTATGGGACATAAGTCAATTGAATAAAAATGTTAATGTTGACTGCGTCTTCATTAATTTAAATTGGGTACCATGTTTATGTACCCAAAGTTTTCATATCTTAGATTGATTATATCTTATTTATGTTGAATGTATCTTAAATTATATAAGTAATTGTTTAGAAAAGTTTGGCACAATCTTGATGTATATTAAGTGTCCAGAGATAATTTGAATTGCCAGGAGTCAATCATTTTTAGGAGGAGCATATGTTGTGATGATAATAATATTCTTCATGATTTGGAATAATATTTGCCTCATGCTAAAATCTAAATTTTATCAATTGCATGTCGTGTATTCGACATGGTCAATTATCAAACAACTACTTGCCGACCCTTTACCATGTCAAGATGTTTCTCATCTCTTTCTTCCAGCAATGTTTTGTTTTAGTTTGAATACATAGTTCATGCAAGCAAATTTACTGCTAGCATGGGACACATGTTAATTTATATCATAATTATGTCAAGTTAGCTCAATCAATAAGAAGTTTGACTATGGTGCGAGAGGTTGCGGGTTCGAACCCCGGGCGGTGGTTTAGTACGCGCTCATGGAAAAATTAAGCTAACTTGAAATTACCCTGGACAAGGAACTTACTGCTTATTTTGTCATTGTAACCTATACGAAACTCGGGGAGCTGATCCTGGCTGCAAAGGCAATAATTATTGGGGAATGTCTAGAATGTGTGCTTCTTAGTAGCAAAGTCTCTAAGTTGTTGTTAAATGGTTTATGGGATGATGTAAGCCGTAGTGGTCAGCGACATCCTGTAAAGTGTGCTGAGGTATGTGGGTCAATGTCTAGTCATTGTGCCTGTCCATAGCGCATAATAAATCACTGTGTTTTTTTCTTTCTACCCAACAGGTAATTTTACATTTCATACCAACTTGATACATTTGTTCATCTTGATATAATATATTAAATAAACGTAATTCAGAAATGTAAGCCATGATTCCTTTTGTTATTTAGTTGTCACCCATGGTTTCTCCCATTCCTTATGATCCTTCTCCTCATTTGATACCTCCATGTTTGCGATCTCTGAATCCTGCACCTCTCTGCTGCTAGTTAATTCCTTTTAAGTTTCCCTTGTTGGTTTTGGAATTTAAGTTATAACTCTATTTTGTCCTTTTATAAGTTACTAGTATTCCTCAAGCCAACTTAAATACATTTCACACGTGTTCCAAATATTGATGTTAATTTTACCCACTTCCTGTTTTGTTAAGCAAAAAAAAAAAAAAAAAAGAAAATGCTAGTATGTCATGAATGCCTCTATCAGCAGTAGATAGCAATGCTAGTATGTCATCCATGCCTCTATCAGCAGAAGATAGCAATGCTAGTATGTCATCCATGCCTCTATCAGCAGAAGATAGCAGTGCTAGTATGTCATCCATGCCTCTATCAGCAGTAGATAGCAAAACTGGCATGTCATCCATGCCTCTATCAGCAGAAGATAGCAATGCTAAGTATGTCATCCATGCCTCTATCAGCAGAAGATAGCAATGCTAGTATGTCATCCATGCCTCTATCAGCAGAAGATATCAATGCTAGTATGGCATCCATGCCTCAATCAGCAGTAGATAACAATATTAGTATGTCATCCATGCCTCTGTCAGCAGTAGATAGCAATGCTAGTATGTCATCCATGCCTCTATCAGCAGAAGATAGCAATGCTAGTATGTCATCCATGCCTCTATCAGCAGAAGATAGCAATGCTAGTATGTCATCCATGCCTCTATCAGCAGAAGATAACAATATTTGTATGTCATCCATGCCTCTATCAGCAGTAGATAGCAAAACTGGTATGTCATCCATGCCTCTATCAGCAGTAGATAGCAATACTAGTATGTCATCCATGCCTCTATCAGCAGAGGATAGCAATACTAGTATGTCATCCATGCCTCTATCAGCAGTAGATAGCAAAACTGGTATGTCATCCATGCCTCTATCAGCAGTAGATAGCAATACTAGTATGTCATCCATGCCTCTATCAGCAGAATATAGCAATATTAGTATGTCATCCATGCCTCTATCAGCAGTAGATAGCAATACTAGTATGTCATCCATGCCTCTATCAGAAGTAGATAGCAATACTAGTATGTCATCCATGCCTCTATCAGCAGAGGATAGCAATACTAGTATGTCATCCATGCCTCTATCAGCAGAATATAGCAATATTAGTATGTCATCCATGCCTCTATCAGCAGAAGATAGCAAAACTGGTATGTCATCCATGCCTCTATCAGAAGTAGATAGCAATACTAGTATGTCATCCATGCCTCTATCAGCAGAAGATAGCAATATTAGTATGTCATCCATGCCTCTATCAGCAGTAAATAGCAATACTAGTATGTCATTCATGCCTCTATCAGCAGAAGATAACAATACTTGTATGTCATCCATGCCTCTATCAGCAGTAGATAGTAAAACTGGTATGTCATCCATGCCTCTATCAGCAGTAGATAGCAATACTAGTATGTCATCCATGCCTCTATCATATCAGCAGAGGATAACAATATTAGTATGTCATCCATGCCTCTATCAGCAGTAGATAGCAATGCTAATATGTCATCCATGCCTCTATCAGTAGTAGATAGAAATACTATTAAGTCAGAATTAATATGTAAATTTTCACTGGAAAATTGTCTGGACACATGACATCCATGGGCGCAGACATATTAGCATTATGGAATGTGACCCCGAGCACAGCGGGTGGTCTACCAATATATTTGAATAGGAAGAATTTCTCATTTGATGCAAAATAAGTTACTTGTCGCAAGTTAATAATATTATGGTAAGAGTTTCCGTGGATAAATATTTTTTTCCGTAGGTAGATATTTTTGAAATTACGTTTTGATGATACTGTGAAGAAATTAAGATTGCATGATATTTATTAATAAATTTGCAAGACACACATTTCTATCCAAATTACAGCCAAGAATACTATTCCAATTCAAAATTACTAAGACTTAAATAGCGAGGTCACCGTCGGGGGTCAGAGATCAGGCTTGATGTCACGCTTACATTGATACCCATTGGTCACGTGTCCAGAAAATTTTCCCGTGAAAATATACCCATTAATGTTGACTGCTAGTATGTCATCCATGCCTCTATCAGCAGTAAGCAAAACTGGTATGTCATCCATGCCTCTATCAGCAGTAGATAGCAATACTAGTATGTCATCCATGCTTCTATCAGCAGTAGGTAGCAAAACTGGTATGTCATCCATGCCTCTATCAGCAGTAGATAGCAATACTAGTATGTCATCCATGTCTCTATCAGCAGTAGGTAGCAATATTAGTATGTCATCCATGCCTGTCAGCAGTAGATAGCAATACTAGTAGGTCATCCATGCCTCTATCAGCAGTAGATAGTACTAGTATGTCATCCATGCCTCTATCAGCAGAAGATAGCAATGCTAGTATGTCATCCATGCCTCTATCAGCAGTAGATAGCAATACTAGTATGTCATCTATGCCCCTATCATCAGTAGATAGCAATACTAGTATGTCATTTATTCCTCTATCAGCAGTAGATAGCAATACTAGTATGTCATCTATGCCCCTATCAGCAGTAGATAGCAATACTAGTATGTCATCCATGCCTCTATCAGCAGTAGATAGCAATACTAGTATTTCATCCATGCCTCTATCAGCAGTAGATAGCAAATATACTAGTATGTCATCCATGCCTCTATCAGCAGTAGATAGCAATGCTAGTATGTCATCCATGCCTCTATCAGCAGTAGATAGCAATACTAGTATGTCATCCATGGGCAAAAATGGGCAAAATTAGTACAAAAAGGGCATCTTACATATCAGGGCGGGGGGCAAGAGGAGGCAAAACTTCTCACGGGGCAGCTGCCTCCCATTATGCCACCGTAATGTTGTAACGGTTGCGTGCTGATGGTGTATATCAGTGTTTACTCTCTCTGGAAATTGGGCAAAAGAAGCAACATAATCCAAAGTTGGTCCCAAATCGGATCAATTTTCAAAAATTCTCAAATTGACTAAAATTAATGTTAATACAGAACTGCAAATCTTGTGCACCAGAACTAATTTTCACTGGGCCAAAATCATGACATAGGGCTTCTGAGTAAACACTGGTCCATCACAAAGTGTAAGTTTACAATTAGCAGAGATCAGCAAGGCATAATGATTAGTTTTCCATCTTGTTATTATCATTATCATCAACAATATTATTACTGCAATACATCCATTTCTGAATTGAATCTTTCTAGATTAAGGCCAAGTTAAAAGATAATCGTTTGTCTCAAAGCTGATGAGAAATTGACAATTTAATGTGGTATGCATCTTTGTTTCTTAATGAAATGAAGTCCAGTTTCAGACATTTTGGCACTACAGGGCTCAAACTCACACCATCATGCACCAGAGGCTAGTACCTTACTGATTTAGCCAAGCCATTTTTAGGGAAATTTCCTGATTTCAGATGAAGATTTGTTCTACCCTTCTTGTGCAAAAGAATAGGGAAATAGTTAGGTTAAAAAGTTCAATTTGGTGACCACTCTCTGGCTAGTAAGGTTTGACGATTGATACGACTTCTGTGGACCATTTAGAAAAAAAAATAGCCACCATGTCCCCTCGCGCCAAAATCCAAAATGGCCGCCGCCACCATTTTGAAAATTTAAGTTTTGAACCAGAGCACCTATAATCATGCACAAAGACACTTTTTTGGATATGTCGAGTACAAGGATTCCAATTCTGACATTAGTTTGACATTACGGCATCATTTTCACCATTTAGTTTTGAACAAGAGGACCTAAAATCGTGTACAAAGACACTTTGGATAAGTCGACCACAAGGATTTCAAATTTGACATTACTTTGACATTACGAACTCATATTTACCCAGAAATCCAAGATGGTGGCCGCCGGCGCCATCTTGAAACAAGAGCACCAATGGCGCTGTGGCTCTGCGCTTTTTCGTAACAGTGAAAGTAATTGTTCTTGGAGTCGATTGTGCAATGTGACAGATCACATTCAATGGGTACATCTCATTTGCAGAGCATATAAGAATACATTAATCAATTTTGGGAATTACTATTTAGCGACATGAATCAAATCGGGTGGAATTGGATAGAAATGGGTCCAAATGGACCGAAACTGATCAAAATACATAGGCCAATGTCAAGAATAGTGTTGTCTGTTTATACTAATTTGATCTCAGTTGACCCCGGTGACCCTGAAATGGCCTTCCAAAACTTTAGCTCTAAACAGTGACTACCCACCAGGTTTCATGCCTATTCAACAGTTTTTACTTATTTGACCTCAGATAACCCCTGGTGACCCCAAAATGACCTTCCAAAAATGTGACTGCAAATGTTGACTGCATCCACCAAGTTTCATGTCTGTCCAAAAGTTTTTACTAATTTTACCTCAGATGACCCTGGTGACCGAAATGACCTTCCACAAATTTGACTCCAAATGTTGACTGTACCCACAAAGTTTCATGCCCATGTGACAGCTGTTACTAAATTGACCTCAGATGACCCATGGTGACCCTGAAATGACCTTCCATAAATTTGGCTCTAAATGTTGACTGTAGGCCCTACCTACCATGTTTCATGCTCATATGAGTTTTTACTAATTTGACTTTAAATGACCCCTGGATGACCTCAGGTGACCCTGAAATGACCTTCCCAAAATTGGGCTCTAAATGGCGACTGTACCCGCCAAGATTCATGCCCATCCGACAGTTTTACTAAGTTGACCTCAGATGACCCCTGGTGACCCCAAAATGACCTCCAAAAAGTTTAACTCCAAATGTTGACTGTACCCACCAAGTTTCATGCTCATCCGACAGTTTTTACTAATTTGACCTCAAATGACCCCTAGTGACCCCAAAATGACCTTCCAAAAATTTGACTCTAAATGTTGACTGTACCCACCAAGTTTCATGCCCATCCGACAGTTGTTACTAATTTGACCTCAAATGACCCCTGGTGACCCCAAAATGACCTTCCAAAAATTTGACTCAAAATGTTGACTGTACCCACCAAGTTTCATACCCATATGACAGTTTTTACGAATTAGACCTCAGATGACCCCAAAATGACCTTTTAATAATTTGACTCCAAATGTTGACTATACCCACAAAGTGTCATGCCCATACGACAATTGTTACTAATTTGACCTCAGATGACCCATGGTGACCCTGAAATGACCTTCCAAAAATTTGACTCTAAATGTTGACTGCACCCACCAAGTTTCATGCCCATACAACAGTTTTTACTAATTTGACCACAAACGACCCCTGGTGACCCCGAAATGACCTTCTTAAAATTTGGCTCTAAATGTTGACTACACCCACCAAGTTTCATACCCATACGACAGGTTTTACTAATTTGACCTCAAATGACCCCTGGTGACCCCGAAATGACCTTTCCAAAATTTGGCTATAAATGTTGACTACACCCACCAAGTTTCATACCCATATGACAGTTTTTACTAATTTGACCTCAAATGACCCCTGGTGACCCCGAAATGACCTTCCCAATATTTGGCTCTAAATGTTGACTGCACCCACCAAGTTTCATGCCCATACAACAGTTTTTACTAATTTGACCACAAACGACTCCTGGTGACCCCGAAATGACCTTAAAATTTGGCTCTAAATGTTGACTACACCCACCAAGTTTCATACCCATACGACAGGTTTTACTAATTTGACCTCAAATGACCCCTGGTGACCCCGAAATGACCTTTCCAAAATTTGGCTCTAAATGTTGACTACACCCACCAAGTTTCATGCCCATCCGACAGTTTTTACTAATTTGACCTCAGCTGACGACCCCTGGTGACCCTGAAATAACCTTCCAAAAATTTGACTCCAAATGTTGACTGTAGCTACCAAGTTTCATGCCCATCCGACATTTTTTACTAATTCGACCTCAGATAACCCCTGGTGACCCCGAAATGACCTTCCAAATATTTGACTCCAAATGTTGACTGTATCCACCAAATTTCATGTCCATTCGGCAGTTTTTACTAATTTGACCTCAGATGACCTCTGGTGACCCCGAAATGACCTTCACAAAAATTGGCTATAAATGTTGATTGTAACCACCAAGTTTCATACCCATACGATAGTTTTTACTAATTTGACCTCAGATGACCCCTGGTGATCCCGAATTGACCTTCCAAAAATTTGACTCCAAATGTTGACTGTACCCACCCCAGTTTCATGCCCTTACAACAGTTGTTACTAATTTCCGTAAGCAATCGGGTCAAATTATTATTTTTTTTGGTAACTTTTTCTGATATTGGGAAATTTTTTTAAAAGTGATTTCGCCTCCTCATCCACCCCCACCCCCTCGGCTGTCTTTGATTGCTTGACATTCCTTTTGATTTCTCTCAAAAACTTAGCTCATGATTAATATTGCACAGCCAGAGTAAAACATTAAACTTTGCAACTTTCAAACATCATGATCAATGATTTCTGAAACCACTAAGTTCAGTCACATTTGAATTCAATAATTATGTACATTTATTTCAACTTTTCTATTTCTGCCACCCCCCTTATGAATTATTCATTCATAACTGTGATGACCTTGGGACCGTCCAATCAGAATCAACATGATCAATCAATGCGCCGTAAGGTCATGACCTTTGTGTGGTGAAACCAAAATAAACAGTCAAAAATGGCGAGATTGGTCGGCACAGTCGATGTAACATCGATCAAATAAACCGTGGTCTTGAATTTCTTAAGAAGTCCTGGCCTAAAAACTATGCTGTTTTTCAGGAGAAAACATATTAATCTTTGATATTCTGAAGTATAAAATTGTTGGGCAAAGTGGAACATCATTTATTTAGACTGTTTTGCTATGGAAAAATACTGAAAAATTTTCAATTTTGCGAAGAGGTGTAAATCAAATTGAAAATATAATTTCTCCTCAGAATCATGTCCACAATATGGTTTAATTGACTGTTTCTAACAATTAAATCTACAAAGAGCGTGATGAAATACGAAGAGCTTGCATGACTTTCGGTCCGTGTTTAGATAACAGGTGCACTTGACTTACCAAAGAAAAATAGTGCAATCCGTCTATTTCCGTCATCTTCTCGCAACTTAAATTATACAGACCAAAATAATCTCTAGCACACACAGGGAACCAAGCAAAGGGATTGAAATTGCTCGTTTCTCATGACGATTTCGGACTTTTCTTTCATAAAATAACTACTTTCCCCACCTCATTTCAACCCAATATGGAGTGCAATTGATTGAAAAATAACGTTAGAACTCAATTTTCAAAGCACATATCGCACACAGAAATAACCTTAGCATAAAAAGCACCATCGGAAGTGGCGAAAAATGAAGCAAAATACACCGTCCACTTAGCGCGATCACGATGGCTCGTCAAGCAAGCTTGGAGCCAAAAAAATAAGTTTTGAACCAGATTACCTAAAATTGTGTACAAAGACACTTTTTCCGGTAAGTCGACCCCAAGAAATCCGAATCTGACATTAATTTGACGTTACAACATAATTTTTACCCAGAAATCCAAGATGGCCCCCATTTGGTAGAGCGTAAATGTGATTTTTGAATGAGAGCAGAAGCATAAGTGTGTAATTTCCGCCTTATCTGGGGTTCATGTCTCTTATATGGGGTTTAAACTGCCTTATCTTGGGTTTACATCCCTTATCTAGGGATAAGGCGCCTTATCTGTGGTTTAGACGGCCTTATCCTGGGTTTACCTTCCTTACCTGTGGCTAAGATGCCTTAACCTTAGCATATCGCAGTCTAAACCCAGATAAGGCATCTAAACCCCAGATAATGCGCCGTAACCCCAGATAAGGGACGTAGACCGCTGATAAATCAGTCCAAACCCCAAATAAGGCATCTAAACCCCACATAAGGTGCCTTAACTCTAGATAAGGGTCGTTAACCCCAGATAAGGGTCGTAAACCTCAGATAAGACATCTAAACCCAAGATAAGGCGCCTTAACCCCAGATAAGAGACGTAAACTCAGATATGGCAGTCTAGACCCCAGATAAGGCGCCGTCTGGGGTTTACTTCTCTTATCTTAGGTTTATGTTCCTTATTTAAATGGTCCATAGAAGTCGAATCAATCGTCAAACCTTACTAGCCAGAGAGTGGTCACCAAATTGAACTTTTTCACCTGAAAGGTGCATTTTCAGGATTTGGTTCTTCACAATACAACAGTAATGAAAAGAAAAGTGTGAATGTTCGTCATTTTTCAGCACATTTAATTGTGACAGAATACGACGTCAAATATGTAAACATTGCTAATTTGCATATAGCCGCCATTCCTCTAACTAGCTCGTCCAAATCCAAAGGGTACCGGTCGTCTAGTTACATGTTATATATGAGGTCTATAAGTCAAATAGCAAAATTAACCTCATCCAACCATATGTATTAAGGTTGTAGTGATGAGGGAAGTTCTTTGTGGAAAGGTTGATTTAAGGTGGTACTACACCCCCTGATAAATTTTGTGACTAATTTTGCATTTTTCTCAAAAAATAACTACACACTGGTAACAAAAGTTATGTATATTATAGGGGCAAGAAATCCAATTACTTTGAAATTTCAGTGATTCAAGACAAGTGGTTCATTATGTTAACAAATGAGGTACATTTTAGCGGTATCTCTTTTCTTATCATAAATAATGTACCACTTGTCTTGAGTCACTGAAATTCCAGTGGATTCCTTGCCCTATCAAATACATAACTAATTTGTTACCAGTGTGTTATTATTTTTTGAGAAAAATGTAAAAATTGTCACAAATTTATCAAGGGATGTAGTACCACCTTAAGCATGTGTGGCTGAGAAAAGTAGTATCCGGTTTAGATACAAGTTTCAGAAACTTTTTTTTTTCTGAAATATTTTCAGTAAAATTCAAATTTTGTTTAATTCTGAACAGATATCAGGATAATTTTTGCTCTCTTATAAAGAATCCCAGACACACATCTACCACTATTAACCTTTGACCTCATGGGTTCAAAGTTCTCTGTGCCATGGAGACAGCTTTAGCCTGCCTGTAAGCCAAGATGGCTTCCTGTCTTATCGAGTCAAATCTTCTCTTCTCTGCATTGTCCATATCTTTCCTTTTCTTAAATTTATGCACTTGTTTCTTCTTTTGAACTGAGCATTTAGCAGCAGCTTGTGATGACTGTGATGGTGTTTTCTCCATTAAACTTGTTAGTAATAGTTTTCTCTGACCAGCCTGTAGGCAATAAAAAATATTAATGAATAGTATTTAGTGTGCGATGATTATGAAATAAACCTGTTACAAAATCCTTAGAAATTACAGACCCTTAGAAATATTTTGGTCCATCCAAAAGACAAACGGGAAGTTACTCAAACATCAGACTGTGTGCACACAATTTCTTGCCTCAATTGTGACCAGTCCTACATAGGTGAAACATCCAGACTTTTCGGCACCAGACTCAAAGAACATAAAACAGAAGCTGAAAAAGCTTCCAAGAAAGCCTTCACCCATTCTCAGAGACAGGCCTCCAATACAGGGAAGGATATCAAATCAGCAATAACTGATCATGTCTCTGAGGAAAATCATGTTATTGGATGGGACAAATCAGAAATTAAAGACAGAGAACAGAACAGGAAGAAGAGATATATCAAAGAAGCCATTTGGATAAGGAAGAGGGGGGCCAAAACACTCAACAGAGACAAAGGGAACTACTTTCTTCCGTACATATGACCAAGTCCTAAAACCAACAGCACCACCTACGTTAGCTCCAGCAGGTAGCAGCCGTCGAGGTGCAGGGATTGGTCATTCAATTTGAGAAAGTGCTAATAAGTGTTAGCACGAAACTGTCATTGATTGAGGTATGTAACATCAAAATTGGATTTGCTTTAAGAATTTTGAACTTAATATTTCATTGACAATCCTGATGAACTTATTTGCGGAGCTGTTACAAAATTGTTTTGTGGTACCGAACAGGGTGGTTTTTGAAGTCTCAGTCTCACCTGCTTTCGTGACCGCCTGCTTTTGCGACTACTTTTGGTATTTCTTTAGACATTTTATCATTATTATGTGTTAGATCCAATATTTTCACACAATGGAATTCATGATTTGAACTATTCACCAGAGAGCATTTCATCAAAAATATAACCAAAACTTTGGACCAATTTGTCACATACATACAGCCATCCCAAAAAGTGATTATATACAGCCCTCGAATTAAGTATCTGAATGGGCACGGCAAGTTGATAATTGCCTTGGATTTCACTGAAAAGGGAAGGCAGCACGGCAGTTTGTAATATTTCAAGAGGGCATCATGGCAACTGTTAAAAATTTGAGAAGGGCACCAAGGCAATTTCACAAAAGCAAAGAAAACACACACAAACAGTCTGATAGATGATTTTATAATGAAGGGGCAGGGCTGGGGCACCGACGGCAACTTCATTAGAGGGCACAGCAAGTGACTGCCGTCGGACATATTTTGAGGACATTATGGCAGTGGGGATGGGCACCCACAGCATTATGTGAGGCAATAATTCGAGGGCTGATTATATACATGTCTCCTCATTTCAGGCGAGACAAAAAGGTATCTCCAAACGTAACAGTCTAGGCACCACGTCCTATAGCTAGCGCTATCAGTGCCACAATAGGTACCAATGACTCTTTCTATGATATAATAAATTTTCATTATTACTGGTACCTATTATTAATGATGTAAATCAGAACAAGAATGAATAGTGTTTAGTGTGTGTGAAACTATCATTCGTTAGAAGTCCGGGGTACACTTCCATAACGGATATGCATCATGTGCCTCAGGACAGACCCCTATTTCAGACCGGCTTGTACCCAATGACCCCCTTTTTGTGTTATTGTCCTACCTAATACCCACTGACCCCCTTTAAAAATATTCAGGTACTCAATGACCCCCCTTTTTCTATCTCCTGCTACCCAATGACCCCTTTTTATTCCCCAAATTAGGTGGTATTTGTGTTCTCCTCAAGAAATAATGGGATTTTTCAAATTCAATCATCCAGTTACTTCCAATTGTTAATTGATTCAAGTTCCCAAGGTGGCCAAGTTTCTTTTTCGCAGTTTTGGCCCCCTACTTTTAACATGGCCAAGGCACACCCCTGCCATTTCAGACAGGGAGCACCTCCACCTGTTAGAAGTATGTGGATAAGCCAATGAGGTAGAATCGAAGACAAAGAGTACCAATTCCGCCATGTTTGCATATCACTCATGGAGGGCAAAATAGTGTACCTCCGCATTACTTCGCTATGCGCCCAACAAACTTAGATTGAAAGTGTGTTGTTTGTGTTCAGCGTGTAACATGTTGTGCCAAAAAATTATCTTTGGAGTTAATGCCTGAGGGACACTATTTGCCCTCCATATCACGGTTGTTTGATGTGATCATTTATTAATTTTCTAACAAATCATTACAAAATTTTAATTCTAGACCTGGGCAATGCCAACAGCTATCATACTATAAATATACACATATATTTGTTAGCTATTTTTAACATAGAATGTCCTTTCTTTATCACATTTTTCATCTCTTTTCTGCCTTTTTGTGGTAATTTTCATTCTATAAAGTGTAAATTTGTGTGCAAATTGAGGGTGCTATTTACATATATTCTAAGTTAAATTTAGCCAAATGATATGAGTTATTCCTTTCATTTCATGATAAAATTTTGTTAGAAAATTGCCTTGCTATTTGCTACTCATTTTTCCGATGTTTTATTGTCATTATACAAGTTTCTACCCCAATGCAAACAAGATTTTTAAATCTTAAAAGATAAATAGCGCCTTCATTGTTCAACTTTTCTTTAAAATGAATACAGTTCTACATGCCATCAAACAAGCGTGCATGAGTTGCAAGCAGCATTACACACAGGGCAATTTTGAGTCGGTACTCTTTGGGATGCGCTTGTAACAGTGCAGAATGTTGGTTGGGCTGAGGCCCTTTTCAAAAGCAATTCTTGTTCCAATTTCAGAACGAGATAATTCCCATCAATTTCATAACGAGGTAATTTCTGATTTTAGAACACGGTAATTTCCGATTAGATCCATTTATAACTGGTCAAAACTGGTTTTGATAAAAGAAATTTGCATCTCAATAAAAAGGGTACACAATCTCAGCCAATCAGATTGCGAGGTTGAGTAGGCCAATATTCTGAGATTGGCAGACTTGGTACATGTATCGGGAAAAGAAATTCATTCTCTTAGCCAACAGACACACCACTGAACTCTTGTTAAACAAGAAAGCTCCAAAGTATGTTTCTAGCAAAATGCCAGTTTATCCCAAATAAATGGTTCAAAAAGAAACCTGTGGCACCTCTGGAACATTATAACTTACTGTATTAGATGGTTGACCTTTCCGGGGCTGAAAGGAAAGTTCAGGAGGTCTTGCTGCCACTTCACCAAATTCTACTTTGTCTGAAAATCAACAAAACATTACAATGTTAATAACATAAATACTATATGTACATGGAGCTGGTCATAATCATTCAAGGATTGCAGAAAAAGAATGACTACTATGATGACAAAGTTGAGCTCAACAAAATGATGAAATGAGGCTAAGTCATACAACAAGATCTAAATTCACCTCTGAAACCCAAAATCCAATGTGAACCCATGTGCATGCTCTATCAAAGTCAGAGAACTAATCATGCTTTTGTGGTGACCTCTGATTGGCTAGAGTACAGTATCATCACCCTGCTGAGCAATGCCCTGATTGGCTATCTGGTTTCTCTAGTATAATTGGTACCAGAGCAAACCTGTTTCAAATGCATGATGCCTTCTTTTAGAAAAGATTAATACATTTTATTATCTCCAAAGCATTTATTCAATTGATATAGAAATAGTCTTAAGGCCAGAGTAAGGGGAGACACATTCGTCCACACCCGAATTTGAGATTTCTTGATATTTATCAACACTAAGATGTATTCTGTCACTTGAAACTGATAAAAATACAACTTCGTAATATTTACTTGTATTTTTGCTTGATTTATTTCACTCTTTTTAACTCTAAAAGTCACATGGCTCAAGACAGCTTAGTAAATTGGCGGAAATAGTGAGCGGCAATGCGCTTGCGAATGCTGAAATATTGTGATTACGCTGGCAGCGATTCGCGTCAAGCGTGACGTGCACAACTCTGGCGTATATCCAACGAGTCAAGGCGCATTCGGTATGTTGTTAACACCAGCAAATGTGATGTAAACAAAACAAAAATTTGCAGTGAAAAAGCCACTTAGATTTTTTAATTATTTTGGATTTAGGCGCACTAAAAACAGACATTATAGATTCATTGGTGCAAAAAGATGCATATTTAGACCATGCACCAGATACAGCTTTTACAAGCTTGAAAGTCTTGCCGTTTTAAAATATAAGGACGTTTTGTGCATAATTTTGACATTTTTTTACTAAAACGTCGATTTCTCAGAGTTGATTTTTAACAATATTGTACGATTTTTGTGACAAGATAACTCGAAAAATATGCAACCAAAAGGTAAACCTTTTGCACTATCGTTTAGAGCACATCAAAGTCTAGGGAAGGTTTTCTCATTTTTTCAAAATATTAAAAAAAAAAAAAAATATACACCATTATGTGCAATTTTTAGCTTAATAGAGTGACAAAATTGCTTTTTTCACATGTTTTTTGCAATATTTCGAAAAATAAGACGAATTTCAAAAAAATATAAAAACCTTCCCTAAGTTCATGTCTCTTCTCCATGAAAAACTAACTAATTTTTTTTTACTCCAAACGGATTTTTTTTAAGTTGTCACAAAAAAATTGGGGTAAAAAAGTGCATTTTTGTGATTTTTTCAAAAACTCAAGATTTTTGAACAAATCTGGCGTCACCATGGGATTCCTTGACTCATTTCCTTTCCAAAAATGTATAGTTTTATATACTTTGGACATACAATTCAAAATAATGACGCTCGAAAAGGTCTGTATTCTCTCCCATTACTCTGCCCTTAATTTAAAATATCTTATTTTTTCTAAATTATGAAGGAAAACGATTGCATTTTGTCAAAGGAATATAAATTGACCCAGTCCAAACAATCCATAAGTCAGCCTCACTTCCAACAACTTGTTGTCTTGAAAATCAAAATGCTGTGATCAAACATCTATCGCAAACGAAGCCATGATCTAAATTGACACGATCACATGACACAATCGTTTGATAATATGGTTGGTGTTTCACAATCGCAACGAGGGGGGCAAAAAGCTGCTGTGGCTTCACTTAATAATAACAAAGCTTGTCGTTATTGATTCTCCAATAGTGTTACCAAGTATGTACTTAATATAGGGAATAAATGAGTATCAAAATGGTGACACCATCTGATCCACTCAAACCAAAGTTGGGAATTCTGAACAGTTACTTATACTATCATATTCATTACTAACTTGCTCAGTATCAAAGATTACTGATGCTGAAATCTCAAAATCTCAGGCATCGGCGTGATGTCATGCCGATGCGCACATCGTTACTGCGCACTTCACGGCTTTGAAATGCGCAGTAATGATGTTCAATAAATGATGTGCGCATCGGTGTGACATCAAATAACAACATCTCAGGCCTACTCGCAAAGGCTTATGGGATTTTCTGAAAACATCGATTATTTTAAAAAGGAAACACTTTACTTGATTATTGACAGCTAAAAAATCTAAAAGGTAACATTTATTACACTTTCTCTAATCATACCTTTGAAATATTGATCTTCTAATTTGTCAATTTTCTTCTCAACTTGTTTTTTCTTCTTCTTTTCTTTTAACTTTTGTAACCTCCTGAAATAAAATAAAAGTAATAGAAAATGTGTAAATTCCAAGTTTTTTGTACCATTTACTGCAGGGCTGACATACCTGCCACAAGTAGCCTTGATTCAAGCCGTAGTGCATTTTAGGATTTATCTTCATTTGACTTCTACTATAATACCACATGTTTAGAGATATCAAGCAAGTGTCAAATCCTGCTTCTTTCTAGTTTGCACAATTAACAAACGCCTTGATCATAACCCTAGCAGAAATTCTATACAGCAAGAAGTGTATCAAAAGTGTATCAAAGTGTATTAAAACTGTATCAAACAGCAATTTAATACAGTTTTGATATACAAAGGGTGTATTGAAAATGTATCAACTGAAAATATAAGGTATCAAAACTGTATCAAATACCACCTAACTGTATCAAAAATGTATCAAAAGTGTATCAAATTTGAACTTAGTTAATTTTGGCCATGCTTGTGGTGTATCAAAAGTGTATCAAATTGAACTTTGCAGTTTTTCAGTGCATGTAAAGTGTATCAAAGTGAACTTTTTGGTGCTAGATGTATATCAAAAGTGTATCAAATTGGACTTAGTCAAATTCTGGCTGCATACAGTGTATCAAAAGTGTTTTTTAGTGTATGTAAAGTGTATCAAATTGAACTTAGTTAATTTTTGGTGTCTAGAGGTATATCAAAAGTGTATCAAATTGGACTTTGCCTGTTTTTTTAGTGTATCAAAAGCGTATTAAATTGGACTTAGTTTATTTTGGGTGGCTAGAGGTATATCAAAAGTGTATCAAATTGGGCTTTCATAAACTGACCTTTTGTAGTGTATCAAAACTATATCAATAACTGATCACATGTCTAGATAATGACTCATCATTTTCAAATTTGCCCATGTGGCATGTATGCAGTTAACACCAGGATTTGCATTTGGAAATGTACTGTATTTTAGAGCAAATTATGGTGTTTTATTTATCATGATGACGATACAAACATGCTTGTAGACTGCACATTAGGTTACAATGTAGTTGTAATCAGGGACTGTGATTAAAGAGGAAATATCTGACTTTGTTCTGATAAGGTAAGCTTACTATATATTATATATAGGGCCTCAATGTATATGTATTAAGCATGAATATAGCACATGCCTGTATAGTAGATGTTATTGGTAGCCTTTTTGTCTCTTTATTGAGGGTAACAACTTCAGTGACAAGCACTGCATTCCAAGCAGGCCTTCTGATGTATGTATGTTCCATTTTGGTTGGGTTTTGCTTCTTTTTTGCAAGACTTTCTCACACATTTATCCTATTGCGTTGTAATTTTGAACGTTGATAGGGGAAAGTGCATTGAGCTGCTCCGTGATGGGGGAAAGTGCTAGAGGTCAGCATTAGCAGTAGAGGGCAGTGTTGAATTTGAGCTTGATTAGACTAATTTCAAAATTTGACCTTTGACCCCTTCACTTTGGGGTCATTAATGTTTGCAAATATGTTTAGATCATGTACGGATAATTCTTGTTGAATTTGAGCTTGATTGGACCAATTTTGAAATTTGAAAAACTGTATCAAAAGTGTATAAAAAACTGTATCAAAAGTGTATCAAAACTGTATCAAAAGTGTATAAAAAACTGTATCAAAAGTGTATCAAAAAACTATCAAAAGTGTATCAAAAAACTATCAAAAGTGTATAAAAACTGTATCAAAAGTGTATCAAAAAACTATATCAAAGGTGTATCAAATGGCATGTATCAAAAATAGGGCGGTCCAGCTGGCCAGCATTAGAATTGGAACGCTGATTTGATACAGTGACATATTTGATACACTTTTGATATAATTATGTATAAAATGTGTATAAAATGAAAGGATAAGCATTTCAATGCTAATTTGATACAGTTTAAATTGGCACGCTGATTTCATACAGTGACATATTTGATACACTTTTGATATAATTATGTATGAAATGTGTATGAAATGAAAGGATCAAAATTTCAACGCTAATTTGATACAGTTTAAATTGGAACGCTGATTTGATACAGTAACATATTCGATACACTTTTGATATAAATTATGTATGAAATGTGTATGAAATGAAAGGATAAAAATTTCAACGCTAATTTGATACAGTTTAAATTGGAACCCTGATTTGATACAGTTACATATTTCATACACTTTTGATATAATTATGTATGAAATGTGTATGAAATGAAAGGATAAAATTTGAACGCTAATTTGATACAGTTTAAATTGGAACGCTGATTTGATACAGTTACATATTTCATACACTTTTGATATAATTATGTATGAAATATGTATGAAATGAAAGGATAAAAATTTGAACATAAATTTGATACAGTTTAAATTGGAACCCTCATTTGATACAGTAACATATTCGATACACTTTTGATATAAATTATGTATGAAATGTGTATGAAATGAAAAGATAAAAATTTGAACGCAAATTTGATACAGTTTAAATTGGAACCCTCATTTGATACAGTAACATATTCAATACACTTTTGATATAAATGAAATATGTATGAAATGAAAGGATAAAAATTTGAACGCAAATTTGATACAGTTTAAATTGGAACCCTCATTTGATACAGTAACATATTCGATACACTTTTGATATAAATTATGTATGAAATGTGTATGAAATGAAAGGATAAAAATTTGAACGCAAATTTGATACAGTTTAAATTGGAACCCTCATTTGATACAGTAACATATTTGATACACTTTTGATATAAATTATGTATGAAATGTGTATGAAATGAAAAGATAAAAATTTGAACGCAAATTTGATACAGTTTAAATTGGAACCCTCATTTGATACAGTAACATATTCAATACACTTTTGATATAAATTATGTATGAAATGTGTATGAAATGAAAGGATAAAAATTTCAACGAAAATTTGATACAGTTTAAATTGGAACCCACATTTGATACACTAACATATTCGATACACTTTTGATATAAATTATGTATGAAATGTGTATGAAATGAAAGGATAAAAATTTCAATGCTAATTTGATACAGTTTAAATTGGAACCCTCATTTGATACAGTAACATATTCGATACACTTTTGATATAAATGATGTATGAAATGTGTATGAAATGAAAGGATAAAAATTTGAACGCTAATTTGATACAGTTTAAATTGGAACCCTGATTTGATACAGTAACATATTCAATACACTTTTGATATAAATTATGAATGAAATGTGTATGAAATGAAAGGATAAAAATTTCAATGCTAATTTGATACAGTTTAAATTGGAACCCTCATTTGATACAGTAACATATTCGATACACTTTTGATATAAATTATGTATGAAATGTGTATGAAATGAAAGGATAAAAATTTGAACGCTTAATTTGATACAGTTTAAATTGGAACCCTGATTTGATACAGTTACTTATTTGATACACTTTTGATATAATTATGTATCAAATATGTATGAAATGAAAGGATACATTTCATTTGATACTTTTTGATACATTATCTTGGCATTTGATACACTTTTGATATGTATAAAATGTGTATGCAATGTTAATTTGATACAGTTTTGATACATAAAAGTGTATGAAATGAGGGTTCCAATTCAAAGCCTTTTATTTCATACATTTTTCATACGTATCAAAAGTGGTGTATCAAAAGTGTATCAAATTTCAGCCAGGGAAGCTAATTAGATTAACCCACCCCTGTATTGAAGGAATAGGATTGCTTCAGAAAACCAGAGCATCCAACATGTCCAATCAGGTTTCAGTTTACCATGATTGGGTAGTTCCATTCTATCTGTGGGTATAGAATGCACATCATTACACTATTATACACATTGTTGCCTTTGTTGTAGACTCTATTTAATGATACTGTTATCTAATCACAGTATATTCATATCTTGAAAATACTGAAACACCATGTGCATTTATTTCTTTCAACCTTTTCATGATTAAAAGTTTCATAATACCACAATTAGTACATTATTACACACATAGATATGGAATTGCCCAAGGTGTGAGGTAAAACAGTGACTGCAATGATGTAAAATGAGCTGGATCATTATGTAATCAATTAGCTTTCTTACAAGTCCTTTCGGACAACAGCAAGAACTCCCTGAAGGCATGTCACTATTAAACAGTCAACAGGGGAGGGAGGACTTTTAAAATATCACACCAATTGGGATTAGATTAATTAGCAAAGATTATTTTTACATACAAGGGACTAGGCTCTAGGGTATTATAGGCCTACAGCATGAGACAGTGAGAGTTCTGTGGTATACCAGTGGCTAGAATCATAGATGCTTGAATAGTACTTTGGTATAGGCCTATATATTAGCATACTAGTTCTTTTAGCATGTTTTAGGGGAGGGAGGACATGTTAGAACCGGGGCTTGGTCATAGAGTGACAAGGGTCATAGCTGAAAAAAGAATAAGATTCAGGTTGCGACGGTCTGTGAGATCCCATGACCTAGCAGTGGAAGTCCCAAGATCAAACCTTGTCAGCCATGAAAGATCATTTCTACCATCTACAGCCCAATTATGGAATTCTCTACCTGCCCAAATTCCAGCCATTAGATCGAGGGCCAGCTTTAGCAGGGAGGTAAATCGCTTTCTGGGTGCATCCTCGTCAGCAGCTTCTAAATGATTTATTTGTCTCTGCTGTTAATGCCCAGTTATGCCGTAAAAAAAAAAAAAAAAAAAAAAAAAAAAAGATATCATATCACAGAGACATCAGGTCCGAAAGGGCTTGAGCAAGTCTAGCCACAAGTAATAAGAATCTTCTGTACCATCTTCACTGCTAATTTCTCAGAACATCTGGACACATTCTGAATTTGTCTGAAGTGTTCAACTTTGAGGAAAATCTTTTGATGGCAATTTCATAATTAAGCCCAGATATCATAGCAAGTTATTTGATGCTATCCAAGTCTTTGTGTGTTGAGGTTTCTGTTTGTGCAAGAAAAAAAACCCAGAAAACATCTGATGTGTTCAAATGAACATATGAACACATCGAACACATTCTGGAGCTGTTCAAATTTTAAATCTGAACAAATTTGAACACATCCTGAACGCATCCGATGTGTTCAAACGTAACAGATTTTGAACACATACACACACGTTCTGGTTTGTTTTTTTAACCGTCTTTGGAAACATTTATTAAAAACATATCTAGTATTTTCTTGCACAAGCAGAATCCTCAACAGTGACACACAAAGACTTGGACATAGTCCAATAACTTGCTATGATATCTGTGCTTAATTATGAAATCATCATCAGAAGATTTTCCTCTTGAACACTCCAGACGAATCCAGAACACATATTCAAGGTGTTCTGACAAATTTGCAGTGTCCTGCAGGGAGTGAGTAAGGCTGAACACAAGCATATGACAGGTGTTCTGTTACCTATCTATACCATTTATCACCCTGATGCAGCAGTGACGTCAACGCATTGAGGCAGCAGTTTCGAGAGCGAACCTATGCAGTGTCTTTAAGTTTATGCGTGTGTACGCCAGCACTTTGAGCAAACGCTTGCGATTTAAAGCTATGCCCAATGCAATGCACACTGACGTCACTGCCACATCAGGGTGAAAATTGGTATCATGTCTGTAACCTGCCATGAGTTACAAATCACTTCCAAACCAAGATCTTCACCTCTGAGACTGAGATCCCTGCACACATCCAGCATTGCGCATTACACGATCAGCATCGCAAACAGTATGCGTTCCTGTCTATCAATCATCAGAAGTGTAACTGTGATGATTTCAGATTAGACTAATCAAGCCTTATGTGTCAGGACATGCAATTTCTCATGCATGAAATAACATTTTTCTTATATTCATAAAAAAACAAAAACAAAAAACACCGATTTATGTAGCGCCATTACATAAGATCACTGTACTTTACAGAAAAGTCTCTGGCTACTTTCCAATAACTTAACCCCCTGAGCACTACCTGCCGATCAGTTTTCTGCCTCTGATTGGTCAATTACATGATATCTTCACTTTAATCACCAATCCGAATGGAGCTTTGCAAATGATTCACCCGCAATTTTTTTGCATGGTGAAATTATTCTAACAATGTTGCTGATTGGTCCAATTGATAATGAAAACTTCTTTTTTGGCCAATCGGCAGGTAGTTCTTGTGGGGTTAAAAAGGATTAATGGACTTTTCTGTTGAATTTCTTGTATTAGAAAGGAAAACTGATTGGAACACTTATTTTTGCCTGCTTTTCCACACTTCTGATGCAGACAAGTGAATACATGTACATTGTAGTATACAGGCCCGTACGTAAGATTTTTTTTTTTTTTGGGGGGAAAGTAGGGATTTTGAAAAAGTGGACTTTTTTCCAGGAAACTGAGGAGGGGGGGGCAATTTTTTGAAAAGTTGACCTTCTTCCCAAATTTTGGACCTTTTGACCAAAAAGCATAAAAACCTGATTTTTTTTTTTTGCTCGCTACACTCGCAAATTGGGATTTTTGGGACATTTTTATACTTGTGCAAATTTGGGGTGGGGAGGGTATGGCTGCACCCCCACCCCTACGTACAGTCCTGGTAGTATGGGGATAATGCCTCAATGGTGCACGGATTCCCATTAGGAAATGTGCACTGATTTGGCTGATTCTCAGTGAGTTTTTCATGTTATCAGAATCTTCCCTCAAAAATCTTTTATTTTCAGCAGCAATGTTTTTTTCCAAAGTCTACAGTTTACGCAGATTCCACAGCAGTACAGGGTGTAAACAATACAATAGTTGGGAATCATCAGTGCATGACTAAGTTCTTTCAATAACTCTTGACTGCAGCATAAGGTCCGTATGCACAAAAGAGTTAGACCGGGTCTAAAGTTATACCTGGTCTAAGTGGAATTTTGTTCCATCAGAAATGGTCCTTTACTCGTGAGCCACCACAGAGCTGGTCTAAAAGCAACGTGTCACTTATCCATAAAGCCGGGGAGACCGATATGCCAGAAAACTTTCGCATGATATCTCTGACTTCGTGCGTTGGTAAAGTGTTCCACCAAATCCTCTCCGACAGAATCTCTGAATATCTGATTGATAGCAAGTTGCTGGATCCAGCTACTCAGAAGGCCTTCATTAAAGGCATCAACGGCTGCATCGAACACACCCTGGTTATGGGGGAACTTATTAGTCATGCTAAGCACAATAAAAAGACCATTCATGTCACCTATTTCGATCTAGCTGACGCATTTGGGTCAGTGGAACACAATCTCATTCATTACACCCTTCAGAGAAACCAAATACCCCAGCCTGTTTGTATGTATATTGAAAACCTCTATGATAATTTGGAAGGCTCCGTAGGGGCCCCACCTGGAACAGTACATCATTTCAGTTTAAAGGGGTGTTTTCCAAGGTGACCCCTTTCACCAATAATTTTCCTTTTGGTTTTCAACCCTATCATCCAGGTTTTGAAACAATATGAGGACACTTGTGGTTACAATATGGAAGGTGAGCGGTATGTAACGTTACCTTTTGCAGATGACTTCTGTCTTATTACCGCCGACAAGCGCAAACATCAAAAGATAATGAATGAGATTGACCACATTACCAAATCCATGAATCTTACTTTAAAACCATCTAAATGTAAGTCAATGTCGATTTGTAGTGGGAAGCCAAACACGTGTCAATTCAATATTGGTGAAAATGTGCTTAAAACAGTCAAGGAGGCCCCCGAGAAATTTCTGGGCAAACATATAACTCATGGGTACAAAGGTACCGACATCGTTTGGTATTATTAAGAACAAAGTTCTTGAACACATTGACAATATCAAAATGAGCCAGGTAAGAGATGAATACAAACTGAGGGTCTATACCCAATACGCTTTACCGGCCTTACGGTATTTATTCACTGTCCATGAGCTAACTGATACCCAATTAACGGGTCTTGACCATGTCCATACCAACGCTATTAAGACATGGCTAGGTTTGTCAATTACTGGTACAACACCGGCTTTTATACATAGCCCTGATGGTCTATCAATACCGAGACTGTCAGATGTGTACCTTGAAGCACATACTCTATCTTATGCCAGAAGCCTTGTTAAAGGGGACAGCGGGGTTGTCCATGCTCTCCAATGTAAGGTCAGTCGCGAATCTGAGTGGAAGAAAAAGATGAACAAGTACGGTAGCAAACGCTGGGTTACTGTTTTTCAGGATGCTTCTGAGGTCGCCACTTCACCAAAACCTAAGTGGGATGAAACTAAACATAACATCAAACAGATTCTCAAAACGACGAGATACTGAACAATGGAGAGACTATGTCCAACCCCTGCTCGTCCAAGGCAATGTGTTAAAACTAATTGAGGCCGAAAAGTCGGACCTTACCTGGAGGTCGCTTATTTTTAATTTGCCTAGAAAAGTTTTAAGTTTCGCTGTAAGATCATGTATAGACTTTCTACCAACATTCACCAACCTGCGGAACTGGGGTAAGCGAGTCAACGACAAATGCAAACTGTGCAATAATACTCAAACTCTTCTCCATGTACTCAACAATTGCCAGACTGTTTTGCAACAAGGTCGCTATACATGGAGGCACAACAGTATATTAACTCATATGTTGAACTCTTTTAAAGTACTTGTAGGAAATGCTAAGGACAGTATTGATATATATGCCGATTTGCCTGGATGTACCATCACTGGAGGAACACTACCACCAAATATCCTCCCTACCGCCCAAAGACCAGATATCATCATTATCAACAATACCAAAAAGTCTGTCCATGTCATTGAACTTACGGTGCCTTTCAAACCAATATCCAGAAAGCCCATGACACAAAAATGTCTCGTTATGAAAACCTTCATTCTGACATCAAACAAGAAGGTTTCAAATGTCATCTGAACTGTATCGAAATAGGGTCCCGAGGACTGGTGACGGCTGATAACACAGAGAGGTTGAGTGAGGTATTCAGATTTATCGGTGGTAGATCCAATAGCAGTAAGACTCTTGCTAAAGATCTGAGCAAACTGGCCGTCATCTGTAGTTACTCCATCTGGAACGCGCGCAATGAACCTAATTGGGATTCTGCACCGTATCTGAAGGTCTGATTCAGCCTCCCATTCTGCTGTCACCATCCTGCTTCCTGGTCTCTGTTTTCCATTTTGATGTATTTTAATGTTTTAAGAGTGCAATATTTTGGTGTATATTGAACATGTTGAACTGTAATGTGTATTGTCTCCCCTGCCTGTCTGCCGCTCCATGTGGAGTTTGGTAGCGTGTCCTGGGGTAAATGTATTTTCTTTATTTTTGTGTGTTATTTTTGAATAAAGAATGATTGAATTGATATATCCTTCCTAGAGTAGCTAGCAAATTCTAAAGATTTAAATGCAAAGTTCAAAAATAATACAAAATAACTTAAGCAAATGTAAAGGAAAATGCCCTTTCTCCTGGGGCAAAATTCCACTTAGACCAGGTCTAACTTTAGACCCGGTCTAACTCTTTTGTTTTGTGCATACGGACCTAAGGGTTTGTGTGTGAAGATGAGATTTTTTATTTTTAAACCATCGCAAGTTTCAAGACATACTATGTTTGGTTGGTTGTAGGTCCTTATGTGATGCAGCATATCAAAAGGGGGGCTTTACAGCAAAGTGCTTTTCAAGATATAGATTAAAATGGAAAAATTGAAAAAAAGAAGGAAAATAATAACAATTTGGGATGCTTTTTTACTTATAAAATATAAATGCCTTGATTAATTTTAGCAAATGAGGTGTCATTTTAAAACTTGCAAAATGCTTTTAAAGCAGAAATACTGAACTTCATCTGTAAAGTCCCCCATTTTGATGTGCTGCATCACATATTGTCAACTTACTCTTTGTCTCTGTTGGACACCTTCTTTTCACCAGGTTCATCCAAGACATCAGCCTGATGCTTGCCCAATAACTTAATCTGGTCCATCTGGTCACGGATCTCCTTGTCTGCCTCTGAACGAACTCGTCGTACAAATTTCTTCTCTGATTCGCCTCGATAACGTCTCACTTTGTCTTTCTCTGCTTCTTCCTTTGCACTTACTGAAAATAAATGACACACAGAGTGATGGTGACAAAATAACAAACATATCGACACTGGGCAGGGAAAACCTCCTATGTAAATTTTACTGTTACTCATTATCCCCAGACACTGAAATAACGAAATAAGGCTGACATAAAATGAGTCCTAGCAAAAATGGCGCTGAAGGCCCCTTGCAAGCACGCCTGTGATTGGTCCTCCTGACACAGAAAGAGGCACCCCATTGGTTCAGTCAACAGTAACATGAAAACATCACGGGATTTCACTAAGGCGATACCATTTCAGCGGCAGGGATAATTTTGTGTTTCATTTGACAAGCAAATTAAACTGCATTTTGACAAAACACAGAACAGTGCAAGATGTCAAATTTGAAGGCATTCCCATTTTGCAGGGGACATCAAAAACACTGAACTAATAAAACACAATATCTTTGAACACTTCAACAGTTTTTGTGCCCCTGCAAAATTACAATACCTTTAAATTTGACAAATTGTTCTTCTCCATGTTTTGCCAATGAGTAACAGTGAAAATTTACATGGAGGTTTGCCCTGTGCAGCGGCGATCTTGAAAATGATATTATTGTGATTTCACATGACTTGCCAATAGCAGGTATCCATTGCTTTGCACTATAATACAGGGTGTCCCTGAAAGAACTGCATCATCCAAAACCACATTGAATGATCTGCGACGAGTCCTGGTTGAAGAATGGAATGACGCCATATCACAGCAACGTGTGACCGGACTGGTGAGCAGCATGAGGAGGTGCCAGGCTGTTGTGGCTGTGCATAGTTTTTCCACCTGCTATTGAGGTTAGTGACTAGTGTTGTTTGAGCACAGAATAATGGTCAATTTGGCACATTCTGATTCCTATTTGTTTGAGGATTTTTTTTATCATTCACTTTCATGTCGTTTGTTAGCCAGCCACCCATCATTTTAGACAAGCAGTTTGCTCCTGGGACAGGCAAAATTATGTGACATATGCTAAATTCTAAAAGTAATACTTGCATAAGTTCTGTGAACTCAAAACAAGACCAGCCTAATAGCCTAGAAAGGTCTGGTTATGTTTTCAGTGTCAATTTTTGGACAGGCAGTTTGGTGAAAATGATGGGCAAATCCTAGCTAATACCCTGCCTCCCCAATCTATATTACATACATTTGACATTAGTTTCCTGCTGCTCCTGTTTTTGTGCATCTTGTTTCCTCTTCCTCTTCCTAGCCTTTTTACTCATCGTTTCTATGGCGGATGAATCTTTCTCAAGTCGCTTCACCTTCTTCTTTTTAGCTCCTTTATGTTTCAGAGGGTCCATGATCTGTTGTTATTTAATTAGAAAAATTTCAGCAAAAAATAAGTACATTTTTAATGAGGAAGCACCCCCCCAGCAGTTCTTCTGGGGTGAACCAAACCTGTCTGGTTATCAAATTAATCAGGTGACAGGTGCTTATTGATGTTTTAATGTTATTGCATCAATTAGCACCTGTCAAATTCAGAGATCACCTTGTCACTGATTAATTTCAGGCAGGTTTGGTACACCCCAGAAGAACTGCTCTGACAGGGCTTCCTCTTAAGCAAAATCAATCAATTCTAAGCATACAATATGTATTTTCACTAAAACAATTTCTCACTGTAACTCTGTAAGGCCAACAAACAAGTAAAGCTGCTGCACACATTCCTTTTGCAGTGAGTATTTGTCTCTGAAAAATTTGCCAATTTAATTTTTTTATCTGAATATTTTTTATCTCAAATATGTTTTACAAAATATGTCTTACAAAAATGTTGTGATTAACAGAAAAGAAAAAGAGCAAAGCATGCCAATTTGATGTGGGGAAACAAGTAAAATACAGATTAGACGGTATGCAGAGGGTGGACAAAAAACAGCAAATGTAGGCATAGAAGTAGGTAAAGTTTGATAGCCAAAAATTATCAATTTCAAGGTCCACAGAAGTGTTAAACCTGAAAAAACAACAGAGATCAATGGGAATACAAAAGTGCACTGGAACAAGTGATGAACATAAGCAGACACAAAGAACCAAACAACCAATGTAGGTACAAAAACAGGCAAAGTTTGATGGCCAAAAAATTCCAATTCCGGAGCCCACAGAAGTGTCAGGAAAACAGTACAAAAGGAAGTGTACAAGTGATGAAAATTACTGTGCACATAAGCAGACCAAACAGTTGTTGGAGGCTTACTACATTGTTGCAATGGATCCCGACCTCAACCAGAACAAGGGACGACACTACCTGCCACCGCTATAAACCAATCATAAATTAAAATCCCATGACTCCGGGTCTTCCTGTGAGTCACAATGTGATTAGCTTTACTGTTACAGTCACAATTCTGATGAAATCCCACATGTGGAGATGAAATATTAAAAGTCACTATTTTTTTAAAACATTAATTTTACCAAAATATCATGCTGCTAGAGCTCTATAAATGCCTTGTGTTCATGAGAATGGCAAGAAAGCACGGCATAGCTATAGAATACCCATCTCACCTCCCAACACACAGGGTTAGGGTTAGGGTTAGGCACCCTGAGCGGGGTATTCTATAGTTATTCCGAAAGCACACTGCATGACCAAACAAAGTGCAACCGATTCCAATTCAAGAAACAATTCAATTCAAGAAACATTTATTTCACAACTTCAAAAATACATAGTATAAATGACAAATGCCATAATTTTCAAACCAATTACATACAAAGCAAAGTAATGAATCCGATCACAGGCCCACTGATGACAGTCAAATGCGATCACGTAAGAACAAACAACCTATTAAAAGGCAAGAGACAGGTCAAGAGTGGGCCTGAGACAACAATAAAAAACCTAAAATAAAGTTGTGGGGCAACACGCGGGGAGCAAGCTCGTGGGTGCGGGTTGCCGGCAAACAGTACAAACGAAAATACAAATACAAACAGGACAGGACAAGACCTTATAAAAAAAATAAGATGTGATTCCAAACAGCACTACAGTCCCTTCCCTAAACTTAACCACCACACACACAATCTTCAGTTCTTCACCCTACATCCAAGGGGGTTCTAAACTTTGGTTTGGGTGGGGATGTGCAGCTGGGACTTCCGAAAATCTACCAGACTTTTAAACAAAATTTGACGAAAAACAGACCCGAAATTATACCAATTTTTGGAACATTTTTACAAATGTTGGTAAAAAAAACAATGAAAAATTTGCAGTTTTTCAATGCATATAAAATTATGAAAAAACACCCATTCTAATTCAGAGCCATCAATACACCAAAATGGCCAAAAATGCACCCGAGCTCTCGCGATTATGTTCTTTCAACCGTTTGCAAAGGGGTCTTTCTGTCTCTCCAATATACCGACAGTCACAATCTTCACATTGAATGTCGTAGACAACACATGTACGGCCTATTAACACTATCCGCAATATGCTTGTTTAGTCCTAAAGACAAAGTTAGCAAATCCGACCGTACATGTGTTGTCTACGACATTCAATGTGAAGATTGTGACTCTCGGGATACTGGAGAGACAGAAAGACCCCTTTGCAAACGGTTGAAAGAACATAATCGCGAGAACTCACCGGTTGGGTCCCACATGAAAACTCATAGTCATCAATTCAAGCCTGAAGAAGTGGACATCTTAAATACAGACTCTAGATGGTTCCAGCGGGGGGTGAAAGAATCCATATACATTGCTGCTCACAACCCGGATCTCAATAAGGACAGGGGCCGCCACCACCTACCAGCCGTCTACCAACCTGTCATGTGACTCTGACGTCATATCTAAGTCACATGACTAAAATCCCGCTCCAGTCAACCACTCTTGAAAAAGTCTCGTCGGATGACGGACGAAAATTTGAGTAAGTTTAAACTTACCTCAACTTGCTACAGCTTACTGCAGCCAAAATGGATGAGGGATTTCCCCAACAAGCTGAGGAAAGCTGCACACTAGTATTTAGGTATGGGCCCTAAGAACCCCCCCGGCCCTACATACCTTGATCAGATCTTGGAGCTTCCTGGTCACGGGCTGTGCATCTGGATCTTGAGGGGCTTGGTTTAGCTGTTTCTCCTTTCTAAAGTCGCCCCACCCCACCAGGCCCTACATACCTTGATCAGATCTTGGAGCTTCCTGGTCATGGGCTGTTCATCTGGATCTTGAGGGGCTTGGTTTAGCTGTTTCTTCTTTCTAAAGTCACCCCCCCCACCCCACCAGGCCCTACATACCTTGATCAGATCTTGGAGCTTCCTGGTCATGGGCTGTTCATCTGGATCTTGAGGGGCTTGGTTCAACTGGTTCTCCTTTCTAAAGTCAAAGAAAGAAAAATATTGTACAGATGGCGATCATGAAACTGAGAATGATTACATTTATGAGTTGAGATGAATTGAGCTATATGTGGTACACGTCTAAGAATATACTGGAGACATTCACCATGGAAATGAGCTATTTCAGTTGAAATCCATACCAGTGGCATGCGCAAAGGGGGAGGGGCAATGCCCCACTTTTGTTGGTCATTCGGGAAAACGTTAAAAACATCAAAATTTGCTCCTAATCAGACTCCATTCGGGTGAACTGAACAACCTGGCCCCCACTTTCAACAAAGCTGCGACGCCACTGATCCATACACCCCTATGGAAGACATTAAAATAATAAAAACAGACTACGAATGAGAATAAACGATAAAACCTTCAAGCAGTCAAGTTAGCTCAAATAATAAGGCATTCAACAATGGTGCGAGAGGTTGCGGGTTCGAACCATGGCGGTGGTTAGTACGCTCTCGTGTAAAATTGAGTTAGTTCGAAATTCACCTGGACAAGGACCTTACTGCTAATTGTCTTGTTGTAACCTGTACAAAACTCAGGGAGCTGATCCTGGCTATGAAGATCAATTGTGGAATGTCTAGGGTGTGCGCTTCTTAGCTGCAAGTGCCTGTGTTGTTGCTTAATGGTTTGTGGAATGATAATATGTGGCCGTAGTTGTCAGTGACAACCTTTAAAGTGTGCTGAGACTTGTGGATCAATGTCTAAGCCTTGTGCCTATGTGTAGCGCATTATAAATCACTGCACTTTTTTTTTCTTTTTTTTATTTAAACCTATTTTATTCTCTAATTTGACAGCTCGATGAGATGAGTCATTGTCAATTGGTCAATGAACTGAAACAATCCCTTTTATTGGTCAAATTGTGTGTGGTCATCGCTGGCGACTTGATGCAGTTTTACAGTATTTTGCTTTTCAAAACCACCTATAAAATCTGTGTTTTCTTTCACGCTTGGATCAGGGACTGTCTTTTGGACTTTGCAGGAGAGCATTAAATAGCTCTTCTGAGGCCTTCAAGGAGAGCTGTTTAGAGCATTTACAATACAATGCAAGGAGAGAATGGTCAACTAAGGAGAGCTAAAAATCACTCTCCTATATCAGATTTAAGGAGAGCAGTAGAGAGTGATTGCTCTCGCAGTCTCGCTCTCCTCAAAAGGCAGTCCCTGGACCCTGGCGGATGCTTACAACTTTCATATGAGTGCCCCCCCCGGGGGCTGCGCATAGTGCCGTCAATTTGTCAGGAGAAAAGAATGAAGACAAAGTCACAGTGAAGTAAGCATGGCCATGATTGATGGTACATGTACTAGCGCACTTTAGGTAATCAGCGCCCGACAAGGTGGATTAAGGGTAAGTGCGTTTGACCGGGCCCAGGGTCCTAGGGGCCCGTGAAAATAAAGAAAAGCAAAGAAAAGACATCTCAGGGGGCCGTAAGGGGACCCGTGCCTTAATAGCTCTCAGCGGCACTGCATGTGATTATGTACTCGGGTACCTGATTGAATATTCGGGCAGGAATCCGGGTAGCTGAAAATACAAAAACAAATTGAAAAAAAAGAAGAAGTTATAGACCCTAAATTACTTGTTAAATTCAAGGTTAGAAACCGGAGAAATACTGAGAAATATAATTCCATTTGCTTCTATTGAACAGACAGGGACACATTGAATTAGTATGCATTGCTAGCTGTTCAAAATAAGCAAAGTAATTATGTACAACTGTATCAAACTTTGAAAAAAAAATTAGCATTTTTTTTAAGTAGCAGTAGTATTTCTCTGGTTTCCAACCTTGAATAACAAGTGATTTTTTAAAATCATTTTCGGGTACTTTGTCCCGTAATTTTGACCCAGGTAGGCCCCCAGGACGGGCGGGAACTCGGATACCCGGGAATTGCAGGGACTGCCTTTTGAGGGGAGCAAGAGCAACTGCTCTCTATTGCTCTCCTTAAATTTGATATAGGAGAGTGCTTTTTAGCTCTCCTTAGTTGACCATTCTCTCCATATTATAAATAGTCTAAACATCTCTCCTTGAAGGCTCCAGAAGAGCTATTTAATGCTCTTCTCAAGGGCTTAGGCAGCCAGCCGTGTAGGGAGTGTTTTACACACCCAAATTCCAAAAGACAGTCCATGGAATTGGTGAGAGCCTTTACATGTACCATACAAGTTGATCGAGAAATAAATCTAACTATCCACGACGACACAAAGATAGAATGTGGAACTAGTGCCGTACTATTACGCTGACTTTCCTATTCGTCGAGGATGACAATTTTGACCTTCTCGTCTGTTTACAAACAGAGAGGTAGACAAAGACCGTTCCACTTGTCCAAACACTCAAGTATCAGAAGGATGGTCCACAATAGCATGATTCACGTAACACGAATAGGGATTAAAAAGCTGTCAAGTAGAACCATGTGCTTCTTTTGTCCAATTTGCCATCAAGATTTCGCATGGAAACAGTTCAGACCCAGAACATGATTATGTCAGAAATTAATAAATTGTTCTGGGACTGATTATTCGGACTAGTGTGGAACTATAACTACTTCAGTCACTCGATTGTCGCCAATTTTCAAACGTATACAATTATTTGTGAAGTTTAATGTTAGTGTTAGTTTACCAAAATTTATTTTGATGACTTATCTGTATCTTTAGAGCAAAAGGCGAAAAAGAAAAAACGGGAATGGAGAAAGAAAAGGGGAGAAAAAATGAGGGTGGATAAAAAGAAAAAAATGGGAGGAAAATAAAAAGGGGCGAAAAGAGAAACAAAAAAGAGGGCGGAAAAGGAAATGGGGACCTGAGAAAAAGGAAAGAAATGGGGCAGAGAAAAGGAAAGAAGACACAGGGCGGAGAAGAAAGAAAGAAGAAACAGGGCGGAGAAAAAGAAAGAAGAAATGGGCGGTGAAAAGGAAGAGGAAAATGGGCGGTGAAAAAACAGAAGGAACTTGAAAAAGAAAAACAGAAGAAAAAATAGAAGAGAGGAGAAAAGAAACAGAAAACACTAAGTGTCGAAGAAGAACAAAAAATACAGAAAAGAAGGAAAACCATAGGAGTAGATCCCGGGGTAAATTCCAGGGGGGATGGTCCATACAATCATCCCCCTCCCCTCAATGTTGACGACTGTATGTGAGTTTCTGACAAATTAACCTTGTATTAGGCTATTTTTGTCCAAAAAGTGCATTTTTTCACGCTTCGCATGAATTTATTCCATTTTTGCACCACATTTCAATAGTTTAGCTTCAAAATGGCAACATGTTTTGTGCGCTTCGCGCGCATTTGTACCACAAACTTATTATGTTGCCAAAGGTGCTGAATTCACTATACTTAAAGAATTTTTTTCCAACCCCATCCCTCCAAAAAATGTCAAAAAGAAATCTATGCCACTGAGGAAAACGGTCGTGGGGAGTATTTTTATAAATAGGTCAAAAACTGATGACTTTTCAAGGGGTAGCCCCCTTAACACTTTTTTGGCATGCTTTGGTGGGGCGGCAGGGAGAGGCTTTGCCTAGGGCGGCAATATCCTTAGGAACGGCCCTGCAGACATGTCATTTGAGCAACTTTTTCGGGGCGCTATTATAGACGAATCCAAATCCACGCATTCCTACACCTGACTAGCAGCCTTTAGTTAGGTAGCCGTCGGCTACAACACACCCAAAATGTGAAATGATTCGGCCTTGGCGGAAATTTTAAACTGCATTCCATCACCCGTGTTACACCTTCCCCGAAAACACAGGTAGACAAAAGAATGATTATACAACACAATACAATTCCCTTTGGCAAAACACACACTACATGGTCTATTCGCTGTTGAAGTGCCATATAATAATCGGATTAACTGCACGCGGTATCTGTGCATACACCATATCAAATGCTACAAATGGATGTACTTGCGAACAAAAGGACTATGTATGAATAGATGCGAAGGGATTATCTCTATTGTATATATTATTCTATTAACCCGCCTCGTCCTTGCATCTTCTCTTATAGTTCTCTAGGTGTTAGGCGGCTTTTATTTGCACTCAAAACACCAGGTTGGTGCTAGCGGCTACCCAAAGATGGCCGACCAAATCCTGACCATGACTTGGCTCGTTGGATTCGTCTATACCCATCGACATCATGATCAGTGTTGTTTACTTTCGAATTTCCATTGCTTTACATGGTTTCATGTTTCACTGATTCTGACGCATTTTGAGATAGCTCCACATTCTATCCTCATATCCATCGTCGATCAACATGCATTACGTTTTACAACAAATAATGTAAGGCCTTTCGCACTTGATTATTAGTTTCCTGTTAAAGATTTTGAAAAAGGGACGAGGTGACTTTTAATTATTAATTATCTTTTATTTTCTTTATTTAGTTTTCTATTACAAGCAACTATTGACTCGTTTTGACTAGAGCGCCAGAGCTGGCATTTAATCATTTCACAACAATATTTGATTTTATAAATAAGTGAAGGTGGAGTTGTAAGTACTCTTTGTTCATTCATCATTATTGTTGATATTATTAAAGTCAGAAAATGGCAAGTAGAAGTAGATGAAAGTTATTTTAAAGGAGAAAATAAGAAATAAAAATAAAATAATTTTAATAATTAAAATTATTTTGAGAGTTTCAATTTTGGGCGCAGGCGGTAAACAGGAAACTAATAATCAAGTGCGAAGGGCCTAAGCTAATATTTTATTTTTATTATTTATCACTTGCACTTCAGTGTCCAGCTGAAGTGAAATAAAATCAAATAAAGTTACTATAAAGTTAATTAAGGTAGGGACCGAGTCCGGGAATTGAGTCCCGCCTGGGTAGCGATACCCGAAATTCCAAAAAAAAAAAAAGAAAAAAAAAGAAAATTCCGGCTTTGTAGTGTCCCTGGACCTAGACCTAAATGCTAGGATCATTCATGGTTGACCTAAAAAAAAAAAAAAAAATTCAAGATATTTTGTATTTTTAATATGAAAATTGATACTTTGTATTCATGTCATACTCTATTAATGATATCAAAATGCATTCAAATTCATGCATTTTAAATCATCTATGCAATTTTATTTTAGGTCAACCATGAATGATCCTAGGCCTAGCTCCAGTGACACTACAAAACCGAATAAAAAACTTAAAAAAAAAAAAAAATTTTTTTTTTTTTTTTTTTAATTTGGGTACCGGGTACCCGCCCGAAAAATAAACGGGTACCCGGGCACAAAATTACCCGAAAATCCCAACCCTAAAGTTAATGTTTTATTACTTCTGTGGACCAGGTACAAAAAATGTACACGCTGGTGAATTGCGATCGCGTAGAAGTGGCACGGTCACCTACTACGCGCCGCGCCGATGACCAATGGGTCAACCGGCTTGTTGACAAGTGCGTTGATCAGCCAATCAGTGCGATTGTTTATTTCTTCTGTGTGTGCTCGTCTACGCTTGGCGCACACCTTGGACCACCACGGAAGTAATAAAAAATTATCTTTATATGGCACTGAAAGGAGTATTTCGTGATCCTAGCATCCTCAGTAGTAGGGGGAGGGGGATCCGGGCTCATTTCTGTCATTTTCCGTGTAAATCGCCCCCAACCATCAAATACACAGAAAATCACAGAAATGCTGTGTAACTGCTGTGTAAACCTCCACTCTTCAAATCACAGTAAAATCACAGAACTCCCTAACCTTAGTGTCATTTTTCAGGGCAAAATACAGGAAAAATTCCACAAAAAAATTACTCAGGATTATACAGAAAAACAATTTACACAGGATTACACAAAAAAAAAACACAGGATTACACAAAAAAACAATTTACACAGGATTACACAAAAAAAATTCCCTGCATTTTAACCCACCCCAATCCAAATTACACAAAAAAAATTCCCCTGCATCTCAAATAAAAAAAAATTGATATTCTACACAGAAAAAAATCCCCCTGTATCTCATATCCTGTCTTCAACTATTATGACCTTGAGCTGACCCAAGTAGGGGAACAATCAATTTGTCTAACCGGAAACCTAGCCTGGAGGCAACTCGCAAATCCTTGACTAGCACACTTATGTACACTGTTGAGTTGCAGGAAGTGAGACGAAGTGGTTTCATGCTAGGCGGGAAGAATCCAGTTTGTTTTGTTTACTATAGGCAGAATGTCTATCTAACTCCAAACCTATAGCCTGGAGGCATTTACATTTTTATGTTTAAGGATGGGTATGATTATTCATACTGAAAGCATCATGGGTAATTTTCCTTATGTTTAAGGATGGGTATGATTATTCATACTGAAAGCATCATGGGTAATTTTCCTTATGTTTAAGGATGGGTATGATTATTCATACTGAAAGCATCATGGGTAATTTTCCTTATGTTTAAGGATGGGTATGATTATTCATACTGAAAGCATCATGGGTAATTTTCCTTATGTTTAAGGATGGGTATGATTATTCATACTGAAAGCATCATGGGTAATTTTCCTTATGTTTAAGGATGGGTATGATTATTCATACTGAAAGCATCATGGGTAATTTTCCTTATGTTTAAGGATGGGTATGATTATTCATACTGAAAGCATCATGGGTAATTTTCCTTATGTTTAAGGATGGGTATGATTACCCATGATGCTTTCAGTATGATTATTCATACTGAAAGCATCATGGGTAAAAACAGTTACAAACATTGTTAAGCCAGCAGCCCTCCACTTTTTCCAGGCTTGGGACTGGATATGTTTGTTTCTGACATGCTAGATCCTTCATTCCTATTAGAATCAATATATTCCATAGGTTCATTGCCTGTGTCGGTATATGCGTGTGTATCAGTACCTTTCATTTTAGTTTGTGTTAACACAGAGCGCGAACTGTACCACAACACAGCTAGTTCTTTGTTCTCAGCCAGACATTCAAGGTCAAAGGTTCAAACTGTGTGATTATTTAATTTCCTGAGGGGGTTATGATTGGAATGAGTGTAGCAGAAATGATATGGAGCAATTATTGAGTGGTGGCGGTATTTCACTTTTAACATTGTCAAATAAATAAATCTTGAAATTTATCTACCAGTTTAAATTTGTCTTGGTAATTTTCAACGCATAATCATGTCTTTTTTCCCAATTGGTGGTTCATTCATAACAAAATCTATCATCTTTTCCAATATTTCTATTTCTTCGGTTCTCTCAGGAAAAATCCATGGTGGTCTCATACACAATCTCATCCTATATCTATCTTTGTACCAATTGACAAAACACAACATTAAGTTAACGGCTTGATGTCTAATCTTTTCTCCATTGTACCCACTCGTTGCAACAAACAGGTTTTTGAGACTAGTACCATTCCACATATAAAAATCTCCTTTGGAAGAGTCTTCCAGTTGTTGGAATATTTCATCATCAGCGAGCTCAAAATAAACCGAATCTGCCATTTTTTATTCAAATAAAGATGATTGTAGCATTTTGGATTTTTACTAGTGCTCTTTTGGATTCTCCCGAGAGAAGAATCAGGGAGCCAAACGCATGACAGAAATTTTAAAAGCCTACAACGATGCTAAAGAGACAGAATGAGTAGGTCGTGCAGAAATAAAAAAACCTCTTGTGATTATTAATCACAAGAGGTTTTTTGTTGTAGTTTACCACACCCAGTTTAAAATGGTTGTAATCAAGTAGGTTACTACAAATGCGGCGTATCCAGTAACTAAAGGATCCTGTCCAGCACAAAATTCCCACGGTTCTCTAGGTACACCATCTTTGTATCTACCTTCTGCTTTTACTAGTCCGTTTTGTACCAACATGTTATATCGCTGGATAATTGTCATCAAACACCATCTCAGCCTTCATTTTGTTTTTTCCTCGTCGTAGTACCATCTCCAAACACCGCATGGTTTTTTTTTCATCATCCCACATTTCTTTCCGATACTGTGAATACGCTTTCAGGTTCTCAACCCAGTTGTCATCCGTTAGATTTGGAAGATCCATTTCTTTTTTATTTGTACAAAACGAACTTAAATTCTATTTTAGGCAGAATGCTGTTTACGACTTCAGAGTATCTTGGAGGAATTCCATCGTTTTTTTTTCCCCGTTCCTCTCCAACCTTTTCAGCTTCCTTTCTGATCTCTTTTTCTCTTTCAGCATTCAACTCTATCAGAGATGCTCTGGTTCTGTGCTTGATTCCAGCTTTATGTCCCCTATAGTTCTCCATCTCACGCAGTACGTGGTGGAAATCCTCGTTGGACACCAGTCCATCTTCCAAGGCTCTGGAGACGAGATCATTCACCGTGTTCAAACTGGACTCTGCGGTTCTTTTGACGCTTTCGTGCTTCTCGACCTTCTTCATGGTTGCTTTTCCAAGAGCCACGCATGCTCCACTAAGAACACCTCCAAAAATTGCTATTCCTCCGAGAGGAATGCTTACAAAAGCTCCAACACCCGTGGCTAGAGTTCCGACAGCTCCGTTCCGCTTCCAACTGCGATTTGAGTCCTGCTACTTGAGCCGTGTTGTAAAACACATTCCAAACTGTTTTGTATTTTCTCCTTAGTTGATCTCTTTGGTCAACTTCCTTTTCGAGTGAGTCGCGGATTTCGGATATCTTACTTAGTCGAAATTGAACTCCTTGATCCTCTCCCTGTGGAAGATCAGGGTACATTTGCGGTGCTGTAGGTTTTTTCATCCTTTTATTTAATTAGTCAATTAGAACTTCATCATCCGTAAAGTTTAAAACGTGGTGTTGCACGAAGTGCTGGATGATCTCCTGTTTGCTGAGGTTCTTTTCGTAAAAACTGAGAATTCCCAGCTGATCAATGTTCATGGTGATTCCGATCAAATTTGCTAGAGAGGATATCTCGTACATCTCCCTACGTTCGCCGTTAACCCAAAAACATAAATTATTAGAGACGTACTCTATCGAAAAATGATTGAGGACATTCGAGTCGATGGTAACTGACGAGAAAAAATATTTTCTGAGACACCGTTCGTTATCCTGAAACTCACGGAGTTAGCATTCCATAAGATGGTTATCCGCTTGATATTCCTACCGGTTTGAAATTCCATAAGGACTGTGGACATAGCATGATCTTGTTTTGCCGAAAAGGAAAGGTTCCAGGGTTGATTGATGGAATGTGGTTCATTGAAATAAATTTGCAGTGGTCTACTTAGTCGCATAATTCTCAGATCCTTGCCAGGATTGGGTAGCATTGTAAAAATAGCCCCGGTGATTCCTATTTGCATCGGTTTTGCGTTGAACGTGGTGTTTTGTCCATCTTTGATCTCTATTAGCTTGTTCTCATCCAGATCTATATTCTTCGTAGGTCTAATCGAAACGTAGTGCGTTCCGTCTTCGTTCATCCACACCATGAATCTGCCTAGAACGTGCAAACTTGCGTCGTGCTCATGTCGAATTAAATTGTCCACGTACAATTTAGTTACAACGTCCTTATCATCCGCCGCTGTTCCCACGTTGGTTATTTTTTCCTCACCCATGTCTAGAGGACCCGTCATGAATCCTCCGGCTGTGTTCAACTTTATGCCGTTTAGATAACTCGTAAGCCTTCCGACTTCCGCCTTTGTGACAGCGTCTTCAGGATCTGTTGCTTCACCTAAATTTGTTATTTTTTTCCTCCCATATTAATCCTTCCAGTCATTCTTGCCCCAGTCTTTCTGACGTAGGTTGAAAGATCCTGGACGGTGTTGTCCGAGGGTGGCTTAGTTTTGAATCGTGGTCCGTAAATGCTCATTTTTCCTTTTATTTTATTAGCAATCGTAAATCCAGAGGCTGACTGTGATTATTTAATTTTTCCGTCCCCCAACTCCACACAACCCTGAAATCGAAATTCAGCTCATGAATTACCGATCGAGTTAGCGCTATCATATCGGGCTTGTCGTACCTCTCGGAAAAATATCCTCCGAAGGGCTCGGTCGAGAGAGGAACGACTCCGAGCAATCGCGAACCGCGAAGTACACCCTCGTCGTCGACATCCAGATTCTTCGAAATATTCAATTCGCCCAAATATATCTCGATTCTTCTCGGTGAGAATTCGACCGCGTAATCTCCCTCGTGCTCTCCGGCCATCAGATAATTATCCAAATCAGGCCATGCATTTTTAAGGCGCGCGAGTGCGATCGCGCGCATAGAGCCCACCTTAAATCACTTTACCGAAAGTGACGATTTAGAAGCGACCTTGTCACCTGAAGTGAAGGAGTTTCCAAAGTTGCAGCCTTCAAATTCAGCCTTCAAATTCATCCCCGTAATATTCTTCACATGCATAAAATATGTAACGAAAATAGTACTGATGACCGTGTTCCTATAACGTAATTAAAAAAGTCAAATGTACTGTCAGGTCGTAGTTCACAAGCAGGTCAACAATGAAAAGGTCAATTTGCGATTCGCTGATAACCGCGGTGTTTCCATGCCGTAGGTTTCCAAGTCTAGTGAAAACTGAAGCTCCATTGCGCATGGTACCAACACACATGATTGGCACTTGTTCGCGGCAAATTTTGACGACTTTCTAGTGAATTTGAAAGTGGCGATTTCGAACTGATTTTTCGGAAACTACTCTCCAAATATCTAACTAACAGAGTTTAACGGTGAGTTAAATTGTGCACACGGTGAATAAATGTAGTTTTTTGTACATAAAAATGTTTGGTTAGATGAGATTGGAGGGGTGCCTTGCGCAAAAAGTGAGTGAAGTGGCACTTTGTGTAGTACGAATTTGGCGACTTTTGCAATTGGTGAATATAGTAAACATGTTTTACGGGCGTGGTTTGCATAGTAATTGTTGGGGGAGGGGCTATGGGGTTTATGATTATGTACGAAATAATAAATAATTTTATGTATTTAAGCAGTGTATTTATGTTTTATTTAGGCCCTTGGTTTTTTTTCTTTACTTTTTTCTTTCCTTTTTTCCTTTTCTTTCTCCCTTCCCTTTTTCTCCTTTTCTTTTTTCTTTCTTTTTCTTTCTTACTCCCTTCCCTGTCTTTCTGTACATTGTAGTCCCACATTCAACACCAATGCTTCTTATCTGAATATCAAGTGCAATAATTCAAATAGCCCACCTAAACTTCTTACCGAGTGCAAATGATAGCACACCTAAAATCCTCACCGAGTGCAATTAACAGCACACCTGTAGCTCGCCTGACTATTTCCAGGAGTGCGATTTGTAGCACACCTGCTGTTTTTCAAAATTCATGCCCTGCCAAATTCCCGCCCCGTTATTCGAATCGATTCCGAACAGATTCCGCAATTCCTTGGGAAACCAGACTCCGTAGTCCGCCGGAACGGTCATGACGATTTTTCCCGTCTCTTCGCTCACCGCAAATTCCAACCCGCCCAGATCGTCCGAAATCCACTCAGTCAGACTCTTAAAATTCCACAAGCCCGGAGGAATTTTAAGAGTAAACGGAGATTCGTCGTTCAAGGAATATCGCCAGCTCAACTCTCTCTCCACGTTGTACCAACCCACTCGCCCCGCGGCGCTCTTGATTCCGATCTTAAGACCCCCGCCCGAGTTGTCTATGGGCGCACCCAGCCCGTGCGTTCCTTCGCTTTTGATTCTGACGTACATCCTTTTATCTTTCAATAAAATGAGAACCGGAGGAGTATTCGAACCGACGCACAGATTCAGTCTGGTGAACCAGCAGATCCGGGTGAACAAAAAGGGAAAATTTTACGTGAGATTCCCCAGCCTGTGGGAAAAATACGCGCTTCCCAGAGTCACGGAAGCTTCCGTCTATTCCGATTGGCTCTCCAATCAGATGCAATTCTGGCAGAACCAGCTCAACTTCGCCGCCTGGTGCGCTTACTTGCCGGGATGCGGCGTTTCAAAGGAACTCCTCGGTCACGAGGATCCCACGATTCGATCCACGCTCAGATTTCACGCTGCACTATCAGATCAGAAGGATCCTGTCCGAGATGAGCTGTCCGCTTCCCTCTAACCCCGCCTGGAACGCTACGAACAACGGGATCGACACGACGCCTCACGAGAGAATCTGCTCCGAATTGAGTCAACCCGAGAACAAATTGGAGGCAAAGTTCGATCCGTGGAACGGAATGGGTACGCCAAATTCACTCGAACTTACCACGAGGATTTTAGTTTGAAGACGAACGACAAAGTAGAAATTGCGAAGATCCGAATCTGACCGATTTCACGGTCTTCGTTCCCGGTCACGTAAATTTTCTCGGTAACAGTAGGGACGCGACTTACGAGATCTGGATGGACCAGCAGTTCGACCACGATCCGGGTATAACTGACAGATCGATTCGCAAGGGCGATTCAATAGCGGCGATCGGATCTTTCGCTTCGGACGTCTCCCAAGGAATTCTCCCGAGCCGGAGTGTCCAGAATAAACGACAGCATCAGAACCCTGGTCTGGGCCACCCTCGGAAGCCAGGCTCAGACTCGGAGCAGCATCCTGGGTTCCGGCAAGGCGTTCGACGCGCAGAAGCAGTTTTTGGCGAACGTCGAGGACGCGATCGATTCCGCCGTGAATCTTCCCGATTCGATCGACAGGTATCAAAAGACCCTGCAATTTGCGCGGAGCAAACTGGATTTCGTCGTGGCTCACGGACTCTACCTGATTCCGAGCGACATGGAAATTTAATAGGAACCGTAAACGGATACAACAATCTGATCCAGATCGCCACACCCGACATGCGAATCGGACTCAACTCGGAGGTGAACGACGAACCTCTTGCTCTCGAGCGTTCGCTTCGCGGAAAGCCCGTCTTCGAGACGCCTGTTCCGCTACCGTCCGTAATAGAAAGCCCGCCTGTTTTAGAAGACATTCCTCTGGCGCACGACGAGAAGAAGCTCAGTATAATTTTGGCAGCTGCCGCGGTATTTTTATTTTTCTGGATTTAGAAAAAATTTTAGTGAGAGGACTTTTTCTTTTTAGCAAATTCCGTCACCGTGGTGTATAGCAAAAATCCGACGGCCAGAGCGAAAGTCCACAGATGATCGGCTAAAAATCCGGCGACGCTTCCCGCTGCTTTCAGACAGAAATTCACCACGGCTCCGATGACTCCCGGAAGCGCTATCAGGGCTTTGTCTCCAAGTTTCAAAAGGAGATTGGCTATTTTCTTGAGCTGATCCTTAATCCAATCGGTCCAAGTTTTAGGCTTTGGTGGGGGTTCGGGTCCTGGTGATGGTCCAGGTTCAGGACCTGGGTCTGGTTTAGGAGGACCTGGTTTTGGTTCTGGAGGCTTGGCGTAATCGCCGTGACCCATGGACTTGGTGGCTAACAGAATACCCTCGACGACAGCCGCTACCGCCAATCCCACGGCCGTGATCAGAGAAACTATGGTAACACCCTCTTTTCTAAAGAGCTCTCGAATTTGATCTCCCGTGCTGCCGTCGCTCTCTATGAAACTTTCGATCGATTCTCTCAAACGCCGAAGCGAATTTCTGACCTTGGCATCCTGGTCCGCGATGGCTTTGTCAAACTCTTTGATATCGCTTTCAAGCTCTCTAGCTCTTTTAGCATCTTCTTCGCTGACAGGTAGCAGAGGCTCTCCTTCATCACCTTCGTAAGTTGGGTTAGTAAAACTGACCGAACCGCGCCCTTTAGACTTTAATTCTTTCAGTTCAGTTTCCTTTTCATTCCTTCTTCGGACAAGGTGCTCATAGACATCAGACAGCTTCTTGAGTTGTCCTCGTTCGGTTAAAAATTTCGGATTTCTTCGTGATCTACAAGAGGATCATTTGGCAATTCATTGGCTAAACCTTCCATGTCTTGGTTTGTTTTTTGAAGACCCTCCAAAACTCTTTTAGTGTTGTTTGGTCTACCAGCGGGTGTAGTGGTTAGGGGTGATACATCTCTCGCACTAGTTGACGCTTTTTCGGCACTTTCCTGCACTTGCGGCGTTGATCCTCGTTTGAAATCCTTGATTCCGAGACCTATTTTGACAAATTGGGTACCTCCTGGATCTTTGCCTTTGATTTGTTTAGCTATCGATTCTAGGGGTAAAATTGCTCGAATTTTGTTTGGTTAACCAAACTTGTTTTTTTCTGTAACTAACTTTGATTCTTCCGGTTTCATCTACCGCAAAAACCGCTTCAGTAGCAAAGGTCGTTCCTTGTTGCGTGTATCCTAAGCGTTTCACGTAATCCCGAAACTCATCCCTAGCCAGTTCCGCCTTTTGTCGATTCAATGTTTTGACGGTTCTCCTCAGGGAAGGACTGTCTTCACGAAGTTTTAATAGATCGAGTCGATCGTTGAGATCTTCGATGGAATTTCGACTCTTGTCGGAAACGAAACTCACATCGGGATTTTCCCAACCGACGCTTCCTCGTCGTCTCTGACCCTCCGCTTGTATTTGCCCCCTCCATAATCATCAGCGGTGTACCGCCAACTGCTCCCGTGGTATCACCGACCGATTCTTCCCAGCGTTCCAGCGAATTTCTTCTCGAGGATTAAATTCACCAGCCATGTTTTAGTTTTATTCTACGTATAATAAAAAGATGGCAGCAGAATACGGATACAAGTTGAATCCTTACCGTCAGCTTCGCAAAACGACGACATTCAAGGATTCCCCTCGAAGCGTTCGAATCTCGCAGACACTCCGACTCACATAAAAGAGAACCAAGTTCTAACTGTGAAATTTCCGAATTTAGGCAGGGACGACGTGATCGTTCCGGGAAGCAGCAAGCTCTCGTTCAAACTCGCTCTCACTTCAACGGACGCCGACAGGACGATCGTGAACAATCTCGGTCGCGTAATCGTGAGCAGGATTGAGGTTAAACTCGAAGGACAGAGTGTCTTTACCCTGAACGACGCCGACGTGTGCATGTGCTACCAGGATCTGTGGAAGACCGACAAGGAGAGAAAAAATGCCGTGTATCAGGGCATCCAATCGGAAACCGTTCGAAAATTTAGAATAAACGCCGGAGACAAAGGACAGAATGTCAAGGGCTCGGCAATTGCCGAAAACTACGGAGACGTGTTCTGCATCCCTCTGGACTTTGAGATGCTGAGCTCGCACAATCCCTTCTTCCAGCACGAGCTGAAGGACAGGCTGAGCTACGAGTTGACCTTTAACAGCCACGGAAACGTCGTTGTGAGCAGCGACGCGACGGCCAGCTACAGCGTGAGCGAGAGTCACCTGGAATTCGAAGTGGTAAATGCTCCCGACATAGCGAGAACGATCGAAAATCGACTCAAGGGAAGGAGCGTGGTCCTGTACGACAGGGTGGTGAGACACAGCAGGAGCCTTTGAACAAATCCGCAAGAATTTGGAACTTTTCCTTGGCGCCGAGTGCTTATAGCATGAAGGGAATTTTAATTTTGTTTGTAGATCCGTCGGATGCCGGAGGAGGAGCGAGCTACAAGAGAGACACGGAAAAATTTTACAATCCCAAAATCAAAAGGGTGTCGGTTACCCTGGACGGAATTCGAACCAGCTGTACAGCATCGGTATGCTTCTCACCAACATTTTAGGGAGATTCAAAAACATTTTGCAGAGGGAAAGCACAGACCCATTCCTCACCTAACCAAAGCGCTGGAGCTCGCCGACATGGAGCTGGAAGACTATCTAACCACGAAGTACGGCTTGTGGTTGGACATGCGGAGCACGGACGACCCCGAGCTTCACGGTTCGGGAAGAAAATTAAAGGGAGCCAGTCAGAGCATCCAGATCGAGATCGAGAAGAAAGCGAAACCGCGGGCGACCTCACGGCGTACATCTACTACGTTCAGGACGCGCGGCTGCACATTGAGAACGGAAAACTGGTCGAACCCGTATTCCAATAAAAAGAATGTTTCCGAAGTTCGCGCACACGGCAGTAATCTCGGGCAACACAATGTCCAGCAAGACCGAACATGTTTTGAATTTGTTAGAAACGGAATATAAAGGGTTTTTTACTTATATTGTGATCATTTGTCCGAATTGGTCTAATAATAAAACTTACACCAGCAGAAATTGGATTTTTGACGACCAAGTTTTCAGGGTCGATCCGAAGGAATGGTTTCCCAACAGAAAAAATCAGCTGCAATTAGCTATAGAAATTTTTTTCGAGTGCATAGGAAAGATGGATGACTCTCAGGTTCTGTTTCTGATCGACGACAGCATAGCCGAAGAAGGAATCGACAAAAAGATAAGCCCTCTGAGAGAACTCGCCTGTTCCGGCAGACACAGTAACTGCTCCCTCTGGATGCTCACGCAGGCTTACGTGGCAATTCCAAAAGATGTCCGAAGGCAGGCCCAGTGGCTGAGCACCTTCTACTGCAAAGACGAGGAAGATTTCACAACCGTAATGAAGGAAAACGGCGTGGTTCCCAAAGAAAAACGCGAAGCGTTGAATAAAAAATTAGAAGAGAATCAATATTCCAAATTAATTTTATTTTTATATCCGCCCAGAGGATTCGAGTACGTTAGATAAAAAGATGGAAATCGAAGATATCGTCAGCGAAGTAATGACCGATCTGCCCGCTGTGAGCGAAGCGCAGAGTCCTCCCGTCCCGGACGCGTTCGAGCAGGACTCCGTCGAACTGGAAAAACTGAGGGAACGGCTGATCGCCGTGGCGGAAGCGGGAAAGAGCAAAGAGTATTTGAAAAAGGAGATAACTTCAGCCGAAATCGATAAACTCGATCGAAAGAGTCTGATGAGACTGTACGGCAGATACGAAGCTCACATGGGAGGGATAGTAACCAAATCAATGAAAAAACACTTTATCACAGCTTACGTAAATTTGGTAGGAATCTTCCGTCCTAAAAATTTGACGATTTCCGATCGCGATACGCTGGAAGCGTCTTTGTACGCGGGGCCCTTCATTGATTTAGCTCTGAACAAATGGACGTGTGGAATGTATCATAAATTTGGGCACATTTTAGCTCCGATGGAGGCTGCCCTGTTAACCAGTAACTCTCTCGAGAGAGTCGAAGTTCCCGAAAAAAATTCCGAGGAAGAATCTTAGGAGTTATTCAGTGGATATTTAGGTTTCTGAGTAATTTCTTTTGGATGCTGGAAAAAATGCTGGAAAGGTTTAAGAAATAAAAAATATTATAAAAAAGAAACAAAATGTCTGGGTGTATTGCTCAACACCCGGTTTACAAAAATTACGGTGTGAGGGAAAACGGAGAGATTTTGAATTTGAAAAAATTTCGAACGTTGAAACTTACCATGAACAACATGGGTTATCAAACCGTTACTCCCTGTGTAAATGGTAACAAAAAGACGTTTAATGTTCATCGATTCATTTATGAATGTTTCAAGGGAGATATACCGTCACATCTTCAAGTTGATCATATTGATAGTAATAGAACAAATAATGCTATAGACAATCTTCAGCTACTAACACCATCAGCTAACGTGCGAAAAATTTCAATCAAAAGGGGAGGTTCACCAATAGCAGTCTTAGTTACCTGCTTAGAAACCGGCGAAAAAGAAAACTTTAGAAGTTTTTACGCAGCGGAAAAGCTTTGAAAATTCACACTGCTACTATTTCCAAAATTGTTAAAAAAGATGGTCTAAATAAATCGCAGTCAAAAGAAGATGGTTTTTGGTACACTTTTGAAAAATCTGAATAAAAAATTCAAAGAAGCATATTCTTCTTTGAATTTTTTGAAGACACTTGAGCAATTTTGCTAAGGTGTTACCCAAATATCTGAGCAATTTTGCTAAGGTGTTACCCAAATATCTGAGCAATTTTATTCAAGTGTTACTCAGATATCTGAGTAATTTTACCCAGATGTTGCTCAGGTGTTACCCAAATATCTGAGCAATTTTGCTCAAGTCTTACCCAAATGTTACCAAGTCTTTTTTCTTCTAATAAAGATGAGCGAATCAGCAAAACCGGCGAAAATAACGGCAGAAGTGAGCCAAGCAAAACCCAAAAATCCAAAGAGGGTTGCCGCTGGAAAAAAAATTAGCCGAAATCCAAAAAGAAAAATATGCAAAAATTAAAGCCTTTGAAGAAGAGCAAAAAAATTGTCCAAGAAAATGAACCGTCCGAAACAGATATTTCACCCGAGGAAGACGAATCTCCTTCGGAAAATTCAGCGTGGCTGAACCCGGTTCTCGCCGGAGGAGCCATCGCGTCGCCGGAGGAGCGGTGGCGTCACGGATATTCCACCAGCTGACCGCTCCAAAAACAGCCAAAAGCCCGCCCACCTGTCCACCTCTGTCCCCCAAAAGTAAGCCAAATATCGATCCTTCGCTAATTTTTAATTAGATAAAAGAAAGATGGCAGAAACCAATCCAAACGTAAAAATGATCGTAAACGGTGCGTATCACGCAACAACGATAAGCCTCGGTATATGGGCTAACTCGTTCGTTATGAAAAAGTTCCTAAAAATGAAGCCGGCTAATCTCTCGCAGCTCGACGCGGAGGATATCGGAAAGTTGATTTTGAGCGTCTATTCGGCTACGATGCTCAGAGATTGGCTCGTGAATCAAGGAATTCTTCCGGATGAAATTATGGCTTAAACATTCTGTCAAGGTAGACATATTAAAAAAACCCTCTTAGCACAAATTGTGCTAAGAGGGTTTTTTGCGTGAAAATAAAGAGAAAATGGCGTCAATCGCATTCATGGTTGGTGGAGCCGTGGTTAACGCTTTGGCATTTTCAGGGAGCAATTATCTGTTCAACTCTCTTAATAATTCGGAAGAACGCAAAAGACACGATCTTGCTCTTGAGAAACTTCAGCACGACCGAGATTCTTGGAATTTAGCGCGTCTTTCAAGAATAGATTACATTAACGATCAATTAAAAAAACAGGGTCACGCGGAGAGAACCTTTTCGGACGTCGATGACGCGATGAGACAGTATTATAATTTAACGGGAATTTTGATGGATTCTTTTCCACCCGAACCACAACTTTATGATGGAGAGTATCTCGACGAAGATCAAACAAAATCGATCCAAAATGGGGAGTTAGCTTTGATCGGACTGGGATTGGTCGGAACCGGTGTGGTCGCTATCAAATACTTTGGATAAAAGTATTTGGGTGGGAGCTGAACCTCTAATCTCAGGAAAATCATCGAGAGTTACGGGATAATTTCTTCGTTTGAGTAGGTAGAAGAGAACGTAGTGAATATTGAAATTATTTCTTTCGGGTTTATTTTCCAGATAAATTTTCAGTATATTATCAAGATCGCGTAACAAATTAGCTCGATCGTGCCAAAAATCGACGGGAGAATTGCCCGTAATTTTGTAGTAAATCTTGTGAACGGCTTTTGGGTCTGATCTCAAGACTTTTAACAAGTCTTTTTTACTCGGAGGGGACTCGAACAATAATTTTTGTTCGTTCAAATTCGTAACATTTCCTTGATAGATTTCGATGTATTCTTCAAACTGGTAGGTCTTGGTTTCGCAGTACTTTATCGATTGTCGAATTTGGTCGATGTTAACTCGGGGTGAGTTCTCGTTAGGAAACACGTCATTTTCCAAACCACAATCATAACACACGTCGTCCACCATGTATTCTGAGTTGCAATTTTTACATTTTGACGGAATCCTTCGCTCCACTCGTGCGGGTTCTTTAAACAACCGAGTAAATTCGGTACCGTATAGGTTGCAAATCGGTTTCTTGCTCCGAAGGCGGGTTTTCTTTTTACACAATTTGCAAAAACAACGCTTGTATTTACTCGTACAATTAATTTTGTAACAATAAAAAAATCCCCTTTAGACTATTTTGTCTAAAGGGGATTTTTTGTTGGTTACCTTGGGACGGTACGTCTAGTCTGAGTCTTCATCTTCATCTTTCCCGACCTTGTCTTCCCCGGCCTTGTCTTCATCGCTGCCATCTTCATCTTCGTCTTCATCTTCATCAACCGATGGACAGTGCTGCGATGTTTTTATAGGGCATTGGAGGAGGTCTCGATTTACCGGTTCTGGTTCTTGTCAGGGGTTCGGCGCCCTTGTCCTTTTGAAATATGACCTGTATGGCTCTTGGTTTCACCGATATGATCCTACCCATTTGATCAATGTAGATTTGCGGAAGGTGCCACGTTACTTCTGCGGTGAGAGCGACATTGTTGATATATTCGCTAAGATTGGCGTCTGGAATTTCTGCCCACCCAGCACTGGGGTTATCAAGGTCTTCAGAAAGATAAAACCTACACCCTGGAAACTTGTCATCCTTTTCATTCAGCTTGCACACAAAGAAAGGAGGATCGTCCAGCTTGGGCTTCTTGATTTCTATTCCTTTGGAATTTTTAGATTTTTCCATCTGATACTTCCAAATGCTAAGGCCCTTGATCTCCTTTTCTCCAATCGTATCATCGGCAAACGCGCTGCCCTTTTCCTTTTTCAAAAAATTGCGAACACGCGCGTTGACAAGGTTGAGCGTTGCAAGATGTTTCATGTGATCATCCGTCTTTTCAGAGTTGTGCGTTATGCAGCAGATGGAATATTCCATGTTGTCTGAAAACAACTTTTTTCCTATTCCAAAACATTTCATGGGAGGACTGGACATAACAAACGGTTTGGTATCTTTTCCATCCTTGTAGTATATTGGAATCTTGTAATAGATAGAGTCCGAATTTTTGATCGTAGCCTGTTCCAACGGACCATGTCTTAGTTTGCTCGGTTCAAAATCTTCTGGAAAGATTGCATCGTTTGGGGAGGCTCTTTTAAATGACATTTTTGTTTGTTTTTTATTAGCCGGGATTTTCTTAAACTCTTTTTTTTTTTTTTTTTGACGGGATTTTCTTAAACTGTTTTTATTTTCAAATCGGGGCTAAAAATAAAAGATGGCTGAAACTAAAATGTCTAAGGTTTACTACAGTCCGAGAGGGTATTGGAAGGGTGTTTCTGCAATAGACAAGCTGGCGAAAGAGGCTGGAGTGACGAAAGAAAAAGCTAGAAATTTTTTGAAAAAGCAGACTCAGTGGCAAATTTACCTACCACCTCCAAAGTACATTCCCAGAGCAAAATTTAACGTAAGTGTACCTAATGAAGTTCATCAAGCCGATTTGTTGTTTCTCCTCACGACAGACCGAGTAAAGGAAAAAAGCTTTACAAGCACGCGTTGACTGTGGTGGATGTCGCGAGCAGATACAAGGAAGCTGAGCCTCTGAGCTCGAAGGAATCTGGGGAGGTGGCTAAGGCATTTAAGAAAATTTACTCTCGAGTTTTAAAGTGGCCGAAGCTTCTGCAGGTCGATCCTGGAAGAGAATTCATGGGCAAAGTGAACGAAGTGATAAAAAAGCACAAGGTCGATATCAGAAGAGGGTTGCCTGGTCAACATAGAGCTCAGGCAATTGTTGAAAGATTCAACAGAACTTTGGCTGAAAGACTGTTTGGTCATCAGTACTGCATGAGGAAATACTGATGGAGGCTCGTGGTCAAAAAATGTGAGGTCTACCGAGTGGGTGGGTAGGCTTCCGGATGTGATCAGAGCTTTGAACAGCGAAGAGACTCGACTGATAGGAATGAAACCGGTTGATGCTATCAAGAAGAAAAAGATTGAAACGATGTCTTCAGCTCCACAGAAGTTGAAAAATGAGATTGAAATTCCAGGTAACGTGAGATTGAGATATCTTTACGCTCCCGGAGAGTTGGAGGGAGGTGAGAGAAGATGCATAACCGATCCCATTTGGTCTCTGGAAACTTACACGGTTGATAGTATCGTGAGGACACCGGGTGATCCAATTTTGTACTATTCGTCGACGGGAGCACCAAAGAGAGTGTTTGTTAGACAGGAGCTTATGATAGTTCCCGAGGGTACACAGTTGCCTCCTGACAGAGTTTTGAAGTAAAATTTCTTATTCAAGTTTTTCAACACAGTAACCGTGTGCATGTGTGTGAATTTTGTCCTCAAGTATGATTCGTTTGTCATCGTGCGGATCTAGGGCAACTTTGTTGATGGTTTCAGTGTACACCTCGTGCTTGTAACTCCTAATCACATTCATCTTTCTCATTAGAGGTTTCTCATCGAAGAGACAACGCTCGTAGTCGTCGAAGGTAATTTTTCTTTCAACGACTGCTTTTTTAACACCCTTACATCTCTTTTCCTCTTTTCCCTCATGCATTCTGTAAGAGTACAACTTTGCTCTGAGACCAACAAATCCGGTGATTTGCTTTCCTCCGGCTTCGTCTTTGAACATGCCGGGAACTTTTTTGTTCTTTCCGGTCGGAATTTTCGACGGATGATTGACTGGGTAGTTGGATGTGTCAAAAGCTTTTCCACATCACCCGAAATGTCAGTGTAAAATCCTCAGTCTGAATTTCATAGGTCAGTGAGTCGGTATCAGTCATACAAAGCTTTGCCCTTCCACCATACTTCCTCTTGATGTAATTGTAGTGGAAGTCATACATCTTTGTCTTTGAGATATCCAGGATACTCATTCCGAGATATATCGGTTTGTTGAAGTACAGTTTGATTTTTCTCAAGTGAATCGCTACAAGGTTTTCATCAAAGATGGTGTATCGGTCGAAGTTGGGTCTTGAAGTTAATTTCCGAATTTTGGCTAGGCTAGTTACGAGATGAACGTTCACTCTGTTTCGAATGTTTTCCATCGTTTTCCCAAAGACGCTGTTGTTCATCAATTTGAAGAAATCCTTCTCAAACTCCGATTTAGCTTTTGTTCGAAGTCTGGTATTCTTGTCGATGTATGATTTCATGAAGGCTTCCTCTCGGAATTTTATCCCTCTGTGAATCTTGGTCAGTTTGAGACCAAGCTCCAAGTACTGCTTCAGAGCCTCGTGGTGGACGACGTACTTTTTCTTGTTGTTTAGATTCGGAATTAGTTTTTCCACTTTGTTCACGAGGAGTCTTTCCGGAGCTAAGGGATAGTCGTTGTGGTGGTCGTGTAGCTCCTTAGGGTATTCCAGATCCACTTCAAGAATGCATGGGGTTTCACCCCAGGAGTCTAGCTGTTTCGGAGTCATCCACTTGAAATCACCGACCGGGAGCGGTTGACTCATGGCCCATCCGTAGAGGTTGTTTGCGTCGAGGTACTGAATGAACTTGGACTTCTGAGTGGAATCGAAATCGGATCCCATGTATTTGTTGTTGGCTTTGGAATGTCTGGTAGATATCATGGAAACCCCACCTCTAATTCCTTTTTCGATCATCATAGCCATGTCATAATCCGTGAGGAGTTCCAATTTTACACCCGTTGTTTTCAGCATGGCGTCGTAGGACAATCCAGGAGCCGTGTAATACCAACAAGGATCCAGTTCGTAGTTTTTCAGGCAGACTTTTCTAAAATTTTCGAACACGTCGGCTAAAAGGAGAACGTCCGACTTGAGATACAGATCGTGGTACTCCCTCATGGTTTTCATCTTGAAGGTATTCCAAACATTCTGTGCATGCTGATAGTCCTCGTCGGAAATTTCCAATTCGTTGAGCTTGGAGTAAAATGCTTCTTTGGAAGGGAGACTGGTTTCCTGAAGTTTCTCGAGAGAGTTGACGTGATCGTAAGGGTATACTCCTTTTCTCAAAAGAAGTTCTAACCTTTCATCTTCAAAAAATTTTGAAATTTCAGAAAATTTTGAAAGATTCGCTACGAGTTTATCCAAGCCAGCAGACAGAAACTTAAAGCTATCAAGAAACCTGATTTCATATTTGATATCGACCGGTTTAATGCAGTGTAAGTGAGCTGCTCCTAAGAATTCTTTCTTAGGAAATGACACATCAGCTACAGTTGGATTTTTCTTGTCTTTAGGGGTTAGAGGGTCTTCGCAAATATAGCAGTGAGTGTCTTCCTGATCGATAGGATCTCTTTTTGGAACGAAGGAATTTACCACGATTTTTTTGCTAAAAGAGATGTACTTTTCCTCGTTGTTTGGAATACAGTCAATTTCACCCTCTGTCTTACCAAGATTTTTGATGAAAAGGTGGGAGTCATAACCCAAAAGGTTGTGAAAAAATACCGGAATGAACTTTGGTACTCTGTAAGCAAGATTGCACTGATTGTGAGCAGCTCCTCTGAATTTTCCAGTAAAGTGACAGTGATCTTTAACGGTGTTACTTGGGGTTAGAGATTTCTTACAAATATGAGTGTGTAGACTTCTCGTAGATCTTTTGTTCTTTGGGACTAATGATCATATTTTTTGCATGTATGTATGGATTGTTTTCCAGTTTCCAAAACCTGTCGTAAATTTTTTTAATGTTCTCCTCAAGTTTGTTCACGAAAATTTGGGATATGTCCTCATCCTCAGATTGTTTGGTGTATACAACCGGATCTTGAGAGTACACGAAATCATCGAAACACTTGATGTAGTAGCAAAAGCCCGAAGGTTCGTGCTTTTGGTATTTTGTTGTTTTTTGAAGAACTTCTTGCTGCCAAGTTTGAATCGGTTTCGTAAAGGATTCAAAGTCGGCGTAGATGACAAATGGGACACTCTGTGACTTGAAAAGGTGTTTAAAATACTGAGTTGGAAAATCACCGTCTTTTGTTACTTTAGGCATTTCAATTTTCACAGTCTCATAAAGATGGCAGAGATCTTCATGCACTGTTAGACGTTCTTTGGAAGTGAAGGGTGTGTAGCAGTTTTTGCAGTAGAAGTGTTCTACTTTCTTTTGGTTTTAGTCCATGCAGAAGTCTGCTCATGCTCTTAATCACACAATAGTGCTTGGTTTCATTGTTTGAAAACAAAAGAAGATCGACGTGATGCTCTCGACCAATGTGGGGGCTCTTTCTTAGGGGAGAGATAAGATGTTCATACCTTGCGTCTCTGCACGAACCCTTTGGAGTAAATCCTGCTACATTTACGGAAATTGTTGGATTGTTCCTTTCAAACTTGTCAATTTCTGAAAGAGGGGTTGGAAATGTGATGTCATCCCAGTTGAGGAGATCCGCTTTTGCTTTAAGCTTTTATCAATCCGCTCTGCATTTTGTCAACTGGATTGAGGGTTCGAGTGACAGCCCACTTGAAGCACTGATCATCATCATTTTTAAGATTGATGATTGCTTGCTTTTTGGCTAAAAAATCTGGAAGTGGAATAAACGCAGCTCCTTGCATCGGTTGGTACTTGACCATGTGAATTTCCAAGGATACGATGGACACAAACACCCAACCACTTCCATTGTTCTGAAACACGTTGATAGTCTCTAAAATTTGACCCGTCGTGGTTTCATAAAAATCATTGAGGTTTGTGCCTGCTAGAATTTCCTTCGTGGTAGAACGAAATGCACGACCTATGACAACAGTTTCACCAGTTTGCAGGTTTGTTTTTTCAAACGTGCACTTGAGAACCAAATGAACTTTTTTCTGTCTGTTGTTTGAAAAAAGGCTGATGATGCTTGGCTTAACGGTTATAAAGAAGGTGTTAGGATCGTACCCATCGTGTCCACCGATCGTGTACTGTTCGGCGAAGATGTTGAGAGCCGAATCGGTCTTTTTAGTCTTGAATGGATGACGAGGTTCTTTGGAAGGTTCCTGAACGTCGAGAATGTTCGAGGAAAGGATGTAATTTTCCTTGAGTTTCTCATTGAGAGCATCTTTGCTCAGTTTTGAGTATCCTCGAAGGCCCGCATTTTTTTGCGAGCGTGTTTAATTCCTTTCTGGTGTACTCCCCTCTTTGTCGTCTTTCTTCATTTTTTGCTTCCTCAATCGCCTTGTAATCCGGAGGAGGCTTGCTGATTAATTTTCTCAGCTCTTCCTTTTTTAGTTTGGAGTATCCTCGATATCCGTTTTTTCTAGCGTATTCGCGAAATTCTTTCGCGGTTGAAATTTTACGAATATTCATTCTAGCTTTATTCTTTATTATATTATTTTTTAATCAAATTTATTTTTTAAACCAGAATATTTATTTTTCTAAATTAATTTTTTTTTCTGCTTTCTTTTTAGCATAATATTTTTTAGAAGCCATTTTATATGATTCTTTGTATCTCAAATATAGCTCTTTCGAATATTTAATCGGATTATGCAGTCCAAGTTCAGTACACAAATTTCCATCATATCGATTAATCATCGTATGATAACCAAAAAATCTATCTGGATTTTTCTTGTAACTAAGTTGAATCCACTGATCCTTGTAAAATACAAACAAATGCTTGTTTTCAACTTTTGACTCAAGAGTAATATCTTTTTCGATATTGTGATATTTTTTAAACGCTTCCATTTTTTATTATAAAATTTTTTAATATACTAATTTTTTTAAATCAAATTTTTGGATTGGCGGTGGGTTGAGATGCAGGGGAATTTTTTTTGTGTAATTTGGATTGGGGTGGGTTAAAATGCAGGGAATTTTGTTTGTGTAATCCTGTGTAAATTGTTTTTTTGTGTAATCCTGTGTTGTTGTTTTTTTTGTGTAATCCTGTGTAAATTGTTTTTCTGTATAATCCTGAGTAATTTTTTTTGTGGAATTTTTCCCTGTATTTTGCCCTGAAAAAATGACACTAAGGTTAGGGGAGTTCTGTGATTTTACTGTGATTTGAAGAGTGGAGGTTTACACAGCAGTTACACAGCATTTCTGTGATTTTCTGTGTATTTGATGGTTGGGGGCGATTTACACGGAAAATGACAGAAATGAGCCCGGATCCCCTCCCCCTACTACTTCCTCTTTTTATGACATTTTTCAGTACATATCCACAAAAAAGCATATTCCCAAAATTTCAGTTGATTCCGATTTTGCGTTTGCGAGTTATGCATGATTATGTGTATTACACTACTCCATAGACAATACGTTGTAATTTCGTCCGGGTGCATCAGAACGAAATTCAAATTTCGCGATATCTTTGCTAAACGAATTAATCTGCAAGAAATATTTTGTACATGATGATAAACAGTATGTAGCCAGAGTATTCCAGTGATATAAAAATCTCAACTTTTTTTGAGAAAAGTGGGGGATGAGGCTGTGGATCACTTAAATGCCCTTTGAAGTGAAATAAATTAAAAATTAACACTGACAGTCACAGTGCATGCAATGCAATGCAGTGTGCATGATGAATCATTGCTTTCCTTTTATCATCATGCATGCATGGCATTGTTAATCATAAATGTTATGTAATATTATAAATTACTAGATTTCGCGGTTCTCGGGTTGAGCGGTTCCAAACTACTTCGGAACCTATAATCTGAAAACCCATTGTTCGCCTCTTCCAAACCCTGTCCTGCAACCACATCGGAGGACCCAAAAATACCCGAAATTCTAGTAGTGTCTGTATATACCGTCAATTCTCGCTATTCACAATAGGCGCCGCAGTTTTGTTGCGATAATCGTGATGTATCATGGGAAAAGGTCGACATCCAAGTCCGCGCAATACGAATATTACCATGCTATTACATAGGAACACGTGACAATATTTTTTTAGTTTGTCAAAATAAAGGTGTTACACGCGAATCGATACTCAATAAAACTTAATAATGTGATTTGAAATGTGCACAATTAATTTTTTCTCTATCGATTTGTGTGTAATACCGCTATATTGACAAACTAAAAATATTGTCACGTGTTCATGTAATAGCATGGTAATATTCAGATTATGCGCGGACTTGATGTCGACTTTTCCCATGTCCTGATACATCACGATTACATCGCAAACCGCTGGCGGCGCCCTTATTGCGAATAGCGAGAATTCAATCGGGAGAAATGTGAACGCAAACGGGTTACACACGCCCAATAATCTAAGCATACGCCTATTGGTCCGATGAGATGCACCTGTTAGTCACTGTAATGCTTTCCGATGCTCGCACTGCGCCCGTCGGTACTCCGCGCACTACGCGATACGCACCGCGAGCACGCGTTATACGCACCGAAACACGCGTTAGCGAGCCACGCGCACGCGATAGCGCGCGGACAGAGGACAGACACGCCATAATTAGTATGATTGATACTGATGATGAGAAAATGAGGGTTTATTATTACTTACGTAACTACCATTTGCCGACGTGAGGCTATATTACAGAAAGGGTCAATTGTTGACACCTTCTTCTTTCTCTTGGATTTTATTTTACGCATTTTGACTGCTGTTTTCGCACAATTTATTTCACTTCGCGTGAGTGACAACTGGCAAATTTGCAATTGCAATCAATTAGTAGCTCGTCGTACACATGTGCAAATTTCCTAATCGTAGCATGTAGCCTTTAGGGAGTGTTCAAAAATATCTTGGTGGGGTTGGAAAATATGTAGGGTCATAAAATTTTGTTTAAAGCCATATTATAACATTTTCAAACAAAATAGATTAGCATTTCTTTGCCATAAAATGTTAGCTTTTACTGTCAGATATATCCCTTTTATTTTTGAGCCGAACAACTACGGCAAAGCAAAGAAAATTGAATTTACTACCAGCGCACATGTCGCCAATACGTACCACTCCTTCGGTCGTGTTGTGGTACGACCCTTTGTTGTGTATATCACCGTCTCGCACGCCGTATACGTACTGTATGTTATGAACATCGTGTATGTGTTCGACTAATAATTCCATCGTAATAATAAAGCGCCGGTTCCGGCGTTTTATTCAAAATCTCGGATTTTGACAAAACTACAGCACCTAGAGTCTTGATTTTTGCAGGGTATATTGGTTTAATAAAGTACAATTTAATCGTGTAAAAAAGGAATTTTAAAAATTCAGTGAGGGCGTCTTCCTCAGCAAATGTTATAATATGGCTTTAAGATTGCTTATGACAATTGACTTGATTGTTATTATTAAAAATTGTCTTGTCATATTATTTAAACTGTGTCAATTCCATCTGGTCTCCTCTTTAAATCACTAAAAAGCTACAATATCTTATTTTGTTTGCTCTTCTTTTAATTTTAATGTTGACATTACTATAGTACAGATTATTATCACATTAGTATATCCGGCCCGGGGTATATATTTTATGACAATTAAATCCGATGTGACATTCCAACGAAAGGCAGAACTTGAGCAGTGGACAGAAAGCATGAAATTCACCAACCAAATTTTGCGCTCCACGCACCACTCACCACTGGCCGGGCCCAGCACAGCAGCCGTAGGCCTATGCAGGTTTTCGTGGGGGGGGTGCTGATTTTAAAAAGTGGACTTTTTTCCAAGGGGGTGGGCGATTTTGTGAAAAGTAGACTTTCTTCCCAAAATTTGGAGCTTATTTATCCCAAAAAAGTGTAAAAAACCTGATTTTTTTTTCGCTACGCTGGCAAATTATGAAATTTTGGGACTTTTTGTATACTTTTCGCACCCACCGCCCCCCACACGTACGGGCCTGAGCACATTGAACTTTTATAGCTTCATTTCGGACTAAAATAGGCAAAAACTGTACCGGGTAGTTTTTGTGTGCTTTGCAAAGTCCCAGTAAAATAAAATAATTTTTGGTGTCCCTCGACCCCCTAAATTTTTATGCTTCCGCCGCCAATCATAAATGGATGGTTTATCAATACTGGGTTGCATAAACAGAAGATTGGGAGCCACTTTACCATGTTTACAAAATGACAAATTTTCCTTGGAAGGGGTCATGAATCGTTGGCCATAGTCAATTTTTATGACTCCCTATCACAGGCTAAATTTTTATGACCCCCCTCCCTCCATCTCAGGCTGAAAATTTTTATGACCCCCCATTCCACCCACACAGATTCAATTCGCGTTTGATGTGGAACTAAGGCCAAATGCGCAAAAACTTTGATAAGTATTGTGATGTGCCCTGAGTAATTTGATTTAATTTAATTATTTAACTTTGTTTACAAGCTGAAAGTATATTTCATGAGATGGGAAACCCCCTTGTACGTGCAAGATAATGGTGTGGAAGGTCATTTTGGAATTCCCCCAAATTATTGTAAACAAAGTTAGAGCTATGTTTGGAACTTGGAAATCCCCAGTTCAGTATATTGCACCATAGTCAGAAAAACCCCCCAGGAAGTGATGTAATGTGAAAGGTGAATGTGTATAATTAATCTTGGGAAATCCCAAGATTGCAGCAATGTTGTGAAAATGTGATTGAAGTAATGGTTTATTAATAGATGATGGGTTTTTTGCATGAGTACTGATATAAAAAGCTGGAGGTTTTTGTTGGGACTTGACAGAATGCCGTGGGAGATTGAGAAACTCCACATGTGTGTGATGGTCTTCGTGCTTCAAAAAAGAAGTACATTTTAACCAGTTTATATAGCCAATAATTGAGCTAAAGTTAATACAGCAACGAAGAAGACAGCGAGCACACAAAAGTGCTCTTCCTCATAAAAGGATTAAAAGTTCTTCTGTCAAATTGCTGGAGTTTGCTGGGTTTGTGAAGGCCACGCATCTGTCAAAAAACAGCGGAGCTGTGTTAAAGAAACCTGTTCCCTGGAAAAAGAGTGATTGGTGAAAGAAACACCATTTTTGAAGAAAGCAGCGCAAGGAGATATATTTGTGAAGAAAGCAGCGCAAGGAGATATATTTGTCGAGATAGCAGCGCAAAGGAGATTGGAGGAAGCATCATCATTTTCGTATGAGGATTTTATACGCAAGGATTTATAAGTGCAAGTGTACTATGGACTTCGCTGATTTTCGCAGGACAAGTGAATAAGGATATATTACATCAGTCGTCCAGAACATTGCAAGAACTCCAGGATCACCAACAAGAAGACAGCTGGTTAAGTACTGATATAGTAAAACTGTCATTGTGTGATTTTATTGTACGCCTATATGCGATATTGTTATTATAGGCTATGTACCAATCATACTCTGTTTTCAATTAAAGACTTAGATTATGTTAGCTTAATCAAACAGTGTATTTGTGTTGTGCATTCGTGTGAGTTCGGGTAAAAGGTGAGTTTGGCCTTGAGTCGGTACGACTCGTAACAGTATATACAATGAAAGTGCACAGTGCGCGCCATGCGGAAATTTTGATATTGTAAGGTAAAACATGACATGGGTACAATTTAATGAATGCAAGTTTTAGGGCCTACCGGTACTTAGAATCATCAGGAAAGTTGAGAAAGAGGTCTTTCTCTGTGGGTGTAGAATGGACGATGCAGCCTATAAGGGGCTGTGCACTATTTATGAGCCCTGGGGAGGGTTACGGGGGGGGCAAGAAATTTTGACGAGCCGAAAGGGAGGGGCAGGCGATTTTTGGCAGGCTGTTCGGGAATTTTGGTGGCGAGGGCTCATAATTTTTGCCCAGCCGCTAAGTGGTGGTGCAATAATTATCATAGGCCTACCCCAGGGTGGTGAATTCTCAAAATGGTCTGCCAAAATCGCTTGCCCCCCCCTCTGGCCGTGCCAAAAATCTTTGCCCCCCTTTTGATGTGCCAAAAACCTTTGCCCCCCCTTTTGATGTGCCTCTCTGCCCCCCCCCCCCACACCAGCTAGATTTTTGGGAACCTGAATTTAAAACCTTAAATTGTCTTAGGGGCCTATCATATAAAGCGAGTGCAGCGAGTTTGCATATTTGAACATGTTCCTAGCGTTTTCCTACACCTTTTTAGGGCGTGCCCAAAATAGGCCTACCCCGGTATCTCAGGGTGCCAAAATCGCTTGCCCCCCCATTTCGACCTGCCAAAATTTTTGCCACCCCCCTATAATTCACCACCTGGGGTTGTACACATAGGCCTAGGCCTAATTATTGCACCACCCTAAGGTCAAAATAGTTTTGTAGCCTACCTAATAATGGGGGGGGGGGGGGGGGAGTTTTAGGTCCATTAAGAGGGGGTCAAACAGTTTGGGGTTCACAAGGAGTAGGTTAAAACAAATTTTAAACATGAAAAAATATTTTCTAGCCTCCCCCGAAGTATTTCTGAACACTCCCTAACTGGCCCCATCTGTAACAGAGTGATTGCTCGAGCGACTGGAAAAGGAGAATACCAGCAACATGGCGACCGCCATGGCGAGCTGTGATTTCGAAGGCTGGCTATCAGATAAGCTAGAGAAATTAAATATCGACCATGAGGTATTTGGAAGCTACATTCTTGGTATTATGGAGTCTGAAGATTCAACAGAGGAAGATAAAACGGAGGCTCTGACAGACATCCTAAGTGAAATATCGGTATGAATAGAGTTGGCGTTGTTGCAAATCATGAAATGCTGTCGAATTCTGCTACCATCAATCATGCCCATACTCAATCATGTACATGTATTATATAGCTAGCCCTAGAACTCTGACCATAGTAGTATCCGTTTTTACTTCTACTAGGGCCAGAGGCACTTACATTGAAAAATTTGTTGAGCATGAACGATCCAGTACTAAAAGTTGAAAGCATTTCAATGCCTTTTCTTGCCCTGCTTTGTTCGAAATGTTCTAACTTTCGTATGAACAACCGATAGCTTGTGATACGAAAGTTAGAACTTGCAAGGATGTTATCGTATGTAACGTACTTGTTTACATGTACGTGTGATACATGTACGCAGTTGCCATACAGAGTACAATTTCATGCATATGAATAAAAACTTCTTCCTCAAGTTACTTGTTGTCTCCAAAATATCATGAAATAGTTCGTGACATATTACAGACACACTGTACTATAATATTTTATTAAATCTTCATACATGTACTTACGAAAAACGTCAATATTCGTTCTCCGAACGGCTTCGATCAACGCCATGTTTCTGCTGTATATGCACCCACTGACTTGTTCGAGCATATTCTCTAACGCAAATCTTTGATTTGCGTTAGAGACCGGAGCTATATGATTTCGTGGGGCTTCCGGTACACAAAGTTGCGCCGGCATGTAAACATTGATAAAATGCCGGATGGTTCACAACAAACTTTCATAAGCGTGCCATTATAAGTTTAATTGAGTTAAACCCTACCTTTTGACATCTTTGTTACATACGATCCTCAAAAATAAGATGATATCTGAGCCTAATTCAGCGCTGCTTACAGTGCCGCTTATTGTAGCTGTCACATCGTGGAAAATAATCTCAACCTATCAGATTATCGTACACACGTAAATTCTGGTGATTTATGACTGGACAGTCACTTAGTAGGTATGAGATTACCTCATTCAGATAACACCTGTTATGTTTGCCGATCGATGAACCAGTCCAGGGCATTTTCGGTCCAAGGCAACTCGACCACACGCAAATTCGGTCCCTGTATAAAACCACGTTTTTATGTGTAAGGGGCGCACCATTAGATATCAAGGGGGGCTTGGTATATTTTTGAAAAAAATGTAATGCCATCTGAGCAACAAAAAAATTGCTCCACTGGCAAAAAAATAAATTTGATGTCAAGGGTGAAAAAAAATGTCACAGTTAGTGAAGAAAAAATAACCTAATATAGCTTTTAAATAGCAATGTTTTTCGTGAATTTGCTCATTTTTCATCATTATATAAAGCCTAAAAAAAATTTCTGGTAACCCGACCGACCGTGTAAAACCCTTGCGACTCAAGTAATTTTATCCAATTATGTTCAAAATAAAAAATAATTGCTCACGACCAACTGGGTGTCTACAATGCTCCTCATCAGAAACTACATTATTGGCAAAAATATGGACGCACCATTAGAATTCTCGGAGGGGGGAGGGTATGAAATTTTGAGCAAAAAAAAATCCCTACCAATACTAAAAACAACCCAAAACTTCCCCCACCTAACTGTGTATAAATGCATGAAATTAAAAAAAAAAACTTGAAAAAACTCCACTACCCCAACTTCCTACCCCCGAGAGAATCTAATGGTGCGTCCTTACCTCACCGTAGATAAAACAATGCGTCAACATGACCATGATGATTGTAAGGGACGCACCATTAGATTCTCAGGGTGGGGTAGGAAGTTTTTGAAAAACTTCACCCACAACATGACAAAAAAAAAACACCTTTCCCCACCAACACTAAAAAAAAAATACTTCCCCCACCTAACTGTGTATAAATGCATGAAATTAAAAAAAACCCTTGCCGCCGCCTTCCCAAACTTCGCCGTCTAGTCCAGCGGCAACAAAATCTCTTTCCCCGACCCAACTTCCTACCCCCTGAGAATCTAATGGTGCGTCCCTAATTGTACCATGACTGTAGTACCAAACCATCGCTTTATGTTCACCGCTCAACTCGCAAAAGCTCACCGCAAATATTGAAAATAAGCGGATTTTCCCAGGAAATATACCATGGCAAGGTGCCGAGATGTCTAGCCGTGCACATTCTAAATAGCGTGGGAAACTGGGAATTGATTTTGATCACTTACCAAAAGCAAATGGGAAAAGATAATTGGCTATTACTTTTAGCCCCGCCCACAACAGTGACCCACTGATTAAAAGTTTTTTTGTTATAAAAAGTGACATTTATAAAGCCATTATAACGATCAGATCATGTGCTTTGTGCAAACTTGTATAGTGTTAATGTTGGGATCTCTGATGATTGAAGATCTGAAGAAAAGTGGTCAACACACAGACATTTTTTAATGCATGAGGCTTAAATAAAATTTGACTTAACCTGGGTGACTTTCTCCATCCCTCTCTCACTCTATTTCTGTCTCTCTCTCTCCCTTCAAACCCGGCCTTCAAAATCCCTCCCTCGATCCAGTTCTCAGACGTTTTTCGAACCCGAACTCGAGTCCCAATTTCCGCCATCGTATACACCTGTACCGATGGCTGGCTCTGGACCTGTACGGTACCCAGGCGCGCAGCCAGCATACGAGGGGGGGGCACGGTCAGTATCGTCCCTATTTTTACGCCCTTCCTTTTCTCTTTCTCACCATCTTCTCGTCCCCATTCCCGCCTCTCCGTCCCCATTTTAGGTGTTGTGTGGGGGATGGGGTCTGCCCTGACAATCAGATCCGGTGCCCCCCCATCATGGTCGGTGCCCCCCTCCCCCATGTGATGAGCACGCTGCACTACTGTTTCTGTCCTCCCCCCCTCCCCTTTCTCAAGCCTCCATCATGTCTGGCTCTCCTCTATCTGCATCTCCTGTCAAATTTGGCCGTGTCCTGTAAGTGACTTTACACCACGCCCTATTCATTTCAGGGTGCTGTAGGTGACTTATGACGGTGTATCATAGCAATAAAGACAAACAAATTAATTGGCTGTGCTCCGTAAGTGATTTTAATACACCACGCCCTATGTAGGTGACTTTAGACTGCACCCTGGTAGACGGTACATCATAGCAATAAAGACAAACAAGTCAATTGGCTGTGCTCCGTAAGTGACTTTACACCACGCCCTATGTGAGTGACTTTTTAGATCGCACCCTGCCTGGTAGACGGTACATCATAGCAATAAAGACAAACAAGTTAATTGGCTGTGCTCCGTAAGTGACTTTACACCACGCCCTATGTGAGTGACTTTTTAGATCGCACCCTGCCTGGTAGACGGTACATCATAGCAATAAAGACAAACAATGTAATTGGCTGTGCTCCGTAAGTGACTGTATACATGTATGTACCACGCCCTATGTGAGTGACTTTCACAGAACTAATTTTGTGGCGAGTTTAGTAACATAAATTGACAATAACAAAAAGGAATTTTGATTGATCTGTTTTAAAAGAGTACAAAGTAGAGGGAATTTTGGCGACGGAGGGGGGGAGAAGCAATTGTTTGGTTGGCCGAGTGGGGGACAAGTGACTTTTCAGGCCGAGGGGGGGGGGGGCAAGCGATTTTTGGCGGGTCGTTCGGAAATTTTCCCCAGGGAGGGGGGGGCTCATAATCATTGCACAGCCACAGCACATTGCGTCTTCTAATTAACATGGCATCTACACATAAAAACCTAAGTGGGTTTATACAGGGCCGAATTACTTTGTGGTCGAGTTGGCATGGGCCTGAGCTGACGAGTCCTGCTATTCACGTGTTGTATCCATTGAACATGCGATCACCGGAAAAGAAGGGAGCGATTTCTATCACAAATGTGCCGAAATATTCATGTGAGTACACTTTAAATGGGACATACTATCTGGGAATTATGCCACCAACACGTATAGTAACAGAATGGTAAGTGAAGTTAGATAGAAGGGTGTTATTTCGGGGTATGTTTATCATGTTGTATTGTCATTATAATTTATGTGGTCTTACGTAATATGTTTACCCCCCGAAATTAGATACGAAAGGACACTAGCCACGAATGCGAGCGCATCCGTGAGCAAATTCGTGGCTAGTGTTTCTCGAGCAACCACTGACCTCCAGCAGTGTTGCCAAAAATGTTAGCCCAAATCGCGAGTCAAATAAATTAAAAGTCGATCGATTGTTTTTAAAATTCATACATTGGTATCTATGGGATAGCAAAATACCATAAATTGCCTACGCCATATTTGAAAAGTTGCTCAATTACTTTCTTAACCATCAATTGGTGTCTATTGGACAGGAAACTGTAGTGTGGAAAATCTTCAAAAGTCATCCTTTTGGGCTACTAAGTCGCTGCTTTGCCAATCCTGAACTCCGCATGTGCTTATTCCACCAGCCGTCTACACTGCACATGTACTGTGACCACTGATCAGTGACTGTGACTGATTATGACCCGGATGTACCCGATTGAAAAAGGTCGTCTCTAGCGTGTACATCGGTGACAGTAAATCGGCCATGATCATTCCTCGGAGCATCGCACTGCTGTGACCTAAAACATCTCCAGAATGTACTTCAAAGATGTATTTTTTCTCTAAAAGTAAGCAACCTTGAATCCGAAGATACATTATGTTAGTCCAGGAAAATTGTAGCCAAAAGTGACATTCGGAAGAATGTTTTTTACTTGCGTTATAAAAAGTATCAACGCTATGCAGACGTGTTTTCAAATAGCAGAAAGTTCTATCTTATGCACACATAACTCTCGTGTCGTCGTGCATAAAAGATAGATTTTTCGATCAACTTGTTATACGTGGGAAATACTACCAATACAAGATACAACAGAACAGGCTTTTCCATACAGTGAACAATAAACAAGAAATTGAATCCAATGTTAACATATATCTGCACAAGCGACTGATAGCCTATCTTTAGTATTGATGCTTTCAGGCGTTAAATGATAGCAAGAAATGGAAATCGCCCCAAAAGGAAAGATTTTAATCGTGAAATTGATCGCCACATCTTATGGATTCACATTATCCTCCGGTGGAACTGTCAAACTGTCAATTACAACGTCTACTAGTGGACTGGTTTTTAAATCCACTCTCATCAAACTAATCAAAACTGTTAACAACAATTTTATCAAAAAAATCAAAAGAAGAAATACTAAATATTGCTTAGTTTCAATCCTAGTTCACCTGAGTGATCATGTGGTTTGCCGAATGAAGCCGAATGATGCCGAATGAACGGTATCGGTGTCGGAACAAGGATTGTTACTTGTAAACAAATCGTTTCACCGGCATGTTTCAAGAAATTAAATTTACGATCTTTTGATAATTAGTTAGGGATCGTTTTATTTTAACCTCTGGCATGAGAGATTGAGAATGTGGGTTAAAGATAAGCCACTCTGTGTTCTCATTTTGCAACTGAAATAGGCTTCTCATAAAGCTTAAATTTGTGGGCCATTATGCTGCCCATCCATGACTTTGAAACATGGCGGATATACCAAGCACCCTCACTACGTTCGGGTCTGTGAGGGTGCTTGACCAGGCATATTGCCTTGTACGCTATATGTCATGGACGCAACGGCGCGCATCATCATGTAAAACAAGAGGTTGCAGACAGCATTGCGTCCTATTATTATTGGATTGGATTATAGAGGATTATGCTGATACATCTAAGTCAATTGATTGCTAAAAGTTCAAGCATTCACATCAGCACCGTTAAAGGCTTAGGGGTAGACGAGGTATTGTTGGTCGAAGCAACCTAAAAATCGATTTTCATTATCTACTCTAGATCAATATTATTGAAAATTAACACCTTGATGTTTTGCAAAAGTCATTAATTATTTATGTACGTTTTACAAAAGTGTTGTTGTTTCAGCCCTCTTTACAACGTTAAACTCAAGAACCGCAGCACCTATAAAAGTATATCTGTGATATTTTAATTCTTCTACACGCTAGGTATGAATTGAGCAATGCAGTTTTTGCCAAAGCTCACTACCATTCGTAAAATGCTGTGATCTATCAAATCACAACAGTTTAAAATAATTAATAACCTTAATGTACGATTGAATTATGACTTTATGTCGAACTTTGCTCTGTTCACCTACAAACACAAGAAATTTGGCTGATTCCATTTTGGTGCAGCTAAACAATTCTACTACCATAATTGTTTTTATTAATCATTTATGATTGGTTTAGTCTGGAAAATACAAACTTTTTATATACAACACTACCCGATTCTCGTTCGTCTCTCTATGCGTTGTGGTCGCTAATAATCCTGCAGGCGTCTTGTATACGATCGTTCAACGCGTTTTCATGTATGCAGATGTCTTAAAAATCTAAAAGTTACTGTAAAATTTTGAGTACTTATCCTATCATGATGAAAGTATAGATTTTCTGTTCAGTTGAACTTGTTTTTTCTGTATGGGTTAGGGGCAAAAATGTTTCAGATCAAAATATGTTGAATTGTAAAATATTCTCACATTACCAAACAGCTGTGATTTTGGTTTCTTCAAAAGTCAGTAGGCTCCCCATATCCTCTAACCAAACGAATGTTGTTATGTACCGGTACTTCCAGTTTATTACTGTAAGTTGGTAATAAGCAATGCATTAAGTAACCATTTTTTTATCCAAATCTTTTTTATTCCACCCTGTGTAACTTGGAGGTCGCCCTGTATAATAAGTTGAAATCATGTGTGTATTTGAATTGCTTAAAATGCCTTCAGCTTTCCAGAAATGTATACTTTTGCTAGTTTAGGGTTGATTTAGATAATCTAAATTTTAGAAACTCAATTGGTGTAAAAATTCATAATATAAATTTGTGATGTAACGCTAAGGGTGGCGAGTTCATGACACACGGCCAAATATGTTTCTCATGAAAGGCTTAAAAAAGAGGTCACACCACAGAGGGTGAAAAAGTTGCAAAGTACAATGTATAGATGACTGGAAATTTTTTGTCTTGTCAGAAAGAACTGAGCAAGGCAATTATCTAATTTGATGCAGTTTCCATGTCTATTGATTTCTTTTTCCAACAAATGATATTGAAGTGATGATGCGTTGTAAACACCTGTTACCATGCAATGCATTTGTTCTTGTTTTAAATCAGTGACCATTATGCTATTCATCCCCACTGATTTCTACTCTTCCAACCATTCATTATTCAAGGTCATTAATCCCAACAGATGGTTGTTCAAAATATTGAAATGGAAAAGGGGTGCAATGAATAATTTATAATAATTTTTGGCCCCCACACAAATGTGGGGCTTATGTTAGGCCCATGAAAGTCAATTCTGAGGGTCACTTTTTGTTTCCAGGTTGGTGAGGTGACTTTTTCATTTTTCATTATTTTATCAGATTTCATTATTGACCTAAAATGTGTGTTGATTTAAAGCCAAACTCATACAATGTACATGTTATTTATAAACATGTTTTATATTGGGTAGGGACTAGAAAAGTTAGAAAAGAGCCTGGTCAAGCCTTGAAATAAGCGGGCGCGGGGAGCAAATTTGCTCTCGTAAAGCCACCAATTGCTCCTGGTCCTTGTACAATTCACATGAACCAGGAGCAATGTTCTAGAACAAATTGCTCCTGGTTATAGTTTTGCACTAGTGCTGGTATTATATGCAGAAAAGGATTACTATTTGTTGTAAAATCCCAGTGAACCAGGAGCAATGTTCAAAAACAAATTTCTCCTGGTTCCAGTCTGCTTATTTCAAGGCTTGAGCCTGGTTTTGCTTCCAAGTTATGAATTTATATGTTATACAAACAAAAATATATGTTTCCAATTGCTAAAACTGGTGAAAACACTGATACTTTGAAAATAATGAATTATTTTGGCATTTTTGAACATTTGATGCGGGTATTTTTGGTTTCCAAAAAGTGACGCGAGCGGGGGACGATAAACTCGGAATCGACTTTCACGCGCCTTATCATCCAAATGGTCTTTTGTCTGACTGTTCAGGGATGTATATCTTCCAGAAATTTGGCTATAAAAATTTTCAAAAATATATTTATTTTTTTAAATTTATTTATTTATTTATTTATGTTTTATTATTATTATTATTATTTTTTTTTTTTTTTTTATTTTTTTAAATTAATTAATTAATTTATTTATTTGTTTGTTTGTTTGCATTTCCGGAATAGGATGATGATAATTAATAGGATGATGATAATTCATCATAAAAAGAGCCAAAAAACCTTTTTCAGGAGGGGACTGATACCCTGCAGCATATTCCCCGGACAAACCCATCTAAATGTTCCATACTGCGTGCAAACCCACGGCCATCTGTCCAAGGACCAGGTGGATTTTCAGGAAATGGATATGTTGCCCATTTACATCCCTGGACTGTTTGTTCGGGTGTCTGGCTGCCTGTGGGGTGGAAGCAAATTCATCAGTTCACTAATTAAAATAAAAATGACCCGAAATTTGTTGTGTTATTTGGGTCGGTCGTGGAGGGCAAACAAACAATTCAATTTTATTGGCCTAATTACTGTACCGTACATGTATATACATGATGCTTGCATTGCAATCTGATATATTTTTTTCTTCACTATTTTAGGGCTCTGTAGAAGATGTGTGCCAAGAGATATTTCAGCATTGGAACAAAACCAGTCAGGATAAACAAGAACAGGAAAATCATGCAAAGTTACAGAGTAAGTTGCGCTGCTTTGTTGAGCTTTTTTAAATATTTTTTTGTTGTTGTTGAGTGACTGATTTAATTGTTTAAAGACCTTGCATGTACAGTGAATTGGGATCTGGCCTGGTAAGATTTGGCAGTTTTAAAACAACCCTTTTATTTCAGAGATGCCACTTTTAATGAAAAAAAAGTGTTTTGCTTGCCGAAATTTCTGCTTTTCTTTTTTTACTTTAAGCTCTTTTGGGGCTTTTTAATCCAAAATTACGGGCCCTTAAAGTTTGTTCGGCTTATATAAGGCGGAAATTATTCGGCTTTTGTTACTGCGCGTGTCAATAAAGTTCCAACTCACGCTTGCGTATATTCACATAAGCGTGTGCCAGTCACACATTATGCAACGCACAATTAGCGTAAGCATTGCGCCCAATTGGTGCACGACATGCTATATCAATACACAGTGTTTGATGAGCTTATTTTTTCCGCCTTATATAAACCGAACAAACTTAAGCTTCAGGGTTTTGGAGTGGTACCGAGTTGCATTAAAGAAGATGATCACCACAATGCACCATCCTTTAGCAAAACACCCTAAACCTGGCTCCTGATGCATGTATTGCAAGTTGCTGTTGAACATGTACATGAAACAAGGCTTTACAGCAGCAATACCACGTGCAGGGGCTCTTAAGTTTTAGATGGTATTTATGGTAACTGGGGTCTCATGTACATGTACTCATTACAAGTGTTCAAAAATTAAGAGCGTATGAAAGTAGAGACAAAATAGGGTTGTGAAATTTGAAAAAGAGTAGTTCCGGAAATTAGAGTGTGAGATTAGTTATTTGCACGTGACGAAAGAACATGTGACCATCCAGCACAACTGAGCCCTGTTAAGTCGCCAATCATCATTTTTGAGATATTCAACCAAAATATTCTGCTTGAAATTAGCTTTAAAATGATGTATATCATGTGTATAGTACTTGACATTTAAGTAGTGAAAATCAATAAAACAGTCAATAAATCCTTTGTTTCCTATTGTTTATTGTTAAGTTCAATGGAGCATATCTCAATAGTGGCACTGGCGACATCCGGGCTCAGTTGTGGTGGATGGTCACATATGTCGATCATATGTCATGTTTTAATCTGGCTGAAAAAGGTCAAATTTCACAACAAAAGTGACTATGTATAAAGCGTATTCTGGGATGCTGTGAAAATCTTCTTTGTCATCCCTGTTTATCAAACTTTCTCATATTCTGTTTTGCACAGATAAAGAAGACAGTGCTGCCAAAATGGCATCCATCATGGAGAAGCACGCCACCACGCAAGAGGTGAAGAAAGAATTTACGACAGAAGACAAAGAAAGGAAAGCGGCCCTTGTTGCCAAATATGGCAACGTGTCGGAATCAGACGAAGAAAGATATCCTTTTGAATGGCGTTGTTTTTACATGCTGATAAGTCTTTATCATCAAAATGTACCGATTGTTCGCTGGCGAAGTGTTTTAATAATCGGATTAACTACCATAGCAATAGGGTAAAACAATTTTTGAATATACCGCACTGCACTAGTACGCTCACGCGGTACCTCTGCATTGACCCATATCATGCTGATCACTCGCACCTGTAAGATTAGTATCTTTGAAAAGAGCGGTATTGTATTCAATCTATGATTGCAGACATACAAAGTTGATGAGTGTAACCTGCTTGTAGTGCAACACGATGTATTCAAAAATTATTTTACCCTATTGCTATGGTAGTTAATCCGATTATTACATCACTTCGCCAGCGAATACTGTGTATTGATTAAAGATTAATGGTTTTGTACCTGTTCTAATGGGGGAAAAAGCAATAATTCACTGCTGTATTTTTTTACCGAACTAGAAGAGCATTGTAAAAAATAAAAAGGTGCAAATTATTTTGATATAATTCTATTTGCTGGATCTCAGTTTGGTGGAAGAGACTCAACTAAAAGTGATGAGGGAGGGGACAAAAGTATAAAAACAGCTTTAGAAGGTAGGAATAATTGATCATTTCTTTGGAAATACATCGATTTGGAATGGTTAATTTCAGGATGTTAATGAGGAAAATGAGATCTTTCATTACGTTTTTGTGCGTAATTTGGGGTTATGAAATATCAATTGGGTTACCTAGCTTTAAAGGCCGCTCCAAATATCTGAAAAACATATTAATTTGGGAGCTGTGGAAAGTTTGGTGGTAAGATGTGAAAATTGACTTTATTATATTTTAAGCCTACTTCATTGGGTAACATACTATTTGAGGACACATGCAAGGACAAACACATATTGGGGTGTCAGTTGATTGTATGGCAGACCTGGAATTCTTGCATAGTGGATTCATTTCATTTTTATAACTGAGAACCACGGAGAATTTTGTTTCCTTTATAATTTCCCCCATTGAGTACAATTAAAAAAACACTGACTAAATCATCCATCAACGTTTTATCATATATAACATGATCAACATTGATCATACAGCTCTAGACCCACTTAGCAGAGAATCTGAATCTGTGACTGCAGTAAGCTTGTGGCTTGTCAATAATGTGTAAACATGGTTACCCTTGTAATCATTTTGTAATCCCTCAGATATGTGGTTGCCCTTGTAAGTTTGCCTGGTCAACGGCATGGGTTTTTAAGTTTATGAGTATGTCCAGTATTTCACACTTAGGGCAAAATTGCTTTGGTGGTATTGTAGTAAATACCTGTATCTTTTCATATAATATTTTCTTTAACTTCTTTGCACTGAAGATGAGGTGAAGGCGAAAGGTCAAGACAACGCTGGAGAAGCAGTCAACAAAACTCCAAAGACCAGTAACAATATTGATGAATTTATCAATTGTATCCTTTGCTTTTATGGAATAACATCAGTTTGACACAAACATGAGGGCTAGATTTGTTTCAGAGACTTTGTCTTTCAAAGTCAATCTTAATAAATAGTGTAGGGCTGTCCATCATCACTCAGGGCATCATATGGAGAGCAAGAATGAAAACACTTGGTTGCTGCAGTGCAATCTTTGAAACACATTTGACGTTTGTCTACTTCGGTTCCTCGATGTACTTCACAGGCTAGTGTTGATGTAAAAAGTTTGCCAACTAAAAAAAGATATCATGATGGTTTGAACAGTTTGCATACGTAAAAAAATCAGATGACTCTATAAAATGCATCGCTGTACCCCCCCCCCCCCAATGCTAGTCGTGATCTGTTCCCACAAAATTAGCGGAAAGTCGCAAGGTGGTGGTTTCAAGACCTTCCAATTGTTGAGTTGGCTGTTCTTTGTTTGAAGACACCTCTATAGTCAGTGGTGCAGGGGTATGCCCTTCTTGAAATGGGGACATAATATGCTGTACTCTGTATTTAATTCCATCCTCATTCACATATTACATACCACTGCCAATAGGTATCTTCAAGCAAAGAACATCAACTCAACAGTTTCGAAATATTTGAAACACCCAACTTACAATTGAATACCTGAGTGGAAGAAGGGCCCAACTCCATCAAAACTGTTTTTGGGATATTAAGAAAAAACTTAATATTTTGAAAAGTTTTATAGACAGAGTGTTTTCATCTTCAAGGGACCTTCAATATATGAACATACAATATTACATACATTCGAAATTATATATGATGTTTCCATGGCAACGGTACAGGTCTTAATACTGAGCTGGAGTTGGGCCCTTCTTCCACTAATATACTGCAAGTACCAGTTCCGTAAGCAGATGTGCTCAAAATAGCTACAGAAATCCATTAATTGTACAAGTAGAAGCATGTAATATGTTAGCAAGAAAGTTTATTGTATTGAAAAGCAGATTTCATGGATGAACAAAATTCGTCTTTAACCCAATATTTGTGGAAAAAGGGCCCAACTCCATGGAGTTGGGCCTTTCTTCCATGAAAACCATGATTAAGTGTACATGGAAGACTATTTAGAGCGTGGATTTTGGCTCATCTTTCACACACAAGGAAGAACAGTCTGCTGGCAATAAAATGCTGGGTCTAACTCATTTTTGTGAAAAATTGGGAGTTGGGCCCTTCTTCCACTCAGGTATTCAATTTTAAGCTCATTTTGTTGGAGCAGGACATGATTTGTATGCCTATTTGGTACTTTTTAGCCCATTTTTGACAACTTTCTTCAAACTTTGCTCGCCTGAAAAGACGTTTTGCCCCCCTCTGACAGGGAGTAAACATACCTACATTGACTCCTATGATTTAAATCTATTTTCTTTCAAACTTAATGATTTGATCTTAACTCCGTACTGTCAGTGCTAGCGCCCAATACCAATGCCGCCAGTGTAGTCAAACAGCAGCAGGAACAGAGGGAGAAAAACAAACAAGCACATGTTAAACGAAGGGAGATGGAGAAAGAGCAACGTGAGCAACAACAGCAGAAATCACAGGATAGGAAGGATAAAGAGCAGAAACGAACACAGAAACAAGAACGCAAGAGATAGCATTAGATGTAGTGGGTTATTTTTGCATTTTTAAAAGATATATATATATATGATATGGAAACTGCCATTAGTAAGTGATAGGAATGTCATCTTGCTACAAGTGCAGTGGTGTACCGGGCAACATTTCTGGGCCGGGAGGGCCACAAAATTGGAAAATCGTACTGCTCACCTGCTACGAAAATGACTTCACTGGGACAAATGTTTGCATGGAAATTTGCAATTATAATGCTAATACAGGCCAAAATGAGGATATCATATATAGGTTCATTTTGGGCATCCCTTCAATTCTCGCTATATTAGCAATAAGAAGCGCCGCCAGTTTGCGATATAATCGTGATGTATCATGGGAAAAGGTCGACATCCAGAGTCCAGCATAATTGAATATTACCATGCTATTACATAGGAACACATTGACAATATTTTTAGTTTGTCAATATAGCGGTATTACACGATTTAATTTGACATAAATCACAAAAAATTAGTATCGATTGTGACACATGTTCCTATGTAATAGCATGGTAATATTCAGTATTGCGCGGACTTGATGTCGACCTTTTCCCATGATACATCACAATTACATCGCAAACCGCTGGCGGCGCCCTTATTGCGAATAGCGAGAATTTAGTCTTGTCAAACCTAGATTGGTATTGTTATATTAAAATCAATATAATTATGGCCTAAAACAGGTCATAATGAAAATCCTGCATTGATGCACACCACAAGTTGTCAATTTTGTTTTTGTTTATTTTTAGCTAGGGGTCTTGCCCTCCCCTTGGTCTGTATGCCACTGTTCAAGTGTAGAAAGAATGAATGATGCATGTCCAGTATGAGAAGATGGAGTTATAGGTTACAAGACTTGAAATATCAGCCAACTAACAACCATGCTTTAACTTTGGGGTATTAAAAATACTAACATGTAGACCCAATGGACTACATCAATAAAATATCTTGCACCATTATCAGAGCCACTGAAATTTCAAGGGGGCTACTGAATACCTCTGTGATGGGTAGACTATACCATTTTTCACCCTGATGTTGCAGTGACGCCAGTGCGCATTTCATTGGGTGCAGCTTTAAATCGCTAGTGTTCGCTCAAAGCGATGGTGTACACATGCACGCACTTAAAGACGCTGCATAGATGCGCGCTCGAAACAGCTGCCTTGGCGCGGTGATGTCACTAGCACTGCCACATCAGGTAGGAAAATGGTAGAGTATAAAATCCACACACCCGTAGTCTACCAGTTGAGAAACTTTAATCCTGGTGATTATTAAAGTCTTCAGGTTCAATATGAGTGAATAGTGAAGTGAGAACAACTCGGCCTTATAATTAAATAAATAAATAAATAAATAAATAAATGTAGACATTTATATAGCGCTTTATGCCGTAAACAGCCTCTAAGCGCTTTACATTTATTCCGCCGTCATTAGAATATGTCGGAACCACGTTTGCAGCCTACAAGTGGCGCAGGGTCCATCAGTACAACGACTGTGACTACCCCTAACAGCTTCCCATTGCACCTGGGTGGGGTGAGGCAAGCGAGGCAAAGCGCCTTGCCCAAGGGCGCTTAAACACGGTGGTGGGACGGGAATCGAACCCACATACGTCGAGCAAGCTCTCAGATTATGAGTCCAAGGCCGTAACCACTGAGCCACCGTGCCCGTTACTAAAGATAGCCTATCTTGGAATATATAGTGTGTGGTACAGAGTTTGTGTTCATATGTAGAAAGGTTATTGGCATGATTAATACTATTTTAATGCATGATTTGCACGGCAGATTTGTAGTATGAAACTTAAATGTAGACATTTATTATTTGTTCCAACTTGGATGACACCTCTGTCACTTTCAAAGAGGTATTAGAGTGGTTTGATGAGACAAGTGTGCTGTTCAATTCTTACATGTTTATTTGGTCCATTGCCAGTGGTGTAGTGTGGGTCATCATATTGGGGTGCACCAACCATGATTGGGGTGCAGCGGCTCTGATGGGGGGGGGCACAAGCCATTTTTGGCAATTTTCCTATTGGATTTTCTAAATTTTGCAATCGATTGACGCTACGTCACTGTCCATTGCAATTACACCCACAAACCTCTTCCATCCGAGCATGGAATTCTCAGTGATGGCACAAGGTGTCACCATAGCTGGAACATACATGTATTATAAATTTATAGCATTTTTCTATTTTTAGCTTGGTATTTTTGTTTTCTAAATACTGTTTTATTTATGATAGCTAACAGAGGTGGATTTAATGGAAAGAAGTTGACAGCAATTTAGTAGCAAGAGGCCCCTTCCTGAGGTGGAACAATGCAGGATTGTAAATAAATGCGGGCGATGTAAATAGGTGATACTCTGGACAAATATTGTTTACATTCTAGGGCTCAAATCGTTGTTGTGCAGGGGAAACCTCCTGTGTCATTGACCCCTGAACATGTTTCAAGGAAATCTCCTATGTAACCTAAGTACTTGATCTGTTGTGACAGAAAAGCAAGGGGACTATTCGCCCTTTGCACAGGTCCGCCATCTTGCTAACAAAATGAGGTTCTCCCTGTGAACGCTTGCACAAAAAGTGCATTTTTGTTTCTCACGCTTTTCTAGCAATGCGCCAGAAGGGGTTTTTTTATGCGTATGCGGCAATTAAAGCACATTTGGCAGGTGTATGCACACGCATCATGCACTTTGCGGGTAGAACCTCGTTTTGAGATGACCTTGCAATCAGCGAATAGTCCAAGATAGCAATGGGGCCCAGTCAGTAACTGCTGACTTACTGACAGCTTAAATCCACCACTGATAGCTACACCATTATTGTAAAGATGATAAGAGTGGCATTATACTTGCAGTTGTATTGATGAAGTATGGGAAGGGGCCAAGGGCGACTTGTATTTGAAGTTGTATATCACCCACTACAAGGACTTTTCAAACAGTACCAAAAGCAAGTATTTTTCATTAGTGTAAAATGGACTCAAATCAAGTACTACATGGTTGTTTTCCCAGGCTCCTACTCTAAGCAAGTATTTTATATTTTAGTGTTACTACGAGTTGTGATGATGTGAGAGTTTTTAAGTACAATTTCCCCCAGAATTTTACCTTCATTTCAACTGATTTTGAGTTTTGCTACCCTTTTCGAGTAACATATGTGTGTGTTTTCCCCAATTTTCCTGTTTTTGATATCCCAACTTAGGCTAAGCTAGATACTTGCACATCGTGCTTGGCGGTGAAAAGACCCTTTTACATGTTTTTTTTTGTATGCAGGTGATATATAACTTGAAATACAAATCCCCCGGTGATGAGGTGATGAAGAGACAAACTACTGGGTGTTAAGCGCCACCAGTGGATGTCTAGGTTGCATTAATCATCTCTCCGAGACGTGATAGTAATGTGTACAGGTGTGATATCAAGGAAACTTGACTTCTCAAACATGAAATTAACGTTTGAATCTGCGATAATTGGCTGCTGATTCTATTTTTTTTTAAATGGGGCCACATAAATGGATGATGTCACTTTCATATATTGCGTCTCCAGGAGATCTCAAGTGCCAAAAATTACATTATTACCAATTAATGTGCAGACTATGGTATTATGGCCCTATTGGTGTATGTAGCCCGGGGGTTCTTCGAAAGATTTTGTATGGGAATGTGCCACACAGACTTTCGGGTTCCGACTTTCTCTGTACCTACTTTTTGCTGTTTTTGGTATTCATTAGTACATGTATACCAATTTTTCACAAATTGCACCCAAATTGGGTGCTTTTAAGGGCACTTTTGTCCAAATACGCCCACACATTGGTCTTCATTGATATACCAAAATTGCTGACAAGGCACCCCCAAACCGTGGCACATCCCCGGAGAACCCCTTCCGGGATCTGCAGGTTACAACAGTAATTATAAGGCCCATAATTTGCTCTGCCAGTTACGTACAAATACAGCTGTTGGAAATTGCTGATTTACAACAAAATGTGTGTAATCAAATGAGTGGCCTGAGACTTTGATCCTAATAGAATCTTGATTTCTTATTTTAACCTAGGTTAATCACTGAATGTCGGACATTCTTTTCCAATCCCAGACAGCCAGGTGTTGCTCTTATTGGAACTGGATTTGAGGTCTTTGTCATTAACTGCATCTGACCCCCGGATCTGGCCCACAATTCAATTGCAGTAGTGGAGAGAATGGATAATAATATATATTTTTATATTTGCCTCCACCGGGAATTGAACCAGAAACCCCTTGCACCAGAGTGAAAGAGCTCAAATGCTGGGCCACGCTCCTCACAATCTTGATCAGAGGTAAAGTGACAAGACAACACTGGAAAGTGCTGTTTTGTCACGATGCCTTTGGTAATAATTGTCCCTTTGCCTTTGAGAAAGATTCTTTTAGGAATGAAAGCGCAGGCCACCAAATTAATTCCTATTATGACTAATAATAATTGCATTTATTGAAATATTGTATTTAACAGTTTTTAGTAGCAAGGCATGGCAGCCAATTTTGTTCCATCTTTAGATCGGCCATCGATGCTCCTTCGATGACCCTTCAACTAATTATTGGTAAAACTCTATTGGACATTAGCATAAATTGGACATTAGACTAAATGTTATATCACAATTAACAGAAGTCAATCAATTGATATTTCATGAATACTAGTACTGGTGATCAAGAAGCATCGATGGTTGATCAAAAAGATGGAACAAATTTGGCTCTATTGCCTAGTGTAATAATGAAGTGAACATCCCGTCACTGCGCATGGGATGTATTGCTTCATGTCTTGAATGAACTGAATGTATGCTGGCGTCTTCCAACAGGTTTTCAGATGAGTTTATGGCATCTGCTGAATTCAGCATACACAGAATAACAGGAACAGCTTATCACTAGTCTGAAAAGGGTTACAGTTAGGGTTTAGAGCATTTTAAGGTAGGATTAGGGTTATAGGAACAAGGTTAGGGATAGGGTTAGTGTTAGGGCTGGGTGTTAGGGATAGAGTTAGGGTCAGAGTTAGGATTAGATTAGGGTTAGGGTGAAGTTCTTCCATAATTTGGCAATGAACTGGAAGAAGTTAGAATTGATTTGTCCATGCAATTTCGTGACAGGCAGCACTGATTCTAGTTTTAAGCTGACTCACATGATACGGCATGGACATTTTTGCATTTTGATCACTTTTGGCATTTATTAGAGTCAGGGATGTGAGTGTTACAGATTTTGTTAGTTTTTTCCGGATTCCAGATTTTTTTCTGCATTTATGAAAATTAATTTAGGGGGGTATACCCCCATAGCCATACCCCCATAGCCATTCCCTAACCCTTCATGTTCGCAAAAAGATTGCCCGAGCAAGTGTGCGGTTTGTTCGCTTTGCTCGCACTTGGTCTTTTTTCAACAGCTTACATCCTTGATTAAAAGGGGAAGCATCTATTACAGACAATAAGGTACTGTCAAAATATGGAAAATATATTAAAACACGGGAAAAAGTTCAACCTGTTGGAATATAATATTACCTTGGTGCAATAGATGCAGCATGGAAAAACATTATTTATATCAGACTTCCTAGTGGCACAAATAAATATGTAAATTGCATTGTTTATTTATAGCACCCAAATTAATATTATACTGTAAAAGTGGACATTTTCATGCTACATTTATTTTTTGCACTTTTTGCGTTCCAAGCAGCTACCATGAACATAACTACCCGCATATATATTTGTTTTGTGTACAGGTAAATGTATGGAGGCTTAGAAGCGCAAAATAAGAAACAGGTGAAAACTGGCAAAGCGCAAAAAAATTACTTGTGTGAAAAGTTCCACTATTACAGCATGTGAACAAATATTGTATGTGCAGATGATGTGCATACATATACATTTCATCGATTGGCTTTACACTCACCAGTCAAATCCGTCAAATGTAATTTATTTTGACCAGGTCAGTCTGATAAAAATAGTTTGTATTGGCTATATCAATCAACCAAAAAATTTAAAAAAACTGAGTCCCATATTTTGGTTTGTTCATATTTGAATTTTCATATCTCTCTATGGGTCAGATGGAGCAGGATTGCGTGCAGTGGTATTCACAGCAGCGTAATCTTGCGCCATCAAACTCAGAAAGAGAGAATTTGCAAAATGTTTTGTCTGTTGGCAATTGTTACCACACAACTCTGATATATTAAAACAACAAGCCTATCATTGTTTATCATCATATTTAATGCTGCACTTGCATGTGGTAAAATATTAATTGAAAAAATAAAAACCGACCGACCCTGACTTTAAGGGCAATACAAACTTTTCTTTTCTTGGCCTATTATATTGAATGGCTTTCAGTGTGCTGCAGCAATATATTGCATTGATTAATTCTCTTTGCAGGTTGATGCATTTATATTTTCTCAAATAGAGTGGCAACATTTTGTTCTTGTGTATGAAAGTCTGGTTAAAAAAAACTTACTTGTTGCTCAAGAAATTTCACTCTCAACAAGTCACATGTAATTATTAACCTTTTAGTATTACACTCAAAGCCATTCAATGTTATATAATTATCACCAAAATAGAATATTATATTTATACATGTATATGCCTAATTCATTGTACTTTTCTCATACTGATGAATCCCACATAACTATAAACCATTCCTTTGTATCAGTGAAGATATCTTCCCAAAATCCTTTGCAAATGACACTCCCATACGTTGTACAGGTTCTGAGAATAGACTGGCTGAACATGGCTGGGTCAATATAGCTCTAGTATAGAGCCTCTCTGCCATTGCCCAATAGCACAAGTAATTTATATGAGGTCTGACTACTACCATACCACAAGCAAGCCGAGTTCTGACTGGGTCGGCACTACGCGCCTCTTCACACCTCGGCGCCTCTACTGTTTGGACATCGCGATCCGAGGGAACTAACCAAGTTCTAGGTCAATATAGATGTGAAATTAACATAATTTATAAGATCTGGATGTGCTCTGTCCAGTGAGGAACATTGAAATGGAAGCAATTCATTGCGGGCATTGTAAGAAATCTTCTACCTTTGTATGATTGTAGAGGGTGACATCAAATATTTTTACAGTACAAAGCCATCGTCTCCATGGTTGCTACCTGCACTTGGCTAATCTTGTAAGGCATGTCACTGGTAATATATGGGTGTAAAATAATAACATATGTGACACAATCTGGTCCATGGGGGCCAAAGGTGGCAAATTTGAAACTGAGATAAAGGTAAAAATATGGAATAAAAAAAACCCCCAATTAAATACATAAGAAAAATAAACATTTAAAAAAAGCGCTCCGGTGATGTACCAAATGTTAGTAATTTGCTTTCTATATGGGATGGCTTGTAATGATCTGGTTTTCATCAATATGTAGAAATCATGATATGTATTTAAACCATGCTTATTATACAATAAAATATAATAGTAAAAATGAGGTACATGATTTTGGAAGGCTGTGTTTATTTTAGTGAGACGTACTTGTGACGTGCCCCCACAAAATGAGCGTAAATCCTTAAGGGATCTAGAATGAGCGTTTATGGCATTTCGACAGTATTTTTTGTAGGACATGAGAGCACCTCAGAGGCTCAGACGTATCGAATTGCATTCTGAATCTGAAGCATGTCTTTCTGATATCAAATAATTTTCATTTTTTGAAATTCACGATATAATACAAATTTTATGACAAATTATTAAAATTTGATATTTTCAAATTTTTATATATAACAGTCCTCGAAATAAATTTTATAAATCTAATGATATATTCTTAAAGTGTATGTAGCTGGGAGGAAAAGCCGACGATCAATTGAAAATTTTGACCTTTTATATTGAAAAGACCTTTTTTTTTTTTTTTTGGTGTTTTGGGAAAAAAATCCATATCTTCAATACTGAAAGGTCAAAATTTTCAATTGATCGTCGGGCTTTTCATCCCACCTATATACACTTTAAGTATAAATCATCAGATATATAAAGTTTACTTCAAGTACTGTTAAATATCAAAAATATCAATTTTTAATGATTTGCCATAAAATGTGTATTACATTGCGAATTTCAAAAAATCAAAATTATTTGATATCAGAAGGACATTCTTCGTATTCAGATGGTTTTGTAGCAGATGACAGTGTTCATTCAAGCTTATCAAGGTCAGTTATTAGCCACTTGCTGAATGGCTGGGCATTATCAGCTATCAAAGAGATACCTTATGCAGCTGCCAATCACAGTAGGGTCAGTCCATATCAAAACAGATTGAGTGTACACCCACCCTCTTGGATTTTGCTCTCCTTTGGCTCAGGGGTACCTTTTATGGACCCCTAGGTGAGGTCACAAGAAAAAAATTCAAATTCAATACTAAAACACAAAAAATACAAAACAAATCTTATGTTCCTAGTAACATTAAACTACATTCTTTCAGATGCAAAAGACTAGAAATTCATATCTGGTGTACACCTAAAGTTATTAGGGTCAAAATTTGCCGATTTTAAGCGCCATTTGTGGCTGAACCACTTTAGGGGGCCTAAAATTCTGTAGGGGGTCAAGAAATTTCTCTTTTTTGAATTGCTCATAGACATTGGCATATGGTTAATCCATTCTGAACATAATTAGGACCTATAAGTGCACTGTGACATTATCATGGGTCCTTCAAAATCAAGATAATTTGATTGAAAAGTACAAAGTGCTGATTTTGACCCCTCTGAAATCCCAACGAAATTCCGAAATCTATCTTTTTGGCATTAGGTATTTCAGACACAGCCAGTGAGTGACCACATTCAAAAGAGGATCACAACTGATTCAATTAAGATGAAAGTGCCCCTCAAAGAGAGCACTTTGTCATTTGGACCCCTTAAATTCCCAATTTTGGTCGAGGTCGCCAAACTTTGATTGGCCGCCATTCGCAAACGAAATGGAATTTGAATTTTTTCTTGTGACCTCACCTAGGGATCCATGAAAGGTACCCCTGGCCAAAGGAGAGCAAAATCCAAGAGGGTGGGTGTACACTCAATCTGTTTTGATATGGACTGACCCAGTAGGCCTAGAGGTTAAACATTTTGTTAAAACCCCAAAAGTGTATCAGGACAAAGCTGTGCATGTTGGTACTTGATTGTTTGGATTCCTATGTTGAAAATCCCTTGTAGTAGTATTTTATTATGTGTAGTGTATATTGTGGAAAAAAAGTTCACCTGGACTTTTGATTTTGTGCCATTTCAGCCATTTTAGATGATTTTTGGCAAATGTTTTCTAAAAGCATGATTTCAGTGCCTCGGTTTGAAGAAATAATTTATGCTATTGACGGGGCTATTGACTAGTAAAGTGCCATTTCATAAGAAACCCCTTTGATACTTTCACAATATGCCTGTTTCATGTTTGCCCTATATATTAAAATAAAGAAATATAAAAGGTAAATATATGCTTATACCAATTTTGCTCCCATTGCTATTTTTGGACTTTGTCATTTTATTTCGTTCCAATGACCGGTCAGAATGGGAAACTTTGAAAATTCATAATTCGAAAAGTTTTTGACCGATTTTGACCATTTAACCACCAAAATACTTCTGCTGATGAGTACTTTCCAGACAACAATCTTTTGTAGCAATAGGGGCAACATGAAATTTTGATGGGCATCCCTACTATAATGGTAATCGCTATACGTATACATGTAAGTATAAGTATAGGGCCTATAGGTCTATAAAGGTTGTTTTAAAGAAATTTCCATTTAATTTTATTTTAAGGAGATTGATATAGACATAGTGGCGTACCCAATGAGGGGAGGGGGGTTGGGAAGGGGAGGATTCACCCCTGTGAGAAGTCTTCATCGCGATGAAGACTGTGAGAAGTCTTCATCGCCACAGTGCGCTTAATTGCCAGTGGCCAAGCACAGCACTGCTCAGAATGGCACAAAATATTCAGATCAATAAGATCAGGTGAAAACCTTGACCTACTGAGCTGTAATTTGGCAGAGTTGCCGTTATTACCTCTATCATACACTCTGTAAAAAGGTTTAAAAATGGACATGTAGATCTCAAGTTAAAAATTAAATTTGGAATTTCCATACACCTTTCGAATCATGTTAAATAGACACCTTTCTGAGCATAAATGTGAAGTTTCGTGCTCATTTGATGTATTTTTCACCTGATCTCAACCCTAAACTTTTTCTTATATTTATACCATCAACACTGACTTGCTGCTATACACGCACAGCCTAATCAATAATGAGTCTTTCACTCCATTGTTAAAGTACTGTGCTCCCTCCCTGTAGCATTATGGAGTGACCAGGTCCTAGAGTGTGATGGTTTTGTAGCAGATGACAGTGTTCATTCAAGCTTATCAAGGTCAGTTATTAGCCACTTGCTGAATGGCTGGGCATTATCAGCTATCAAAGAGATACCTTATGCAGCTGCCAATCACAGTAGGCCTAGAGGTTAAACATTTTGTTAAAACCCCAAAAGTGTATCAGGACAAAGCTGTGCATGTTGGTACTTGATTGTTTGGATTCCTATGTTGAAAATCCCTTGTAGTAGTATTTTATTGTGTGTAGTGTATATTGTTGTGGAAAAAAAGTTCACCTGGACTTTTGATTTTGTGCCATTTCGGCCATTTTAGATGATTTTTGGCAAATGTTTTCTAAAAGCATGATTTCAGTGCCTCGGTTTGAAGAAATAATTTATGCTATTGACGGGGCTATTGACTAGTAAAGTGCCATTTCATAAGAAACCCCTTTGATACTTTCACAATATGCCTGTTTCATGTTTGCCCTATATATTAAAATAAAGAAATATAAAAAGGTAAATATATGCTTATACCAATTTTGCTCCCATTGCTATTTTTGGACTTTGTCATTTTATTTCGTTCCAATGACCGGTCAGAATGGGAAACTTTGAAAATTCATAATTCGAAAAATTTTTGACCGATTTTGACCATTTAACCACCAAAATACTTCTGCTGATGAGTACTTTCCAGACAACAATCTTTTGTAGCAATAGGGGCAACATGAAATTTTGATAGGCATCCCTACTATAATGGTAATCGCTATACGTATACATGTAAGTATAAGTATAGGGCCTATAGGCCTATAAAGGTTGTTTTTAAGAAATTTCCATTTAATTTTATTTTAAGGAGATTGATATAGACATAGTGGCGTACCCAATGAGGGGAGGGGGGTTGGGAAGGGGAGGATTCACCCCTGTGAGAAGTCTTCAGGAGGGAGGAAGAGGGGAGGAGGGGATATGGAGATTGAGAGAGGGCTGGAGGAAGGGAGAAATGAAAAGATATAATAAAGACAAGTAGATAAATAGAAATATAAGGAAAACTAGAAGGCTATATATTTGTACACAAATACGGCTATACCCGCATGTTATCGGTGTACCCAAACTTACAGTCCTTATTTGCTGAGGACTTAAAATAAAGAAATTGTATGTGTAAAAAGTGAAAGTCCAAGTCACAAGCTTTAATTGAATGTAGATTGCACTGTCGTAGCACTTAAAATAAAGAAATTGTAAAAAGTCCCCTCCCAGGGGAGTCGTCTCTCTTACTCTCCATAAGTTGCTGTTGTCAGTCTCTCTTACTTACAGTGAGGCTATGCAATATGATTCAGGGGAAACTATTCCAGAGGTAGTATGTAAATTAAATGGAACAGCCATTTCAGATGGAGTATGTAAATTAAATGGAACAGCCTTTTTTGGGGGCCATTTCAGAGGGACTATGTAAATTAAATGGAACAGCCAATGGGCATGTAATTTAACTGGAACAGCCTTAACGCTTCACGCTGGTATTTCCAATTATGATATAATACGATCTGTCTGTTTAGTCCTACGTGTGTGGGGTGGATGGGTGCGTGCGTGGGTGTTAGTAACAATATAATTCTCAGGTGCTATCTGTGTACAAATTGCTGAGGACTTAAAATATAGTAATTGTAAAAAGTCGCCCAATTGGGTGGAAAATGTGTAAAAATTGAAAGTCAAAGTCACAAGCTTTAATTTAATGCAGGTTGCACTCTCGTAGCACTTAAAATAAAGAACTTGTAAAAAGTCCCCTCCCAGGGGAGTTGTCTCTCCATAGATTGCTGTTGTCAGTCTCTCTTATTCACAGTGAGGCTATGCAATATGATTAGGGAAAACTATTCCAGAGGGAGTATGTAAATTAAATGGAACAGCCATTTCAGAGGGAGTATGTAAATTAAACGGAACAGCCTATTTTGGGACCATTTCAGAGGGAGTATGTAAATTAAATAGAACAATCAATGGTATGTAATATAACTGGAACAACCTTAACGCTTCACGCTGGTATTTCCAACTATTATATTAATAATTATAATACGGATATGTCTGTTTAGTCCTACGTGTGTAGGATGGGGGGGGGGGGGTATGTGGGTGTTAATAACAATATAATTCTCAGGTGCTATTGTGTACAAATTCTGAGCCCGGAAGCTGCTTTATTTGATGAGAAACGGCCGGCCCTTTGTTTTAACATTTGGGGCCATGGGGCCCATAATATTTGATTTATGAGGCCCATGGACATATGTTGAAGTTTAATTCTCTAGTGCTATCAGTAGACTCAAGCTGGGCACTGTAGCTGCCTTATTTACTGAGTAACGGCCGGCCATATGTTTTAGCGTTTGGGGCCCTGGGGGGGCCCATATAATGTAATATATGGGGCTCACATGTACATATAACAATGTGATTTTCAGGTACAATCTGTGTACTAACTCTGACCCCTAAAGCTGCTTTATTTACAGAGTAACGGCCGGCCCTATGTTTTAGCGTTTGGGGCCCTGGGGCCCATATAATGTAATATATGGGGCTCACATGTACATATAACAATGTGATTTTCAGGTGCAATCTGTGTACTAACTCTGAGCCCTAAAGCTGCTTTATTTACAGAGTAACGACCGGCCCTATGTTTTAGCGTTTGGGGCCCAGGGGCCCATATTATGTGACATATGGGGTACATATATACATAGGACAATATAATACTGAAGACCTATATGTGTACCAAATCTGAGCCCTGTAGGTACTTTATTTGCTGAAAAACGGCCGGCCCTTTGTTTTAACATTTGGGCCCCTGGGGCCACTAGCCTTGTACATCTGGGGCCAAAATGGGCAAAAGGCACATCTACAATTATTTATGGCTTATACACGTGCAACATATGAGCCCTAGTGCCCTTGTAGCTTTAGAGCTAGGCTTGTCAATCTGTTGCCCCTTATTTTTAACATTTGGGCCCCTGGGGCCCATAATATATAACATATGGGGCTCATGTATACTTGTATTTATAGAGTACCCCTGGGGCTATCAGTGTACCAACTCAGGGCCCTGAGGTTGCTTCATCTGATGAGAAATGGCATGGTTTGTGTTTTTACATTTGGGCCCCTGGGGCCCGTGACCTTTGACCTCTGGGGCCGAGATGGGCAAAAGGCACATCTGCGGGGTAGGGCCCATAAGTGTACTACATATGTACCCTGGGGCCCTTGTAGTTTTAGCGCTAGCCTTGACAGAATGATGTGTTTGATAGAAGAAGGAGAAGGAGAACTAGAAGGCTATATATTTGTACACAAATACGGCTATACCTGCATGTACCCAAACTTACAGTCCTTATTTGCTGAGGACTTAAAATAAAGAAATTGTAAAAAGTCGCCCAATTGGGCAGAAAATGTGTAAAAAGTGAAAGTCCAAGTCACAAGCTTTAATTGAATGTAGGTTGCACTGTCGTAGCACTTAAAATAAAGAAATTGTAAAAAGTCGCCTCACAGGGGAGTCGTCTCTCTTATTCTCCATAGGGTGCTGTTGTCAGTCTCTCTTACTCACAGTGAGGCTATGCAATATGATTCAGGGAAACTATTCCAGAGGGAGTATGTAAATTAAATGGAACAGCCATTTCAGAGGGAGTATGTAAATTATACGGAACAGCCTTTTGGGGGCCATTTCAGAGGGAGTATGTAAATTAAATGGAACAGCCAATGGGTATGTAATTTAACTGAACAGCCTCAACGCTTCACGCTGGTATTTCCAATTATGATAATACGATCTGTCTGTTTAGTCCTACGTGTGTGGGGTGGATGGGCGTGTGGGTGTTAGTAACAATATACTTCTCAGGTGCTATCTGTGTACATATTCTGAGCCCGGAAGCTGCTTTCTTTGATGAGAAACGGCCGGCCCTTTGTTTTAACATTTGGGGCCCTGGGGCCCAATATATATGACTTATGGGGCTCATGTACATATGTTAAAGTATGATTCTCAAGTGCTATCAGTAGACTCAAGCTGGGCATTGTAGCTGCTTTATATACTGAGTAACGGCCGGCCCTATGTTTTAGCGTTTGGGGCCCTGGGGCCCATATTATGTGACATATGGGGATTATATATACATATGACAATATAATACTAAAGACCTATCTGTGTACCAAATCTGAACCCTGTAGCTGCTTTATTTACTGAGTAATGGCTGGCCCTATGTTTTAGCATTTGGGGCCCTGGGGCCCATATTATGTGGTATATGGGGCTCATATGTACATATAACAATGAAATTCTCAGGTGCAATCTGTGTACAAACTCTGAGCCCTAAAGCTGCTTTAACTGATGAGAAACGGCCGGCCCTTTGTTTTAACATGTGGGGCCCTGGGGCCCATATTTTTTACTTATGAGGCTCATGTACATATGTTGAAGTATAATTCTCAAGTGCTATCAGTAAACTCAAGCTGGGCATTGTAGCTGCTTTATTTACTGAGTAACGGCCGGCCCTATGTTTTAGCGTTTGGGGCCTTGGGGCCCATATTATGTGACATATGGGGGTTATACATACATTTGACAATACAATACTAAAGACCTACCTGCGTACCAAATCTGAACCCTGTAGCTACTTTATTTGCTGAGAAACGGCCGGCCCTTTGTTTTAACATTTTGGCCCCTGGGGCCCCTAGCCTTGTAAATATGGGGCCAAAACGGGCAAAAGGCACATCTACAACTTAGGGCCCATACATATGCCATGTATGAGCCCTAGTGATCTTGTACTTTTAGAGCTAGGCTTGTCAATCTGTTGCACCATATTGTAACATTTGGGCCCCTGGGGCCCATAATATATAACATATGGGGCTCTTGTACATTTGTAAATATAGCGCGCCCCTAGGGCTATCAGTGTACCAACTGAGGGCCCTGAGGCTGCTTCATTTGATGAGAAACGGCGTGCTTTGTATTTTTCACATTTGGGCCCCTGGGGCCGTGACCTTGACCTCTGGGGCCAAGATGGGCAAAAGGCACTTCTACAGGGTAGGGCCCATAAGTGTACCACATATGGGCCCCAGGGCCTTTGTAGTTTTAGCGCTAGCCTTGACAGAATGATGTGTTTGATGGAGAAGGAGAAGGAGAAGGAGAAGGAGAAGGAGAAGAAGGAGAAGAAACCAAAGGATAACAATATACCCGTCCATGCTTCGCATGCGGGTATAACTAGAAGGCTATATATTTGTACACAAATACGGCTATACCCGCATGTTATCGGTGTACCCAAACTTACAGTCCTTATTAATTTTGCTGCACTCTCGTGCAAATAAAGAACTTGTAAAAAGTCCCCGCCCAGGGGAGTTGTCTCTCCATAAATTGCCGTTGTCAGTCTCTCTTATTCACAGTGAGGCTATACAATATGATTAGGGGAAAACTATTCCAGAGGGAGTATGTAAATTAAATGGAACAGCCATTTCAGAGGGAGTATGTAAATTAAATGGAACAGCCTATTTTGGGACCATTTCAGAGGGAGTATAGTATGTAAATTAAATGGAACAGCCAATGGGTACGTAATTTAACTGGAACAGCCTTAAGGCTTCACGCTGGTATTTCCAATTATTATATTAATAATTATAATACGGATATGTCTGTTTAGTCCTACGTGTGTGGGGAGGGGGTATTGGGGTGTTAGTAACAATATAATTCTCAGGTGCTACTGTGTACAAATTCTGAGCCCGGAAGCTGCTTTATTTGATGAGAAACGGCCGGCCCTTTGTTTTAACATTTGGGGCCCTGGGGCCCATAATATTTGACTTATGAGGTCCATGGACATATGTTGAAGTTTAATTCTCTAGTGCTATCAGTAGACTCAAGCTGGGCACTGTAGCTGCTTTATTTACTGAGTAACGGCCGGCCCTATGTTTTAGCGTTTGGGCCCTGGGGCCCATATAATGTAATATATGGGGCTCACATGTACATATAACAATGTGATTTTAAGATGCAATATGTGTACTAACTCTGAGCCCTGAAGCTGCTTTATTTACAGAGTAACGGCCGGCCCTATGTTTTAGCGTTTGGGGCCCAGGGGCCCATATTATGTGACATATGGGGTTCATATATACATATGACAATATAATACTGAAGACCTATCTGTGTACCAAATCTGAGCCCTGTAGCTACTTTATTTGCTGAGAAACGGCCGGCCCTTTGTTTTAACCTTTGGGCCCCTGGGGCCTCTAGCCTTGTACATCTGGGGCCAAAATGGGCAAAAGGCACATCTACAATTTAGGGCTTATACATGTCCAACATATGAGCCCTAGTGCCTTTGTAGCTTTAGAGCTAGGCTTGTCAATCTGTTGCCCCTTATTTTTAACATTTGGGCCCCTGGGGCCCATAATATATAACATATGGGGCTCATGTATACTTGCATTTATAGAGTACCCTGGGGCTATCAGTGTACCAACTCACGGCCCTGAGGTTGCTCCATCTGATGAGAAATGGCATGGTTTGTGTTTTGACATTTGGGCCCCTGGGGCCCGTGACCTTTGACCTCTGGGGCCGGGATGGGCAAAAGGCACATCTACGAGGTAGGGCCCATAAGTGTACCACATATGGGCACTGGGGCCCTTGTAGTTTTAGCGCTAGCCTTGACAGAATGATGTGTTTGATAGGAGGAGAAGGAGGAGAAGGAGGAGAAGGAGGAGAAGGAGATGGAGAAGAAACCACAGAATGGGAAGATACCCTGCATGCGCTGCATGTGGGTATAACTAGAAGGCTATATATTTGTACACAAATACGGCTATACCCGCATGTTATCGGTTTACCCAAACTTACAGTCCTTATTTGCTGAGGACTTAAAAAAGAAATTGTAAAAAGTCGCCCAATTGGGCAGAAAATGTGTAAAAAGTGAAAGTCACAAGCTTTAATTGAATGTAGGTTGCACTGTTGTAGCACTTAAAATAAAGAAATTGTAAAAAGTCCCCTCGCAGGGGAGTCGTCTCTCTTACTCTCCATAGGTTGCTGTTGTCAGTCTCTCTTACTCACAGTGAGGCTATGCAATATGATTAGGGGAAACTATTCCAGAGGGAGTATGTAAATTACTTGGAACAGCCATTTCAGAGGAGTATGTAAATTAAACGGAACAGCCTTTTTTGGGCCATTTCAGAGGGAGTATGTAAATTAAATGGAACAGCCAATGGGTAATAGTCTCTTATTCACAGTGAGGCTATGCAATATGATTAGGGGAAAATTATTTCAGAGGGAGTATGTAAATTAAATGGAACAGCCATTTCAGAGGGAGTATGTAAATTAAACGGAACAGCCTATTTTGGGGCCATTTCAGAGGGAGTATGTAAATTGAATGGAACAGCCAATGGGTATGTAATTTAACTGGAACAGCCTTAACGCTTCACACTGGTATTTATACCCGCATGCAGAGCATGCTGGGTATCTTCTTATACCCGCATGCAATAGCATGCAGGGTATCTTCCCATCCTGTGGTTTCTTCTCCTCCTTCTTCTCCCATCAAACACATCATTCTGTCAAGGCTAGCGCTAAAACTACAAGGGCCCCAGGGCCTATATGTGGTACACTTATGGGCCCTACCCCGTAGAAGTGCCTTTTGCCCATCTTGACCCCAGAGGTCAAAGGTCACGGGCCCCAGGGGCCCAAATGTAAAAACACAAACCATGTCGTTTCTCATCAAATGAAGCAGCCTCAGGGCTGTGTGTTGGTACACTGATAGCCCCAGGGGTACTCTATATTTACAAGTATACATGAGCCCCATATGTTATATATTATGGGCCCCAGGGCCCCAAATGTTAAAAATAAGGGGCAACAGATTGAAAAGGCTAGCTCTAAAAGTACAAGATCACTAGGGCTCATATGTGGCATATGTATGGGCCCTAAGTTGTAGATGTGCCTTTTGCCCATTTTGGCCCCAGATGTGCAAGGCTGGGGCCCAGGGGCCCTAATGTTAAAACAAAGGGCCGGCCGTTTCTCAGCAAATAAAGTAGCTACAGGGTTCAGATTTGGTACACAGATAGGTCTTTTAGTATTATATTGTCATAATGTATATATAACCCCCATATGTCACATAATATGGGCCCCAGGGCCCCAAACGCTAAAACATAGAGCCGGCCGTTACTCAGTAAATAAAGCAGCTACAATGCCCAGCTTGAGTCTACTGATAGCACTTGAGAATCATACTTTAACATATGTACATGAGCCCCATAAGTCATATATATTGGGCCCAGGGCCCCAAATGTTAAAACAAAGGGCCGGCAGTTTCTCATCATATAAAGCAGCTTTATGGCTCAGAGTTTGTACACAGATTGCACATGAGAAGTACATTGTTATATGTATATATGAGCCCCATATATCACATAATATTGGACCCAGGGCCCCAAACGCTAAAACATAGGGCCGGCCGTTACTCAGTAAATAAAGCAGCAACAATGCCCAGCTAGAGTCTAATGATAGCACTTGAGAATCCTACTTTAACATATGTACATGAGCCCCATAAGTCATATATAATGGGCCCCAGGGTCCCAAATGTTAAAACAAAGGGCCGGCCGTTTCTCATCATATGAAGCAGCTTTATGGCTCAGAGTTTGTACACAGATTGCGCATGAGAAGTACATTGTTATATGTATATATGAGCCCCATATATCACATAATATTGGCCCCAGGGCCCCAAACGCTAAAACATAGGGCCGGCCGTTACTCAGTAAATAAAGCAGCAACAATGCCCAGCTAGAGTCTACTGATAGCACTTGAGAATCATACTTTAACATATGTACATGAGCTCCATAAGTCATATATAATGGGCCCCAGGGTCCCAAATGTTAAAACAAAGGGCCGGCCGTTTCTCATTATATAAAGCAGCTTTATGGCTCAGAGTTTGTACACAGATTGCACCTGAGAATTACATTGTTATATGTACATATGAGCCCCATATACGCTAAAACATAGGGCCGGCCGTTACTCAGTAAATAAAGTAGCTACAGTGGCCAACTTGAGTCTACTGATAGAGAATTATACTTCAACATAATTATGTACATGGGCCTCATAAGTCAAATATTATGGGCCCCAGGGCCCCACATGTTAAAACAAAGGGCCGGCCGTTTCTCATCAAAGAAAGCAGCTTCCGGGCTCAGAATATGTACACAGATAGCACCTGTGAATTATATTGTTACTAACACCCCCTAACACCCACACACCCATCTACCCCACACACACGTAGGACTAAACAGACAGATCGTATTATATCATAATTGGAAATACCAGCGTGAAGCGTTAAGGCTGTTCCAGTTAAATTACATACCCATTGGCTGTTCCATTTAATTTACATACTCCCTCTGAAATGGCCCCAAAAAGGCTGTTCCATTTAATTTACATACTCCCTCTGAAATGGCTGTTCCATTTAATTTACATAAGTTTCCCCCTAATCATATTGCATAACCTCACTGTGAGTAAGAGATACTGACAACAGCAACCTATGGAGAGTAAGAGAGATGACTCCCTGGGAGGGGACTTTTTACAATTTCTGTATTTTAAGTGCTACGAGAGTGCAACCTACATTCAACTAAAGCTTGCGACTTGGACTTTTTACACATTTTCTGCCCAATTGGGCGACTTTTTACAATTTCTTTATATTAAGTCCTCAGCAAATAAGGACTGTAAGTTTGGGTACACCGATAACATGCGGGTATAGCCGTATTTGTGTACAAATATATAGCCTTCTAGTTATCCTTGGGTTTCATCTTCTTCTTCTCCTCCTCCATCAAACACATCATTCTGACAAGGCTAGCGCTAAAACTACTAGGGCCCCAGGGCCCATATGTGGTACACTTTTGGGCCCTACCCCGCAGATGTGCCTTTTGCACATCTCGGCCCCAGAGGTCAAAGGTCATGGGCCCCAGGGGCCCAAATGTAAAAACACAAACCATGCCGTTTCTCATCAGATGAAGCAGCCTCAGGGCCCTGAGTTGGTACACTGATAGCCCTAGGGGTACTCTATAAATACAAGTATACATGAGCCCCATATGTTATATATTATGGGCCCCAGGGCCCCAAATGTTAAAAATATGGGGCAACAGATTGACAAGCCTAGCACTAAAGCTACAAGGGCACTAGGGCCCATATGTTGCACATATATAAGCCCTAAATTGTAGATGTGCCTTTTGCCCATTTTGGCCCCAGATGTACAAGGCTAGAGGCCCCAGGGGCCCAAATGTTAAAACAAAGGGCCGGCCGTTTCTCAGCAAATTACGTAGCTACAGGGCTCAGATTTGGTACACAGGTTTTCAGAATTATATTGTCATATGTACATATGTACCCCATATGTCACATAATATGGGCCCCTGGGCCCCAAACGCTAAAACATAGGGCTGGTCGTTACTCTGTAAATAAAGCAGCTTTAGGGCTCAGAGTTAGTACACAGATTGCACCTGAAAATCACATTGTTATGTGAGCCCCATATATTACATTATATGGGCCCCAGGGCCCCAAACGCTAAAACATAGGGCCGGCCGTTACTCAGTAAATAAAGCAGCTACAGTGTCCAGCTTGAGTCTACTGATAGCACTAGAGAATTAAACTTCAACATATGTCCATGGGCCTCATAAGTCAAATATTATGGGCCCCATGGCCCCAAATGTTAAAACAAAGGGCCGGCCGTATCTCATCAAATAAAGCAGCGTCCGGGCTAAGAATTTGGGCACCTGAGATTTATATTGACTAAACAGACTAAACAGACATATCCGTATTATAATTATTAATATAATAATTGGAAATACCAGTGTGAAGCGTTAAGGCTGTTCCAGTTAAATTACATACCCATTGGCTGTTCTATTTAATTTACATACTCCCTCTGAAATGATCCCAAAATAGGCTGTTCCGTTTAATTTACATACTCCCTCTTAAATGGCTGTTCCATTTAATTTACATACTCCCTCTGGAATAGTTTTCCCCTAATCATATTGCATAGCCTCACTGTGAATAAGAGAGACTGACAACAGCAATCTATGGAGAGACTTGGCAGGGGACTTTTTACAAGTTCTTTACTTTAAGTGCTACGAGAGTGCAACCTGCATTAAATTAAAGCTTGTGACTTGGACTTTCAATTTTTACACATTTTCCACCCAATTGGGCGACTTTTTACAGTTTCTATATTTTAAGTCCTCAGCAATTTGTACACAGATAGCACCTGAGAATTATATTGTTACTAACACCCACGCACGCACCCATCCACCCCACACACGTAGGACTAAACAGACAGATCGTATTATATCACAATTGGAAATACCAGCGTGAAGCGTTAAGGCTGTTCCAGTTAAATTACATACCCATTGGCTGTTCCATTTAATTTACATACTCCCTCTGAAATGGCTCCCAAAAAAGCTGTTCCGTTTAATTTACATACTCCCTCTGAAATGGCTGTTCCATTTAATTTACACACTACCTGAGTAAGAGAGACTGACAACAGCAACCTATGGAGAGTAAGAGAGACGACTCCCCTGGAGGGGACTTTTACAAATTCTTTATTTTAAGTGCTACGACAGTGCAACCTGCATTCAATTAAAGCTTGTGACTTGGACTGTCACTTTTACACATAAAATTTCTTTATTTTAAGTCCTCAGCAAAAAAGGACTGTAAGTTTGGGTACACCGATAACATGCGGGTATAGCCGTATTTGTGTACAAATATATAGCCTTCTAGTTCCAATTACCATCATATATCTATTATAATACGGATCTGTCTGTTTAGTCCTACGTGTGTAAGGTGGTTGGGTGGATGTTAGTAACAATATAATTCTCAGGTGCTATCTGTGTACAAATTCGCCCAATTGGGCAGAAAATGTGTAAAAAGTGAAAGTCCAAGTCACAAGCTTTAATTAAAAGTAGGTTGCACTGTCGTAGCACTTAAAATAAAGAAATTGCAAAAGTCCCTCTCATGGGAGTCGTCTCTCTTACTCTCCATAGGTTGCTGTTGTCAGTATCTCTTACTCACAGTGAGGCTATGCAATATGATTAGGGAAAACTATTCCAGAGGGAGTATGTTAATTAAATGGAACAGCCATTTCAGAGGGAGTATGTAAATTAAACGGAACAGCCTTTTTTGGGCCATTTCAGAGGGAGTATGTGAATTAAATGGAACAGCCAATGGGTAGGTAATTTAAATGGAACAGCCTTAACGCTTCACGCTGGTATTTCCTATTATGATATAATACGATAGTTCTACGTGTATGGGGTGGATGGGTGTGTGGGTGTTAGTAACAATATACTTCTTATGGGAAAGCTATTCCAGAGGGAGTATGTAAATTAAATGGAACAACCATTTCAGAGGGAGTATGTAAATTAAATGGAACAGCCAATGGGTATGTAACTTAACGTTGATGTCATCTATATTATAATTGAATACCTGAGTGGAAGAAGGGCCCAACTCCATCAAAACTGTTTTTGAGATATTAAGAAAAAACTTATATTTTGAAAAGTTTTATAGACAGAATGTTTTCATCTTCAGGGAACCTTCAATACATGATCCTACAATATTACATACATTCGAAATTATATGTGATGTTTCCATGGCAACGGTACAGGTCTTAATACGAGCTGGAGTTGGGCCCTTCTTCCACTAATATACTGTAAGTACCAGTTCCTTAAGCAAATGTGTTATAAATAACTACAGAAATCCATTAATTGCACAAGTAGAAGCATGTAATATGCTAGCAAGAAAGTTTATTGTCGTGAAAAGCAGATTTCATGGATGAACAAAATTTCTCTTTAACCCAATATTTGTGGAAGAAGGGCCCAACTCCATGGAGTTGGGCCTTTCTTCCATGAAACCATGATTAAGTGTACATGGAAGACTATTTAGAGAGTGGATTTTGGCTCATCTTTCACACACAAGGAAGAACAGTCTGCTGGCGATAAAATGATGGGTCTAACTCATTTTTGTGAAAAATTGGAGTTGGGCCCTTCTTCCACTCAGGTATTCAATTACACTATTCTCTGTGGATCTGTTTAGTCCTACGTGTATGGGGTGGGTGTTAGTAACAATATAATTCTCAGGTGCAATCTGTGTACAAACTCTGAGCCCTGAAGCTGCTTTATTTGATGAGAAACAACCGGCCCTTTGTTTTAACATTTGGGACCCTGGTGGGGCCCAAAGTATTTGATTTATGAGGCTCATGAACATATATTGAAGTATAATTCTCAGGTGCTCTCAGTAGACTCAAGCTGGGCACTGTAGCTGGTTTATTTACTGAGTAATGGCCTGGCCCTATATTTTAGCGTTTGGGGCCCTGGGGCCCATATTATGTGACATATGGGGCTCATATGTACATATAACAATATAATTCTCAGCTGCAATCTGTGTACAAACTCTAAGCCCTGAAGCTGCTTTTATTTGATGAGAAACGGCCGGCCCTTTGTTTTAACATTTGGGCCCTGGGGCCCATAATATTTGACTTATGGGGCTCATGTACATATGTTGAAGTATAATTTTCAAGTGCTATCAGTAAACTCAAGCTGGGCATCGTAGCTGCTTTATTCACTGAGTAACGGCCGGCCCTATGTTTTAGCGTTTGGGGCCCTGGGGCCCATATTATGTGACATATGAAGGTTATATATACATATGACAATATAATAATAAAGACCTATCTGTGTACCAAATCTGAACCCTGTAGCTACTTTATTTGCTGAGAAACGGCCGGCCCTTTGTTTTAACATTTGGGCCCCTGGGGCCCCTAGCCTTGTAAATCTGGGGCCAAAATGGGCAAAAGGCACATCTACAACTTAGGGCCCATACATATGCCATATATGAGCCCCAGTGATCTTGTACTTTTAGAGCTAGGCTTGTCAATCTGTTGCACCATATTTTAACATTTGGGCCCCTGGGGCCCATAATATATAACATATGGGGCTCTTGTATATTTGTAAATATAGAGTACCCCTAGGGCTATCACTGGACCAACTCAGGGCCCTGAGGCTGCTTCATTTGATGAGAAACGGCGTGCTTTGTATTTTCACATTTGGGCCCCTGGGGCCCGTGACCTTTGACCTCTGGGGCCAAGATGGGCAAAAGGCACTTCCACGGGGTAGGGCCCATAAGTGTACCACATATGGGCCCTGGGGCCCTTGTAGTTTTAGCGCTAGCCTTGACAGAATGATGTGTTTGATAGGAGAAGGAGGAGGAGGAGGAGGAGATGAAACCACAGAATGGCAATATACCTGTTCATGCTTCGCATGCGGGTATAACTAGAAGGCTATATATTTGTACACAAATACGGCTATACCCGCATGTTATCGGTGTACCCAAACTTACAGTCCTTATTTGCTGAGGACTTAAAATAAACAAATTGTAAAAACTCGCCCAATTGTTCAGAAAATGTGTAAAAAGTGAAAGCCCAAGTCACAAGCTTTAATTGAATGTAGGTTGCACTGTCGTAGCACGTACAATAAAAAATTGTAAAAAGTCCCCTCGAGGGGAGTCGTCTCTCTAGGGGAAAACTGTTCCGGAAGGAGTATGTAATTTAAATGGAACAGCTATTTCAGAGGGAGTATGTAAATTAAACGGAACAGCCTATTCTGGGGCCATTTCAGAGGGAGTATGTAAATTAAATGGAACAGCCAATGGGTATGTAATTTAACTGGAACAGCCTTAACGCTTCACGCTGGTATTTCCAATTACCATCATATAATATTATAATACGGATCTGTCTTACGTGTTTGGGGTGGGTGGGTGTATGTTAGTAACAATATAATTCTCAGGTGCTATCTGTGTACAAATTCTGAGCCCGGAAGCTGCTTTATTTGATGAGAAACGGTTGGCCATTTGTTTTAACATTTGGGGCCCTGGGGCCCATAATATTTGACTTCTGAGGCCCATGTACATATGTTAAAGTATAATTCTCTAGTGTTATCAGTAGACTCAAGCTGGGCGCTGTAGCTGCTTTATTTACTGAGTAATGGCCGGCCCTATGTTTTAGCGTTTGGGGCCCTGGGGCCCATATTATGTAATATGTGGGGCTCATATGTACATATAACAATGTAATTCTCAGGTGCAATCTGTGTACAAACTCTGAGCCCTAAAGCTGCTTTAATTGACGAGAAATGGCCGGCCCTTTGTTTTAACTTGTGGGGCCCTGGGGCCCATAATTTTTGACTTATGAGGCTCATGTATATATGTTTAAGTATAATTCTCTAGTTCTATCAGTAGACTCAAGCTGGGCATTGTAGCTGCTTTATTTACCGAGTAACGGCCAGCCCTATTTTTTAGCGTTTGGGGCCCTGGGGCCCATATTGTGTGACACATGGGGCTCATATATATATATAACAATATAATGCTTAAGACCTATTAGTGTACCAAATCTGAACCCTGTAGCTACTTTATTTGCTGAGAAACGGCCGGCCCTTTGTTTTAACATTTGGGCCTCTGGGGCCCCTAGCCTTGAACATCTAGGGCCAAAATGGGCAAAAGGCACATCTACAATTTAGGGCTTATACATGTGCCACATATGAGCCCTAGTGCCATTATAGCTTTAGAGCTAGCCTTGTCAATCTGTTGCCCCTTATTTTTAACATTTGGGGCCCTGGGGCCCATAATATATAACATATGGGGCTCAAGTATACTTGTTTTTATAGAGTACCCCTGGGGCTATCAGTGTACCAACTCACGGCCCTGAGGCTGCTTCATCTGATGAGAAACGGCATGGTTTGTGTTTTTACATTTGGGCCTCTGGGGCCCGTGACCTTTGACCTCTGGGGCCGAGATGGGCAAAAGGCACATCTGCGGGGTAGGGCCCATAAGTGTACCACATATGGGCCCTGGGGCCTTTGTAGTTTTAGCGCTAGCCTTGTCAGAATGATGTGTGTGATGGAGGAGAAGGAGGAGAAGAAGATGAAACCCAAGGATAACTAGATGGCACAGTTGTGTTTGACCAAACACGAATATCTATGCCTGTGTTTCCCACCCTAACCCCCTTAACCCACCATGATACTCTTAATCCATCATGACACCCCATATTCTAAAAGGGCTATCAGTATACCAAAAAAAAAAATTAAAATTAATTAATTAATTAAAAATCAAATAATAGCCCTTTAATTGCATTTGCTGTGTAAACGCTTGAGGGCGCTCCTCCTTAAATAATGCAACAAACACGTTCCATACAAAAAAAAATCAAAAAAAAAATTAATAAAAAAATCTGAATACCCCTTTAATCCCAAAACGGAGTGTCCCTTTAATGGCTGTTCCATCACCCTAACACCCACTGACACCCCATATTCTAAAAGGGCTATCAGTATACCAACAAAAAAAAATTAATTAATTAATTAAAAATCAAATAATAGCCCTTTAATTGCATTTGCTGTGTAAACGCTTGAGGGCGCTCCTCCTTAAATAATGCAACAAACATGTTCCATACAAAAAAAAAATCAAAAAAAAAAAAATCAAAAATCTGAATACCCCTTTAATCCCAAAACGGAGTGTCCCTTTAATGGCTGTTCCATCACCCTATACTGAAAACCTATCTGTGTACCAAATCTGAGCCCTGTAGCTACTTTATTTGCTGAGAAACGGCCGGCCCTTTGTTTTAACATTTGGGCCTCTGGGCCCCTAGCCTTAAAAATCTGGGGCCATAATTGGTAAAATGCATATCTACAAGTTCGGGCCCATACGTGTGCCACATATGAGCCCTAGTGCCCTTGTAGTTTCACAGCTAACCTTGTCAAACTGTTGCCCCTTTTTTAAACATTTGGGGCCCTGGGGCCCATAATATATGACATATGGGGCTCATGTATACATGTAAATATAGAGTACTCCTGGGGCTATCAGTGCGCCAACTCAGGGCCCTGAGGCTGCTTTATTTGATGAGAAATGGCATGCTTTGTATTTTTACATTTTGGCCCCTGGGGCCCGTGACCTTTGACCTATGGGGCCGAAATGGGCAAAAGGCACATCTACGGGGTAGGGCCACTATGTGTGCCAAATATGAGCCCTGGGGCCCTTGTACTTTTGGAGATAGCCCTGTTAATATGAAGCGTGAGAAGGAGGAGAAGGAGAAGAAGAAGAACTAGAAGGCTATATATTTGTACACAAATACGGCTATACCCGCATGTACCCAAACTTACAGTCCTTATTTGCTGAGGACTTAAAATAAAGAAATTGTAAAAAGTCGCCCAATTGGGCAGAAAATGTGTAAAAAGTGAAAGTCCAAGTCAGAAGCTTTAATTGAATGTAGGTTGCACTGTCGTAGCACTTAAAATAAAGAAATTGTAAAAAGTCCCCTCACAGGGGAGTCGTCTCTCTTATTCTCCATAGGGTGCTGTTGTCAGTCTCTCTTACTCACAGTGAGGCTATGCAATATGATTCAGGGCATACTCTTCCAGAGGGAGTATGTAAATTAAATGGAACAGCCATTTCAGAGGGAGTATGTAAATTATACGGAACAGCCTTTTGGGGGCCATTTCAGAGGGAGTATGTAAATTAAATGGAACAGCCAATGGGTATGTAATTTAACTGGAACAGCCTTAACGCTTCACGCTGGTATTTCCAATTATGATAATACGATCTGTCTGTTTAGTCCTACGTGTGTGAGGTGGATGGGCGTGTGGGTGTTAGTAACAATATACTTCTCAGGTGCTATCTGTGTACATATTCTGAGCCCGGAAGCTGCTTTCTTTGATGAGAAACGGCCGGCCCTTTGTTTTAACATTTGGGGCCCTGGGGCCCAATATATATGACTTATGGGGCTCATGTACATATGTTAAAGTATGATTCTCAAGTGCTATCAGTAGACTCAAGCTGGGCATTGTAGCTGCTTTATATACTGAGTAACGGCCGGCCCTATGTTTTAGCGTTTGGGGCCCTGGGGCCCATATTATGTGACATATGGGGATTATATATACATATGACAATATAATACTAAAGACCTATCTGTGTACCAAATCTGAACCCTGTAGCTGCTTTATTTACTGAGTAATGGCTGGCCCTATGTTTTAGCATTTGGGGCCCTGGGGCCCATATTATGTGGTATATGGGGCTCATATGTACATATAACAATGAAATTCTCAGGTGCAATCTGTGTACAAACTCTGAGCCCTAAAGCTGCTTTAACTGATGAGAAACGGCCGGCCCTTTGTTTTAACATGTGGGGCCCTGGGGCCCATATTTTTTTACTTATGAGGCTCTTGTACATATGTTGAAGTATAATTCTCAAGTGCTATCAGTAAACTCAAGCTGGGCATTGTAGCTGCTTTATTTACTGAGTAACGGCCGGCCCTATGTTTTAGCGTTTGGGGCCTTGGGGCCCATATTATGTGACATATGGGGGTTATACATACATTTGACAATACAATACTAAAGACCTACCTGTGTACCAAATCTGAACCCTGTAGCTACTTTATTTGCTGAGAAACGGCCGGCCCTTTGTTTTAACATTTTGGCCCCTGGGGCCCCTAGCCTTGTAAATCTGGGGCCAAAACGGGCAAAAGGCACATCTACCACTTAGGGCCCATACATATGCCATGTATGAGCCCTAGTGATATTGTACTTTTAGAGCTAGGCTTGTCAATCTGTTGCACCATATTGTAACATTTGGGCCCCTGGGGCCCATAATATATAACATATGGGGCTCTTGTATATTTGTAAATATAGAGTGCCCCTAGGGCTATCAGTGTTCCAACTGAGGGCCCTGAGGCTGCTTCATTTGTTGAGAATCGGCGTGCTTTGTATTTTCACATTTGGGCCCCTGGGGCCGTGACCTTGACCTCTGGGGCCAAGATGGGCAAAAGGCACTTCTAGGGGTAGGGCCCATAAGTGTACCACATATGGGCCCCAGGGCCTTTGTAGTTTTAGCGCTAGCCTTGACAGAATGATGTGTTTGATGGAGAAGGAGAAGGAGGAGGAGAAGAAGAAGAAGAAGAAACCAAACTAGAAGGCTATATATTTGTACACAAATACGGCTATACCCGCATGTTATCGGTGTACCCAAACTTACAGTCCTTTTTTTTTTTTTTTTTAAAATAAAGAAATTGTATGTGTAAAAAGTGAAAGTCCAAGCCACAAGCTTTAATTGAATGTAGGTTGCACTGTCGTAGCACTTAAAATAAAGAAATTGTAAAAAGTCCCTCCCAGGGGAGTCGTCTCTCTTACTCTCCATAGGTTGCTGTTGTCAGTCTCTCTTACTCAGGTAGTATGTAAATTAAATGGAACAGCCATTTCAGAGGGAGTATGTAAATTAAACGGAACAGCCTTTTTGGGGCCATTTCAGAGGGAGTATGTAAATTAAATAGAACAGCCAATGGGTATGTAATTTAACTGGAACAGCCTTAACGCTTCACGCTGGTATTTCCAATTATGATATAATACGGTCTGTCTGTTTAGTCCTACGTGTGTGGGGTGGATGGGTGCGTGCGTGGGTGTTAGTAACAATATAATTCTCAGGTGCTATCTGTGTACAAATTGCTGAGGACTTAAAATATAGAAATTGTAAAAAGTCGCCCAATTGGGTGGAAAATGTGTAAAAATTGAAAGTCCAAGTCACAAGCTTTAATTTAATGCAGGTTGCACTCTCGTAGCACTTAAAATAAAGAACTTGTAAAAAGTCCCCTGCCAGGGGAGTTGTCTCTCCATAGATTGCTGTTGTCAGTCTCTCTTATTCACAGTGAGGCTATGCAATGTGATTAGGGAAAACTATTCCAGAGGGAGTATGTAAATTAAATGGAACAGCCATTTTAGAGGGAGTATGTAAATTAAACGGAACAGCCTATTTTGGGACCATTTCAGAGGGAGTATGTAAATTAAATAGAACAGCCAATGGGTATGTAATTTAACTGGAACAGCCTTAACGCTTCATGCTGGTATTTCCAATTATTATATTAATAAGTATAATACGGATATGTCTGTTTAGTCCTACGTGTGTAGGGTGTGGGGGGTATGTGCGTGTTACTGTGTACAAATTCTGCTTTATTTGATGAGAAACGGCCGGCCCTTTGTTTTAACATTTTTGGGGCCATGGGGCCCATAATATTTGACTTATGAGGCCCATGGACATATGTTGAAGTTTAATTCTCTAGTGCTATCAGTAGACTCAAGCTGGGCACTGTAGCTGCTTTATTTACTGAGTAACGGCCGGCCCTATGTTTTAGCGTTTTGGGCCCTGGGGCCCATATAATGTAATATATGGGGCTCACATGTACATATAACAATGTGATTTTCAGGTGCAATCTGTGTACTAACTCTGAGCCCTAAAGCTGCTTTATTTACAGAGTAACGACCGGCCCTATGTTTTAGCGTTTGGGGCCCAGGGGCCCATATTATGTGAGATATGGGGCACATATGTACATATGACAATATAATACTGAAAACCTATCTGTGTACCAAATGTGAGCCCTGTAGCTACTTTATTTGCTGAGAAACGGCCGGCCCTTTGTTTTAACATTTGGGCCCCTGTGGCCTCTAGCCTTATACATCTGGGGCCAAAATGGGCAAAAGGCACATCTACAATTTAGGGCTTATACATGTGCAACATATGAGCCCTAGTGCCCTTGTAGCTTTAGAGCTAGGCTTGTCAATCTGTTGCCCCATATTTTTAACATTTGGGGCCCTGGGGAATATAATAATATATAACATATGGGGCTCATGTATACTTGTATTTATAGAGTACCCCTGGGGCTATCAGTGTACCAACTCACGGCCCTGAGGCTGCTTCATCTGATGAGAAACGGCATGGTTTGTGTTTTTACATTTGGGCCCCTGGGGCCCGTGACCTTTGACCTCTGGGGCCAAGATGGGCAAAAGGCACATCTACGGGGTAGGGCCCATTAGTGTACCACATATGGGTCCTGGGGCCCTTGTAGTTTTAGCGCTAGCCTTGACAGAATGATGTGTTTGATGGGAGGAGAAGGAGGAGGAGAAGGAGGAGATGGAGAAGAAACCACAGGATGGGAAGATACCCTGCATGCTATTGCATGCGGGTATAACTGCATGCTATTGCATGCGGGTATAACTAGATGGCACAGTTGTGTTTGACCAAACACGAATATCTATGCCTGTGTTTCCCACCCTAACCCCCTTAACCCACCATGACACTCTTAATCCATCATGACACCCCATATTCTAAAAGGGCTATCAGTATACCAACGAAAAAAATTGAAATAAATTAATTAATTAAAAATCAAATAATAGCCCTTTAATTGCATTTGCTGTGTAAACGCTTGAGGGCGCTCCTCCTTAAATAATGCAACAAACATGTTCCATACAAAAAAAAATTTAAAAAAAAAATCAAAAAATCTGAATACCCCTTTAATCCCAAAACGGAGTGTCCCTTTAATGGCTGTTCCATCACCCAAACACCCACTGACACCCCATATTCTAAAAGGGCTATCAGTATACCAACAAAAAAAAAATTAAAATTAATTAATTAAAAATCAAATAATAGCCCTTTAATTGCATTTGCTGTGTAAACGCTTGAGGGCGCTCCTCCTTAAATAATGCAACAAACACGTTCCATACAAAAAAAAAATCAAAAAAAAAAAAAATCAAAAAATCTGAATCTGAATACCCCTTTAATCCCAAAACGGAGTGTCCTTTTAATGGCTGTTCCATCACCCTAACACCCACTGACACCCCATATTCTAAAAGGGCTATCAGTATACGAACAAAAATTTTTTTAATTAATTAATTAATTAAAAATCAAATAATAGCCCTTTCATTGCATTTGCTGTGTAAACGCTTGAGGGCGCTCCTCCTTAAATAATGCAACAAACATGTTCCATACAAAAAAAAACCAAAAAAAAAAAATCAAAAAATCTGAATACCCCTTTAATCCCAACACGGAGTGTCCCTTTAATGGCTGTTCCATCACCCTATACTGAAAACCTATCTGTGTACCAAATCTGAGCCCTGTAGCTACTTTATTTGCTGAGAAACGGCCGGCCCTTTGTTTTAACATTTGGGCCTCTGGGCCCCTAGCCTTAAAAAAATCTGGGGCCATAATTGGTAAAATGCATATCTACAAGTTCGGGCCCATATGTGTGCAACATATGAGACCTAGTGACCTTGTAGTTTCACAGCTAACCTTGTCAAACTGTTGCCCCTTTTTTAACATTTGGGGCCCTGGGGCCCATAATATATGACATATGGGGCTCATGTATACATGTAAATATAGAGTACTCCTGGGGCTATCAGTGCACCAACTCAGGGCCCTGAGGCTGCTTTATTTGATGAGAAGCGGCATGCTTTGTATTTTTACATTTGGGCCCCTGGGGCCCGTGACCTTTGACCTATGGGGCCAAAATGGGCAAAAGGCACATCTACGGGGTAGGGCCACTAAGTGTGCCAAATATGAGCCCTGGGGCCCTTGTAGTTTTGGAGATAGCCCTGTCAATATGAAGCGTGAGGAGGAGAAGAAGAAGGAAAAGGAGAAGACTAACTAGATGGCACTGTTGTGTTTGATCAAACACGAATATCTATGCCTGTGATTCCCACCCTAACCCCCAACTCCTCACCACCCCACCACCATGACACTCTTAACTCACCCTGACACCCCTGTAATATGTTTAATGCTGAAACAGCTATCAGTATACCAACCTAGAGCATTGTAGCTGCTTTATTTACCAAGTAACGGCCGGCCCTATGTTTTAGGATTTGGGGCCCTGGGGCCCATATTATGTGACATATGGGGCTCTTATATTCATATAACAATATAATGCTAATGATCAATTAGTGTACCAAATCTGAGCGCTGTAGCTACTTTATTTGCTGAGAAACGGCCGGCCCTTCGTTTTAACATTTGGGCCTCTGGGGCCCCTAGCCTTAAAGATCTGGGGCCAAAATGCATATCTACAAGTTCGGGCCCATACGTGTGCCACATATGAGCCATAGTGCCCTTGTAGTTTTACAGCTAACCCTGTCAATCTGTTGCCCCTTATTTTAACATTTGGGGCCCTGGGGCCCATAATATATGACATATGGGGCTCGTGTATACATGTATATATAGAGTACTCCTGGGGCTATCAGTGCACCAACTCAGGGCCCTGAGGCTGCTTTATTTGATGAGAAGCGGCATGCTTTGTATTTTTACATTTGGGCCCCTGGGGCCCGTGACCTTTGACCTATGGGGCCAAAATGGGCAAAAGGCACATCTACGGGGTAGGGCCACTAAGTGTGCCAAATATGAGCCCTGGGGCCCTTGTAGTTTTGGAGATAGCCCTGTCAATATGAAGCGTGAGGAGGAGAAGAAGAAGGAAAAGGAGAAGACTAAAGAGCATAAGCAGAATATCTATGCCCTGTTGCACAGGCATAGATAAAGAGCATAAGCAGAATATCTATGCCCTGTTGCACAGGCATAGATAAGAAGATACCCTGCATGCGCTGCATGCGGGTATAACTAGAAGGCTATATATTTGCACACAAATACGGCTATACCCGCATGTTATCGGTGTACCTAAACTTACAGTCCTTCTTTGCTGAGGACTTAAAATAAAGAAATTGTAAAAAGTCGCCCAATTGGGCAGAAAATGTAAAAAGTGAAAGTCCAAGTCACAAGCTTTAATTGAATGTAGGTTGCACTGTCGTAGCACTTGAAATAAAGAAATTGTAAAGAGTCCCCTCCCAGGGGAGTCGTCTCTCTTACTCTCCATAGGTTGCTGTTGTCAGTCTCTCTTACTCACAGTGAGGCTATGCAATATGATTAGGGGAAAACTATTCCAGCGGGAGTATGTAAATTAAATGGAACAGCCATTTCAGAGGGAGTATGTAAATTAAACGGAACAGCCTTTTGGGGCTATTTCAGAGGGAGTATGTAAATTAAATGGAACAGCCAATGGGTATGTAATTTAACTGGGACAGCCTTAACGCGTCACGCTGGTATTTCCAATTATGATATAATACGATATGTCTGTTTAGTCATACGTGTGTGGGGTGGATGGGTGTGTGGGTGTTAGTAACAATATAATTCTCAGGTGCTATCTGTATACAAATTCTGAGCCCAGAAGCTGCTGTCTTTGATGAGAAACGGTCCGCCCTTGGTTTTAACATTTGGGGCCCTGGGGCCCATAATATTTGACTTATGAGGCCCATGTATATAATTATGTTGAAGTATAATTCTCTAGTGTTATCAGTAGACTCAAGCTGGCCACTGTAGCTACTTTATTTACTGAGTAACGGCCGGCCCTATGTTTTAGCGTTTAGCTCTTGTATATTTGTAAATATAGAGCACCCCTAGGGCTATCAGTGTACCAACTCAGGGTCCTGAGGCTGCTTCATGTGATGAGAAATGGCGTGCTTTGTATTTTCACATTTGGGCCCCTGGGGCCCGTGACCTTTGACCTCTGGGGCCAAGATGGGCAAAAGGCACTTCTACGGGATAGGGCCCATAAAGTGTACCACATATGGGCCCTGGGGCCCTTGTAGTTTTAGCGCTAGCCTTGACAGAATGATGTGTTTGATAGGAGGAGAAGGAGGAGAAGGAGGAGAAGGAGGAGAAGGAGGAGAAGGAGGAGAAGGAGAAGGAGATGAAACCACAGGATGGCAATATACCCGTCCATGCTTCGCATGCGGGTATAACTAGATGGCACAGTTGTGTTTGACCAAACACGAATATCTATGCCTGTGTTTCCCACCCTAACCCCCTTAACCCACCATGACACTCTTAATCTATCATGACACCCCATGTTCTAAAAGGGCTATCAGTATACCAACGAAAAAAATTGAAATAAATTAATTAATTAAAAATCAAATAATACCCCTTTAATTGCATTTGCTGTGTAAACGCTTGAGGGCGCTCCACCTTAAATAATGCAACAAACATGTTCCATACAAAAAAAAAATATAAAAAATAAATAAATTAAAAAATCTGAATACCCCTTTAATCCCAAAACGGAGTGTCCCTTTAATGGCTGTTCCATCACCCTAACACCCACTGACACCCCATATTCTAAAAGGGCTATCAGTATACCAAAAAAAAAAATTAAAATTAATTAATTAATTAAAAATCAAATAATAGCCCTTTAATTGCATTTGCTGTGTAAACGCTTGAGGGCGCTCCTCCTTAAATAATGCAACAAACATGTTCCATACAAAAAAAATTTAAAAAAAAAAAAATTAAAAAATCTGAATACCCCTTTAATCCCAAAACAGAGTGTCCCTTTAATGGCTGTTCCATCACCCTACACTGAAAACCTATCTGTGTACCAAATCTGAGCCCTGTAGCTACTTTATTTGCTGAGAAGCGGCCGGCCCTATGTTTTAACATTTGGGCCTCTGGGCCCCTAGCCTTAAAAATCTGGGGCCATAATTGGTAAAATGCATATCTACAAGTTCGGGCCCATACGTGTGCCACATATGAGCCCTAGTGCCCTTGTAGTTTCACAGCTAACCTTGTCAAACTGTTGCCGCTTTTTTAACATTTGGGGCCCTGGGGCCCATAATATATGACATATGGGGCTCACGTATACATGTAAATATAGAGTACTCCTGGGGCTATCAGTGCACCAACTCAGGGCCCTGAGGCTGCTTTATTTGATGAGAAACGGCATGCTTTGTATTTTTACATTTGGGCCCCTGGGGCCCGTGACCTTTGACCTATGGGCCCAAAATGGGCAAAAGGCACATCTATGGGGTAGGGCCATTAAGTGTGCCAAATATGAGCCCTGGGGCCCTTGTAGTTTTGGAGATAGCCCTGTTAATATGAAGCGTAAGAAGGAGAAGGAGAAGGAGAAGAAGAACTAGATGGCACAGTTGTGTTTGACCAAACACGAATATCTATGCCTGTGTTTCCCACCCTAACCCCCTTAACCCACCATGACACTCTTAATCCATCATGACACCCCATTTTCTAAAAGGGCTATCAGTATACCAACGAAAAAAATTTAAATAAATAAATTAATTAAAAATCAAATAATACCCCTTTAATTGCATTTGCTGTGTAAACGCTTGAGGGCGCTCCTCAAACGGAGTGTCCCTTTAATGGCTGTTCCATCACCCTAACACCCACTGACACCCCATATTCTAAAAGGGCTATCAGTATACCAAAAAAAAATTAAAATTAATTAATTAATTAAAAATCAAATAATAGCCCTTTAATTGCATTTGCTGTGTAAACGCTTGAGGGCGCTCCTCCTTAAATAATGCAACAAACACGTTCCATACAAAAAAAAATAATAAAAAAAAAATCAAAAAATCTGAATACCCCTTTAATCCCAAAACGGAGTGTCCCTTTAATGGCTGTACCATCACCCTAACATCCACTGACACCCCATATTCTAAAAGGGCTATCAGTATACCAACAAAAAAATTAAAATTAATTAATTAAAAATCAAATAATAGCCCTTTAATTGCATTTGCTGTGTAAACGCTTGAGGGCGATCATCCTTAAATAATGCAACAAACATGTTCCATACAAAAAAAATCAGAAAAAAAATCAAAAAAAAAAATCAAAAATCTGAATACCCCTTTAATCCCAAAACGGAGTGTCCTTTAATGGCTGTTCCATCACCCTATACTGAAAACCTATCTGTGTACCAAATCTGAGCCCTGTAGCTACTTTTATTTGCTGAGAAACGGCCGGCCCTTTGTTTTAACATTTGGGCCTCTGGGCCCCTAGCCTTAAAAATCTGGGGCCATAATTGGTAAAATGCATATCTACAAGTTCGGGCCCATACGTGTGCCACATATGAGCCCTAGTGCCCTTGTAGTTTCACAGCTAACCTTGTCAAACTGTTGCCCTTTTTTTTTTAACATTTGGGGCCCTGGGGCCCATAATATATGACATATGGGGCTCATGTATACATGTAAATATAGAGTACTCCTGGGGCTATCAGTGCACCAACTCAGGGCCCTGAGGCTGCTTTATTTGATGAGAAACGGCATGCTTTGTATTTTTACATTTGGGCCCCTGGGGCCCGTGACCTTTGACCTATGGGGCCAAAATGGGCAAAAAGGCACATCTATGGGGTAGGGCCATTAAGTGTGTGCCCTGGGGCCCTTGTAGTTTTGGAGATAGCCCTGTTAATATGAAGCGTAAGAAGGAGAAGGAGAAGGAGAAGAAGGAAAACTAGATGGCACAGTTGTGTTTGACCAAACACGAATATCTATGCCTGTGTTTCCCACCCTAACCCCCTTAACCCACCATGACACTCTTAATCCATTATGACACCCCATGTTCTAAAAGGGCTATCAGTATACCAACGAAAAAAATTGAAATAAATAAATTAATTAAAAATCAAATAATACCCTTTAATTGCATTTGCTGTGTAAACGCTTGAGGGCGCTCCTCCTTAAATAATGCAACAAACATGTTCCATACAAAAAAAATCAAAAAAAAAAAAAAAAAAAAATCTGAATACCCCTTTAATCCCAAAACGGAGTGTCCCTTTAATGGCTGTTCCATCACCCTAACACCCACTGACACCCCATATTCTAAAAGGGCTATCAGTATACCAAAAAAAAATTAAAATTAATTAATTAATTAAAAATCAAATAATAGCCCTTTAATTGCATTTGCTGTGTAAACGCTTGAGGGCGCTCCTCCTTAAATAATGCAACAAACACGTTCCATACAAAAAAAATCAAAAAAAAAAAAAATCTGAATACCCCTTTAATCCCAAAACGGAGTGTCCTTTAATGGCTGTTCCATCACCCTATACTGAAAACCTATCTGTGTACCAAATCTGAGCCCTGTAGCTACTTTATTTGCTGAGAAACGGCCGGCCCTTTGTTTTAACATTTGGGCCTCTGGGCCCCTAGCCTTAAAAAAAATCTGGGGCCATAATTGGTAAAATGCATATCTACAAGTTCGGGCCCATACGTGTGCCACATATGAGCCCTAGTGCCCTTGTAGTTTCACAGTTAACCTTGTCAAACTGTTGCCCCTTTTTTTTTAACATTTGGGGCCCTGGGGCCCATAATATATGACATATGGGGCTCATGTATACATGTAAATATAGAGTACTCCTGGGGCTATCAGTGCACCAACTCAGGGCCCTAAGGCTGCTTTATTTGATGGGAAACGGCATGCTTTGTATTTTTACATTTGGGCCCCTGGGGCCCGTGACCTTTGACCTATGGGGCCGAAATGGGCAAAAGGCACATCTATGGGGTAGGGCCACTATGTGTGCCAAATATGAGCCCTGGGGCCCTTGTAGTTTTGGAGATAGCCCTGTCAATATGAAGGGTGAGAAGGAGGAGAAGAAGGAGAAGAAGGAGAACTAGAAGGCTATATATTTGTACACAAATACGGCTATACCCGCATGTTATCGGTGTACCCAAACTTATAGTCCTTATTTGCAGAGGACTTAAAATAAAGAAATTGCATGTGTAAAAAGTGAAAGTCCAAGTCACAAGCTTTAATTGAATGTAGGTTGCACTGTCGTAGCACTTAAAATAAAGAAATTGTAAAAAGTCCCCTCCCAGGGGAGTCGTCTCTCTTACTCTCCATAGGTTGCTGTTGTCAGTCTCTCTTACTCACAGTGAGGCTATGCAATATGATTCAGGGAAACTATTCCAGAGGGAGTATGTAAATTAAATAGAACAGCCATTTCAGAGGGAGTATGTAAATTAAATGGAACAGCCTTTTTGGGGGCATTTCAGAGGAGTATGTAAATTAAATGGAACAGCCAATGGGTATGTAATTTAACTGGAACAGCCTTAACGCTTCACGCTGGTATTTTCAATTATGATATAATACGATCTGTTTGTTTAGTGTGTGGGGTGGATGGGTGTGTGGGTGTTAGTAACAATATTATTCTCAGGCGCTATCTGTGTACAAATTCTGAGCCCGGAAGCTGCTTTCTTTGATGAGAAACGGCCCGCCCTTTGTTTTAACAATTGGGGCCCTGGGGCCCATAATATTTGACTTATGAGACCTATGCACATAATTATGTTGATGTATAATTTTCTAGTGCTATCAGTAGGCTCAAGCTGGCCACTGTAGCTACTTTATTTACTGAGTAACGGCCGGCCCTATGTATTAGCGTTTGGGGCCCTGGGGCCCATATTATGTGACATATGGGGATTATATATACCTTTGACAATATAATACTAAAGACCTATCTGTGTACCAAATCTGAACCCTGTAGCTACTTTATTTGCTGAGAAACGACCGGCCCTTTGTTTTAACATTTGGGGCCCTGGGGCCCAATATATATGACTTATGGGGCTCATGTACATATGCTGAAGTATGATTCTCAAGTGCTATCAGTAGACTCAAGCTGGCCACTGTAGCTACTTTATTTACTGAGTAACAGCCGGCCCAATGTTTTAGCGTTTGGGGCCCTGGGGCCCATAATATATGACATACAGGGATGTATATATACACCTATGACAATATAATACTAAAGACCTATCTGTGTACCAAATCTGAACCCTGTAGCTACTTTATTTGCTAAGAAACGACCGGCCCTTTGTTTTTTAACATTTGGGGCCCTGGGGAATAATATATATGACTTATGGGGCTCATGTACATATGTTGAAGTATGATTCTCAAGTGCTTTCAGTAGACTCAAGCTGGCCACTGTAGCTACTTTATTTACTGAGTAACGGCCGGCCCTATGTTTTAGCGTTTGGGGCCCTGGGGCCCATATTATGTGACATTTGGGGATTATATATACCTATGACAATATAATACTAAAGACCTATCTGTGTACTAAATCTGAACCCTGTAGCTACTTTATTTGCTGAGAAACGGCCGGCCCTTTGTTTTAACATTTGGGCCCCTGGGGCCCCCAGCCTTGTACATCTGGGGCCAAAATGGGCAAAAGGCACATCTACAACTTAGGGCCCATACATATGCCACATATGAGCCCTAGTGATCTTGTACATTTAGAGCTAGGCTTGTCAATCTGTTGCACCATAATTTAACATTTGGGCCCCTGGGGCCCATAATATATAACACATGGGGCTCTTTTATATTTGTAAATATAGAGTACCCCTAGGGCTATCAGTGTACCAACTCAGGGCCCTGAGGCTGCTTCATTTGATGAGAAATGACGTGCTTTGTATTTTCACATTTGGGCCCCTGGGGCCCGTGACCTTTGACCTCTGGGGCCAAGATGGGCAAAAGGCACTTCTACGGGGTAAGGCACATAAGTGTACCACATATGGGCCCCAGGGCCTTTGTAGTTTTAGCGCTAGCCTTGACAGAATGATGTGTTTGATGGAGAAGGAGGAAAAGAACTAGAAGGCTATATATTTGTACACAAATACGGCTATACCCGCATGTTATCGGTGTAGCCAAACTTATAGTCCTTATTTGCTGAGGACTTAAAATAAAGAAATTGTAAATAGTCGTCCAATTGGGCAGAAAATGTGTAAAAAGTGAAAGTCCAAGTCACAAGCTTTAATTGAATGTAGGTTGCACTGTCGTAGCACTTAAAATAAAGAATTTATTGTAAAAAGTCCCCTCCCAGGTGAGTCGTCTCTCATACTCTCCATAAGTTGCTGTTGTCAGTCTCTCTTACTCACAGTGAGGCTATGCAATATGATTAGGGGGGAAACTATTCCAGAGGGAGTATGTACATTAAATGGAACAGCCATTTCAGAGGGAGTATGTAAATTAAACGGAACAGCCTTTTGGGGGGACATTTCAGAGGGAGTGTGTAAATTAAATGGAACAGCCAATGGGTATATCATTTAACTGGAACAGCCTTAACACTTCACGCTGGTATTTCCAATTATGATATAATACGATCTGTCTGTTTAGTCCTACGTGTGTGTGGTGGATGGGTGTGTGGGTGTTAGTAACAATATAATTCGCAGGTGCTATCTGTGTACAAATTCTGAGTCCGGAAGCTGCTTTCTTTGATGAGAAACGGCCCGCCCTTTGTTTTAACATTTGGGGCCCTGGGGCCCATAATATTTGACTTATGAGGCCCATGTACATAATTACGTTGAAGTATAATTCTCAAGTGCTATCAGTAGACTTAAGCTGGGCAGTGTAGCTGCTTTATTTACTGAGTAACGGCCGGCCCTATGTTTTTAGCGTTTAGGGCCCTGGGCCCATATTATGTGACATATGGGACTCATATGTACATATAACTATATAATTCTCAGGTGCAATCTGTGTACAAACTCTGAGCCCTGAAGCTGCTTTATTTGATGAGAAACGGCCGGCCCTTTGTTTTAACATTTGGGGCCCTAGGGCCCATAACATTTGACTTATGGGGCTCATGTACATATGTTGAAGTATGATTCTTAAGTACTATCAGAAAACTCAAGCTGGGCACTGTAGCTGCTTTATTTACTGAGTAACGGCCGGCCCTATGTTTTAGATTTTGGGGCCCTGGGGCCCATATTATGTGACATATGGGGGTTATATATACATATGACAATATAATACTAAAGACCTATCTGTGTACCAAATCTGAACCCTGTAGCTACTTTATTTGCTGAGAAACGGCCGGCCCTTTGTTTTAACATTTAGGCCCCTGGGGCCCCTAGCCTTGTACATATGGGGCCAAAATGGGCAAAAGGCACATCTACAACTTAGGGCCCATACGTATGCCACATATGAGCCCTAGTCATCTTATACTTATAGAGCTAGACCCCGGGGGGGGCACTTCAATTTGAAATGGATATAGGTGTAGGGCTGGCGCTTTCGCACTAAGGGGCATTCGGTGAGAGCAACATGTAAAAAATATGGGGTCATTGGGTGAGAGCATGATTTTTGGCATTCGGTGAGAGCAAAAGGTAAAAAATATGGGGTCATTGGGTGAGAACATGACCTTTTTTAAAATGGAATCTTTGGGTGAGAACCAAAACAGCGCCACAAAAACCTCGAAAATCGAATTTCTAGTTCTAAATGGCTTCAAATTTCTTTATTTTTTCAAAATAAGTAACAAAATCAGTGATAAATGAAAGTTGCTGTTCAAATTGAACTTGTAAGGGTCTTTGGGTGACAGTTCAAATGGAAAAATAGGGGGTCTTCGGGTGACAGAGCGCGGAGCGAGCATGTGTTCGTAAAAAAATATGGGGTCTTTGGGTGACAGCGATGCTGAAAAAGGGGTCTTAACAGCCCTACATACGCGTCACCTCCAAAGTTGGAGTGCCCCCCGGGAGCTAGACTTGTCAATCTGTTGCACCATATTTTAACATTTGGGCCCCTGGGGCCAATAATATATAACATATGGGGCTCTTGTATATTTGTAAATATAGAGTACCCCTAGGGCTATCAGTGTACTAACTCAGGGCCCTGAGGCTGCTTCATTTGATGAGAAACGGCGTGCTTTGAATTTTTCACATTTGGGCCCCTGGGGCCCGTGACCTTTGACCTCTGGGGCCAAGATGGGCAAAAGGCACTTCTACGGGGTAGGGCCCATAAGTGTACCACATATGGGACCTGAGGCCCTTGTAGTTTTAGCGCTAGCCTTGACAGAATGATGTGTTTGATGGGAGGAAAAGGAGGAGGAGGAGGAGGAGAAGAAACCACAGGATGGGAAGATACCCTGCATGCTATTGCATGCGGGTATAACTACAATCCAGGAAAAAAAGGTTGGCACAGTTTGCCTGTCTTTTGGTATATCTCTGCCCCCGCTCCCCCAATTCAATGTTGGACCAAGCCATGTTGTCAACAGGTCCGTGAGACCCTCCAACATTGAATGATGGGGAGTGGTGAAGGGTGCGATATAGAGGGGAGTCTGTACTTCACATATATTGCATGCATGTTTCCCTCGCCTCCCCAATTTTAATAGGGTACGCATTTCCATTGTTTAGTGGAGGTGTGCCAACTATTAATTTCCTGGGTTGTACGAAAAAAAAAAAAAAATATGCATCTAATTTCATATTTTGGCTTGTAAAATAAAAACCGTTAAAGGTATGGCCACCAAATTTTCAGGAAATAATCCTCACATGCATATCAATATACAAAATTAATATTGACAAAAAAATATTGTGAAATAAGGTATAAGTCAAAAGAATATTATATAATTGCCGATTATTTTCGAAGTTTAAAGCTATGATAACTCGTCCAAAATATGCATCTAACTTCATATTTTGGTTTATAAACTAAAAACCATAAAAGGTATGACCACCAAATTTTCAGGGAGTAATCCTCACATTCATATCAATATGCAAAGTTCATATTGATATAAAATATTGTGAAATAAGGGATAAGTCAAAAGAATATTATATGATTGCCGATTATTTTCGTAGTTTAAAGCTATGATAATTCTTCCAAAAATGCATCTAATTTCATATTTTGGCTTATAAAATATAAAGCATTAAGCATAATGGCCAATAAATTTTCATGGATTAATCCCCATATTCGTTTCAATATGCAAAAATTAAAATTAATCAAAAATATTATCGATAATCAATTATTATCGATTATCGATAATCAATAAATCCTTTTTTAATATTCAATGTTTAAATTGTATAGACCTACGCAACCAACAAAACTGTATATCTGCAGTAATTTGAAAATATGACTTTCTCCTAAGTGCTATAAAAGCATCAATTTTTACCATTTATATGCACATCATATCTCATGCAACCTGAAGGAACGAAACTTGTTTCCGGTTTGGATTGTAACACCTTAAAATTCACATTTTTCGTAAAAACGGTTCAAATATTTTTTCTGAATTGAAAAATCTCTCATGGTATATAATGGCCATATTAGGCATTGTGATTGGCAATTTCAAACTTTTTCAGTTCAATCATCATGGCCGTGGACACGTGATGCTCTGTTTTGAAAGCCATCCGAGTTTCCATTTTGACAAACAACTCGGTGCGGCAATTATGGTGATATTTGTACAGTGCCGTAAAATAAAGGTAGAAATACAGAAAAAAAAGAATGACGGACATTGGCAAAAATTAATAGAATGATGAATATAATATGATGAAGGATATTGTAAAATAATAACAAAAAGAACAGAAAAGAGATCTAAATATATTCAGGGCTCGAACCCGTGTTCCAATGCGCCTGTGGCAGATGCCGTATCCATTGAACCACAGAGCTGTGTTACTTCAACATGCTTAAACTATAATATAATGCTATTCAAGATGCATGTATATAAATATACGCTCTACACACGATAAACAGTCAAACAAATCACACTTTTACGGCATTTGTTTCATTAACTGAATATTTATCATATAGCAGGTGTTGGCTGACATTGTGCTCCACATTTATTTCAGTTTTGGGCCGGGGTAAAATGACTTTGGGACAAAAACGAACGATATACACGTTTGTATAAATAAAAAAGAAAGTAATATTATATTAAAATTCTTTACTCTTTAACGACGTGTATACCGTCCGATTTTGTCCGTAGTCATTTATCCGGACAAAACTGAACTAAATGTGAAGCACAATGTCAGCCAACACCTGCTATATGATAAATATTCAGTTAATGAAACAAATGCCGTGAGAGAGTATTTTTTTGGACTGTATACCGTGTGTAGAGCGTATATTTATATACATGCATCTTGAATAGCATTATATTATAGTTTAAGCCTGTTGAAGTTACACAGCTCTGTGGCGCAATTGATACGGCATCTGCCTCAGGCGCAGTGGAACACGGGTTCGAGCCTCTGAATGTATTTAGATTTCTTTTTCATTTTTATTTTACAATATTCTTCATCATATTATATTTGTCATAAGCCAATGTCCGTCTTTTTTCTGTATATCTACCTATATTTTACGGCACTGTACAAATATCATCGTAATTTCCGCACTGATGATGTTTTTATATAAACATGCGTAAAATTGCCCTATCTATGATACGGGTGCAATTACATTAATTTGATGTAATAATAGCTGATTGACAATTGCTCATTCAGTTCTTTTTATTGATCATTTGAATTAGAAGCAATTCGATGTAATACTGCATTTAAAAATCATTCTTTCTTTTTTTGTCAAAGAGTTTTCGCGTAATTCAGACCCAAGCCAAGACGCAAAACCAGGCATTAGCGATGTTTTTAATGACCACCCCCTAAATAAACAAACACTTTAGTACATTTATTCTATTTTTTTTATTTATCGTAAAGCCCTATCACTTATATGTGTTTGTGTGAAATATGAAGATAATACAGCATTCCGTTGCAAAGTTATTGAGTAAAAACGGAAAACAGATGCAATATTTAGGATTTGACTCGGACAATCCAAAAAAAAAGGTTGGCACAGTTTGCCTGTCTTTTGGTATATCTCTGCCCCTGCTCCCCCAATTCAATGTTGGACCAAGCCATGTTGTCAACAGGTCCGTGAGACCCTCCAACATTGAAATATGGGGAGTGGGGAAGGGTGAGATATAGGGGGGAGTCTGTACTTCACATATATTGCATGCATGTTTCCCTCGCCTCCCCAATTTTAATAGGGCACGCATTTCCATTGTTTAGTGCAGGTGTGCCAACTATTAATTTCCTGGGTTGTAGAAGGCTATATATTTGTACACAAATACGGCTATACCCGCATGTTATCGGTGTACCCAAACTTACAGTCCTTTTTTTGCTGAGGACTTAAAATAAAGAAATTGTAAAAAGTCGCCCAATTGAGCAGAAAATGTGTAAAAAGTGAAAGTCCAAGTCACAAGCTTTAATTGAATGTAGGTTGCACTGTCGTAGCACTTAAAATAAAGAAATTGTAAAAAGTCCCCTCCCAGTGGAGTCGTCTCTCTTACTTTCCATAGGTTGCTGTTGTCAGTGAGGCTATGCAATATGATTAGGGGAAACTATTCCAGAGGGAGTATGTAAATTAAATGGAACAGCCATTTCAGAGGGAGTATGAAAATTAAACGGAACAGCCTTTTTTGGGGCCATTTCAGAGGGAGTATGTAAGTTAAATGGAACAGCCAATGGGTATGTAATTTAACTGGAACAGCCTTAACGCTTCACGCTGGTATTTCCAATTATGATATAATACGATATGTCTGTTTAGTCCCGTGAGTGGGGTGTGTGGGTGTTAGTAACAACATAATTCACAGGTGCTATCTGTGTACATATTCCGAGCCCGGAAGCTGCTTTCTTTGATGAGAAACGGCCCGTCCTTTGTTTTAACATTTGGGGCCCTGGGGCCCATAATATTTGACTTATGAGGCCCATGTACATAATTATGTTGAAGTATAATTCTCTAGGGCTATCAGTAGACTCAAGCTGGCCACTGTAGCTACTTTATTTACTGAGTAACGACCGGCCCTATGTTTTAGCGTTTGGGGCCCTGGACCAATATTATGTGATATATGGGGCTCATATGTACATATAACAATGTAATTCTCAGGTGCAATCTGTGTACAAACTCTGAGCCATAAAGCTGCTTTATATGATGAGACATATTGGAGTTATATATATATATATATATATGACAATGTAATACTAAAGACCTATCTGTGTACCAAATCTGAACCCCGTAGCTACCTTATTTGCTGATAAACGGCCGGCCCTTTGTTTTAACATTTGGGCTCCTGGGGCCCCTAGCCTTGTACATCTAGAGCCAAAATAGGCAAAAGGCACATCTACAATTTAGGGCTCATACATGTGCCACATATGAGCCCTAGTGCCCTTGTAGCTTTAGAGCTAGCCTTGTCAATATGTTGCTCCTTATTTTTAACATTTGGGGCCCTGGGGCCCATAATATATAACATATTGGGCTCATGTATACTTGTATTTATAGAGTACCCATGGGGCTATCAGTGTACCAACTCAGGGCCCTGAAGCTGCTTCATCTGATAAGAAACGGCATGATTTGTGTTTTTACCTTTCGACCCCTGGGGCCCGTGACCTTTGACCTCTGGGGCCGAGATGGGCAAAAGGCACTTCTACGGGGTAGGGCCCATAAGTGTACCACATATGGGCCCTGGGGCCCTTGTAGTTTTAGCGCTAGCCTTGACAGAATGATGTGTTTGATGGAAGGAAAAGGAGAAGGAGGAGGAGGAGGAGGAGGAGGAGAACTAGAAGGCTATATATTTGTACACAAATACGGCTATACCCGCATGTTATCGGTGTACCCAAACTTACAGTCTTTATTTGCTGAGGACTTAAAATAAAGAAATTATAAAAAGTCGCCCAATTAGACGGAAAATGTGTAAAAAGTGAAAGTCCAAGTCACAAGCTTTAATTCAATGTAGGTTGCACTGTCGTAGCACTTAAAAAAAAGAAATTGTAAAAAGTCCCCTCCCAGGGGAGCCGTCTCTCTTACTCTCCATAGGTTGCTGTTGTCAGTCTCTCTTACTCACAGTGAGGCTATGCAATATGATTAGGGGAACCTATTCCAGAGGGAGTATGTAAATTAAATGGAACAGCCGTTTCAGAAGGAGTATGTAAATTAAATGGAACAGCCTTTTTGGGGGCCATTTCAGAGGGAGTATGTAAATTAAATGGAACAGCCAATGGGTATGTAATTTAACTGGAACAGCCTTAACGCTTCACGCTGGTATTTCCAATTATGATATAATACGATCTGTCTGTTTAGTCCTACGTGTGTGGGGTGGATGGGTGTGTGGGTGTTAGTAACAATATAATTCTCAGGTGATATCTGTGTACAAATTCTGAGCCCGGAAGCTGCTTTCTTTGATGAGAAACGGCCCGCCCTTTGTTTTAACATTTGGGGCCCTGGGGCCCATAATATTTGACTTATGAGGCCCATGTACATAATTATGTTGAAGTATAATTCTCTAGTGCTATCAGTAGACTCAAGCTGGCCACTGTAGCCACTTTATTATTGAGTAACGGCCGGCCCTATGTTTTAGCGTTTGGGGCCCTGGGGCCAATATTATGTGATATATGGGGCTCATATGTACATACAACAATGTAATTATCAGGTGCAATCTGTGTACAAACTCTGAGCCATAAAGCTGCTTTATATGATGAGAAACGGCCGGCCCTTTGTTTTAACATTTGGGCCCCTGGGGCCCAATATATATGACTTATGGGGCTCATGTACATATGTACAAGTATGATTCTCAAGTGCTATCAGTAGACTCAAGCTGGGCATTGTAGCTGCTTCATTTACTGAGTAACGGCCGGCCCTATGTTTTAGCGTTTGGGGCCCTGGGGCCCATATTATGTGACATATGGGAGTTGTATATACATATGACAATATAATACTAAAGACCTATCTGTGCACCAAATCTGAACCCTGTAGCTACTTTATTTGCTGAGAAACGGCCGGCCCTTTGTTTTTAACATTTGGGCCCCTGGGGCCCCTAGCCTTGTACATCTGGGGCCAAAATGGGCAAAAGGCACATCTACAACTTAGGGCCCATACATATGCAACTTATGAGCCCTAGTAATCTTGTACTTTTAGAGCTAGGCTTGTCAATCTGTTGCACCATATTTTAACATTTGGGCCCGTGGGGCCCACAATATATAACATATGGGGCTCTTGTATATTTGGAAATATAGAGTACCCCTAGGGCTATCAGTGTACCAACTCAGGGCCCTGAGGCTGCTTTATTTGATGAGAAACGGCGTGCTTTGTATTTTCACATGACTGGGGCCCGTGACCTTTGACCTCTGGGGCCAAGATGGGCAAAAGGCACTTCTACGGGGTAGGGCCCATAAGTGTACCACATATGGGCTCCAGGGCCTTTGTAGTTTTAGCGCTAGCCTTGACAGAATGATGTGTTTGATGGAGAAGGAGGAGGAGAAGGAGGAGGAGGAGGAGGAGAAGAAACCACAGAATAAGAATATACCCGTCCATGCTTCGCATGCGGGTATAAGAAACCACAGGATGGGAAGATACCCTGCATGCTATTGCATGCGGGTATAACTAGAAGGCTATATATTTGTACACAAATACGGCTATACCCGCATGTTATCGGTGTACCCAAACTTACAGTCCTTATTTGCTGAGGACTTAAAATAAAGAAATTGTAAAAAGTCGCCCAATTGGGCAGAAAATGTGTAAAAGTGAAAGTCCAAGTCACAAGCTTTAATTGAATGTAGGTTGCACTGTCGTAGCACTTAAAATAAAGAAATTGTAAAAAGTCCCCTCACAGGGAGTCGTCTCTCTTATTCTCCATAGGGTGCTGTTGTCAGTCTCTCTTACTCACAGTGAGGCTATGCAATATGATTCAGGGGAAACTATTCCAGAGGGAGTATGTAAATTAAATGGAACAGCCATTTCAGAGGGAGTATGTAAATTATACGGAACAGCCTTTTGGGGGCCATTTCAGAGGGAGTATGTAAATTAAATGGAACAGCCAATGGGTATGTAATTTAACTGGAACAGCCTTAACGCTTCACGCTGGTATTTCTAATTATGATAATACGATCTGTCTGTTTAGTCCTACGTGTGTGGGGTGGATGGGCGTGTGGGTGTTAGTAACAATATACTTCTCAGGTGCTATCTGTGTACATATTCTGAGCCCGGAAGCTGCTTTCTTTGATGAGAAACGGCTGGCCCTTTGTTTTAACATTTGGGGCCCTGGGGCCCAATATATATGACTTATGGGGCTCATGTACATATGTTAAAGTATGATTCTCAAGTGCTATCAGTAGACTCAAGCTGGGCATTGTAGCTGCTTTATATACTGAGTAACGGCCGGCCCTATGTTTTAGCGTTTGGGGCCCTGGGGCCCATATTATGTGACATATGGGGATTATATATACATATGACAATATAATACTAAAGACCTATCTGTGTACCAAATCTGAACCCTGTAGCTGCTTTATTTACTGAGTAATGGCTGGCCCTATGTTTTAGCATTTGGGGCCCTGGGGCCCATATTATGTGGTATATGGGGCTCATATGTACATATAACAATGAAATTCTCAGGTGCAATCTGTGTACAAACTCTGAGCCCTAAAGCTGCTTTAACTGATGAGAAACGGCCGGCCCTTTGTTTTAACATGTGGGGCCCTGGGGCCCATATTTTTTTACTTATGAGGCTCATGTACATATGTTGAAGTATAATTCTCAAGTGCTATCAGTAAACTCAAGCTGGGCATTGTAGCTGCTTTATTTACTGAGTAACGGCCGGCCCTATGTTTTAGCGTTTGGGGCCTTGGGGCCCATATTATGTGACATATGGGGGTTATACATACATTTGACAATACAATACTAAAGACCTACCTGTGTACCAAATCTGAACCCTGTAGCTACTTTATTTGCTGAGAAACGGCCGGCCCTTTGTTTTAAGATTTTGGCCCCTGGGGCCCCTAGCCTTGTAAATCTGGGGCCAAAACGGGCAAAAGGCACATCTACAACTTAGGGCCCATACATATGCCATGTATGAGCCCTAGTGATCTTGTACTTTTAGAGCTAGGCTTGTCAATCTGTTGCACCATATTGTAACATTTGGGCCCCTGGGGCCCATAATATATAACATATGGGGCTCTTGTATATTTGTAAATATAGAGTGCCCCTAGGGCTATCAGTGTACCAACTGAGAGCCCTGAGGCTGATTCATTTGCTGAGAAACGGCGTGCTTTGTATTTTTCACATTTGGGCCCCTGGGGCCGTGACCTTTGACCTCTGGGGCCAAGATGGGCAAAAGGCACTTCTGACCGGGTAGGGCCCATAAGTGTACCACATATGGGCCCCAGGGCCTTTGTAGTTTTAGCGCTAGCCTTGACAGAATGATGTGTTTGATGGAGGAGAAGGAGAAGGAGAAGAAACCAAAGGATAACAATATACCCGTCCATGCTTCGCATGCGGGTATAAGGAGAAGAAACCACAGGATGGGAAGATACCCTGCATGCTATTGCATGCGGGTATAAGGAGAAGACTAAAGAGCATAAGCAGAATATCTATGCCCTGTTGCACAGGCATAGATAAGGAGAAGACTAAAGAGCATAAGCAGAATATCTATGCCCTGTTGCACAGGCATAGATAAGGACTAGATGGCACTGTTGTGTTTGAGCAAACACGAATATATATGCCTGTGATTCCCACCCTGACCTTGACCATTTTTGGCACTCGATGGTGATATCATCCACCAAGTTTGGTTACAATCCAACAATCTTTACTCTGATGACCTTGACATGACCGTGTCCATTTTTGGCATTCCATTATGATCCCATGCACCAAGTTTTATGGCAATCCAACAATCTATACTCGGATGACCTTGACATGACCTTGACCATTTTTGGCATTCGATGGTGATCCCATGCACCAAGTTTGGTGGCAATCCAATAATCTTTACTCTGATGACCTTGACATGACCTTGACTATTTTTGGCATTCGATGGTGATCCCATGCACCAAGTTTGGTGGCAATCCAATAATCTATACTTGGATGACCTTGATATGACCTTGACCATTTTCGGCACTCGATGGTGATCTCATCAACCAAGTTTGATGACAATCCAACAATTTTTGCTCTGATGACCTTGACATGACCTTGACCATAATTGGCACTCGATGGAGATATCATCCACCAAGTTTGATGATAATCCAACAAACTATACTCGGATGACCTTGACATGACCTTGACCCTTTTCGGCATTCGATTGTGATCACATTCACCAAATTTGATGACAATCCAACAATATATACTTAGACGACCTTGACATGACCTTGACCCCTAAAAGGCACATCTTTGGGGTGGGGCCATTAAGTGTGCCAAGCATGAGGCCTGGGGTCCTTGTAGTTTTGGAGCTAGCCCTGTTAATATGAAGCGTGAGAAGGAGAAGAAGAAGGAGAAGAAGAACTAGATGGCACTGTTGTGTTTGAGCAAACACGAATATATATGCCTGTGATTCCCACCCTAACCCCCAATGACCTTGACATGACCTTGACCATTATTGGCACTCGATGGTGATATCATCCACCAAGTTTGGTTACAATCTAACAATCTTTACTCTGATGACCTTGACATGACCTTATCCATTTTTGGCATTCGATGGTGATCCCATGCACCAAGTTTGGTGACAATCCAACAATATATACTCGAATGACCTTGACATGACCTTGACAAATATTGGCGGTCGACGGTGATCTCATTCACCAAGTTTGGTTACAATCTAACAATCTTTACTCTGGTGACCTTGACATGACCTTGACCATTTTTGGCATTCGATTATGATCCCATGCAACAAGTTTGGTGGGAATCCAATAATCTTTACTCTGATGACCTTGACATGACCTTGACCATTTTTGGCATTCGATGGTGATCACATGCACCAAGTTTGGTGCCAATCCAATAATCTATACTCGGATGACCTTGATATGACCTTGACCATTTTCGGCACTCGATGGTGATCTCATGAACCAAGTTTGATGACAATCCAACAATATTTGCTCTGATGACCTTGACATGACCTTGACCATAATTGGCACTCGATGGTGATCTCATCCACCAAGTTTGATGATAATCCAACAAACTATACTCTGATGACCTTGACATGACCTTGACCCTTTTCGGCATTCGATTGTGATCACATCCACCAAATATGATGACAATCCAACAATATATACTTAGATGACCTTGACATGACCTTGACCCCTCAAAGGCACATCTTTGGGGTGGGGCCATTAAGTGTGCCAAGTATGAGCCCCAGGGCCCTTGTAGTTTTGGAGATAGCCCTGTCATTATGAAGTGTGAGAAGGAGAAGGAGAAGAAGAAGGAGAAGAAGAACTAGATGGCACAGTTGTGTTTGAGCAAACACGAATATATATGCCTGTGATTCCCACCCTAACCACCAATGACCTTGACATGACCTTGACCATTATTGGCACTCGATAGTGATCCCATGGACCAAACTTTGTGACAATCCAACTATCTATACTCGGATGACCTTGATATGACCTTAACCAATATTGGTGCTCGATGGTGATCTCATACACCAAGTTTGGTTACAATCTAATAATCTTTACTCTGATGACCTTGACTTGACCTTGACCATTTTTGGCATTCGATGACGATCCCATGCACCAAGTTTGGTGGCAATCCAATAATCTTCACTCTGATGACCTTGACATGACCTTGACCATTTTGGGCATTCGATGGTGATCCCATGCACCAAGTTTGGTGGCAATCCAATAATCTATACTCGTATGACCTTGATATGACCTTGACCATTTTTGGCACTCGATGGTGATCTCATCAACCAAGTTTGATGACAATCCAACAATTTTACTCTGATGACCTTGACATGACCTTGACCATTTTTGGCATTCGATGACGATCCCATGCACCAAGTTTGGTGGCAATCCAATAATCTTCACTCTGATGACCTTACATGACCTTGACCATTTTTGGCATTCGATGGTGATCCCATGCACCAAGTTTGGTGGCAATCCAATAATCTATACTCGGATGACCTTGATATGACCTTGACCATTTTCGGCACTCGATGGTGATCTCATCAACCAAGTTTGATGACAATCCAACCATTTCACTCTGATGACCTTGACATGACCTTGACCATAATTGGCACTCGATGGTGATCTCATGCACCAAGTTTGATGATAATCCAACAAACTATACTCGGATGACCTTGACATGACCTTGACCCTTTTCGGCATTCGATTGTGATCACATCCGCCAAATATGATGACAATCCAACAATATATACTTAGATGACCTTGACATGACCTTGACCCTAAAAGGCACATCTTTGGGGTGGGGCCATTAAGTGTGCCAAGCATGAGCCCTGGGGCCCTTGTAGTTTTGGAGCTAGCCCTGTTAATATGAAGCGTGAGAAGGAGAAGAAGAAGGAGAAGAAGAACTAGATGGCACTGTTGTGTTTGAGCAAACACGAATATATATGCCTGTGATTCCCACCCTAACCCCCAATGACCTTGACATAACCTTGACCATTATTAGCACTCAATGGTGATATCATCCACCAAGTTTGGTTACAATCCAACAATCTTAACTCTGATGACCTTGACATGACCTTATCCATTTTTGGCATTCGATGGTGATGCCATGCACTAAGTTTGGTGACAATCCAACAATCTAACTCGGATGACCTTGACATGACCTTGACCAATACTCGCGCTCGATTGTGATCTCATTCACCAAGTTTGGTTACAATCTAACAATCTTTACTCTGATGACCTTGACATGACCTTGACCATTTTTCGCATTCATTTATGATCCCATGTACCAAGATTGGTGGCAATCCAATAATCTTTGCTCTGATGACCTTGACATGACCTTGACCATTTTTGGCATTCGATGGTGATCCCATGTACCAAGTTTGGTGGCAATCCAATCATCTATACTCAGATGACCTTGATATGACCTTGACCATTTTCGGCACTCGATGGTGATCTCATCAACCAAGTTTGATGACAATCCAACAATTTTTGCTCTGATGACCTTGACATGACCTTGACCATAATTGGCACTCGATGGAGATCTCATCCACCAAGTTTGATGATAATTCAACAAACTATACTCGGATGACCTTGACATGACCTTGACCCTTTTCGGCATTCGATTGTGATCACAATCACCAAATATGATGACAATCCAACAATATATACTTAGACGACCTTGACATGACCTTGACCTCTAAAAGGCACATCTTTGGGGTGGGGCCATTAAGTGTGCCAAGTATGAGCCCTGGGGCCCTTGTAGTTTTGGAGCTAGCCCTGTTAATATGAAGCGTGAGAAGGAGAAGAAGAAGGAGAAGAAGAAGAACTAGATGGCACTGTTGTGTTTGAGCAAACACGAATATATATGCCTGTGATTCCCACCCTAACCCCCAATGATCTTGACATGACCTTGACCATTATTGGCACTCGATGGTGATATCATCCACCAAGTTTGGTGACAATCCAACAATCTATACTCGGATGACCTTGACATGACCTTGACCAATATTGGCGGTCGACGGTGATCTCATTCACCAAGTTTGGTTACAATCTAACAATCTTTACTCTGATGACCTTGACATGACCTTGACCATTTTGGCATTCGATTATGATCCCATGCACCAAGTTTGGTGGGAGTCCAATAATCTTTACTCTGATGACCTTGACATGACCTTGACCATTTTGGCATTCGATGGTGATCCCATGCACCAAGTTTGGTGCCAATCCAATAATCTATACTCGGATGACCTTGATATGACCTTGACCATTTTCGGCACTCGATGGTGATCTCATGAACCAAGTTTGATGACAATCCAACAATATTTGCTCTGATGACCTTGACATGACCTTGGCCATAATTGGCACTCGATGGTGATCTCATCCACCAAGTTTGATGATAATCCAACAAACTATACTCCGATGACCTTGACATGACCTTGACCCTTTTCGGCATTCGATTGTGGTCACATCCACCAAATATGATGACAATCCAACAATATATACTTAGATGACCTTGACATGACCTTGACCCCTAAAAGGCACATCTTTGGGGTGGGGCCATTAAGTGTGCCAAGTATGAGCCCTGGGGCCCTTGTAGTTTTGGAGCTAGCCCTGTTAATATGAAGCGTGAGAAGGAGAAGAAGAAGGAGAAGAAGAAGAAGAAGAAGAAGGAGAAGACTAAAGAGCATAAGGAGAATATATATGCCCTGCTACACAGGCATATATAAGAAGGAGAAGACTAAAGAGCATAAGGAGAATATATATGCCCTGCTACACAGGCATATATAAGAAGAAGGAGAAGACTAGATGGCACTGTTGTGTTTGAGCAAACACGAATATATATGCCTGTGATTCCCACCATAACCCCCAATGACCTTGACATGACCTTGACCATTATTAGCACTCAATGGTGATATCATCCACCAAGTTTGGTTGCAATCCAACAATCTTAACTCTGATGACCTTGACATGACCTTATCCATTTTTGGCATTCGATGGTGATGCCATGCACTAAGTTTGGTGACAATCCAACAACCTAACTCGGATGACCTTGACATGACCTTGACCAATATTGGCGCTCGATTGTGATCTCATTCACCAAGTTTGGTTACAATCTAACAATCTTAAACCCTGATGACCTTGACATGACCTTGACCATTTTTGGCATTCGATGGTGATCCCATGTACCAAGTTTGGTGGCAATCCAATAATCTTTGCTCCGATGACCTTGACATGACCTTGACCATTTTTGGCATTCGATGGTGATCCCATGCACCAAGTTTGGTGCCAATCCAATAATCTATACTCGGATGACCTTGATATGACCTTGACCATTTTTGGCACTCGATTGTGATCTCATGAACCAAGTTTGATGACAATCCAACAATATTTGCTCTGATGACCTTGACATGACCTTGACCATAATTGGCACTCGATGGTGATCTCATCCACCAAGTTTGATGATAATCCAACAAACTATACTCGGATGACCTTGACATGACCTTGACCCTTATCGGCATTCGATTGTGATCACATCCACCAAATATGATGACAATCCAACAATATATACTAAGATGACCTTGACATGACCTTGACCCCTAAAAGGCACATCTTTGGGGTGGGGGCATTAAGTGTGCCAAGTATTAGCCCTGGGGCCCTTGTAGTTTTGGAGCTAGCCCTGATAATATGAAACGTGAGAAGGAGAAGAAGAAGGAGAAGAAGAAGAAGAAGAACTAGATGGCACTGTTGTGTTTGAGCAAACACGAATATATATGCCTGTGATTCCCACCCTAACCTCCAATGACCTTGACATCACCTTGACCATTATTGGCACTCGATGGTGATATCATCCACCAAGTTTGGTGGCAATTCAACAATCTATGCTCAGATGACCTTGACACGACCTTGACCATTATCGGCACTCGATTGTGATCACCTTCACCAGGTTTGGATACAATCTAACAATCTTTACTTTGATGACCTTGACATGACCTTGACCATTTTTCGCATTCGATTATGATCCCATGTACCAAGTTTGGTGGCAATCCAATAATCTTTACTCTGATGACCTTGATATGACCTTGACCATTTTGGCATTCAATGGTGATCCCATGCACCAAGTTTGGTGGCAATCCAATAATCTATACTCGGATGACCTTGATATGACCTTGACCATTTTCGGCACTCGATGGTGATCTCATCAACCAAGTTTGATGACAATCCAACAATTTTTGCCCTGATGACCTTGACATGACCTTGAACATAATTGGCACTCGATGGTGATCTCATCCACCAAGTTTGATGATAATCCAACAAACTATACTCGGATGACCTTGACATGACCTTGACCCTTTTCGGCATTCGATTGTGATCACATCCACCAAATATGATGACAATCCAACAATATATACTTAGATGACCTTGACATGACCTTGACCCCTAAAAGGCACATCTTTGGGGTGGGGCCATTAAGTGTGCCAAGTATGAACCCCAGGGCCCTTGTAGTTTTGGAGATAGCCCTGTCATTATGAAGTGTGAGAAGGAGAAGAAGAAGAAGGAGAACTAGATGGCACTGTTGTGTTTGAGCAAACACGAATATATATGCCTGTGATTCCTACCCTAACCCCTAATGACCTTGACATGACCTTGACCATTATTGGCATTCGATGGTGATATCATCCACCAAGTTTGGTTACAATCCAACAATCTTTACTCGGATGACCTTGACATGACCTTATCCATTTTTGGCATTCGATGGTGATCCCATGCACCAAATTTGGTGACGATCCAACAATCTATACTCGGATGACCTTGGCATGACCTTGACCAATATTGGCGCTCGACGGTGATCTCATTCACCAATTTTGGTTACAATCTAACAATCTTAACTCTGATGACCTTGACATGACCTTGACCATTTTTTGCATTCGATTATGATCCCATGCACCAAGTTTGGTGGCAATCCAATAATCTTTACTCTGATGACCTTGACATGACCTTGACCAGTCTTGGCATTCGATGGTGCTCCCATGCACCAAGTATGGAGGCAATCCAATAATCTATACTCGGATGACCTTGATTTGACCTTGACCATTTTCGGCACTCGATGGTGATCTCATCAACCAAGTTTGATGACAATCCAACAATTTTGCTCTGATGACCTTGACATGACCTTGACAATAATTGGCACTCGATGGAGATCTCATCCACCAAGTTTGATGATAATCCAACAAACTATACTCGGATGACCTTGACATGACCTTGACCCTTTTCGGCATTCGATTGTGATCATATTTACCAAATATGATGACAATCCAACAATATATACTTAGACGACCTTGACATGACCTTGACCCCTAAAAGGCACATCTTTGGGGTGGGGCCATTAAGTGTGCCAAGCATGAGCCCTGGGGCCCTTGTAGTTTTGGAGCTAGCCCTGTTAATATGAAGCGTGAGAAGGAGAAGAAGAAGGAGAAGAAGAAGAAGAAGAAGAAGAAGGAGAAGACTAAAGAGCATAAGGAGAATATATATGCCCTGCTACACAGGCATATATAAGAAGAAGGAGAAGACTAAAGAGCATAAGGAGAATATATATGCCCTGTTACACAGGCATATATAAGAAGGAGAAGACTAAAGAGCATAAGGAGAATATATGATCCTGTGCCATATACTGGGGTACACAAAAAGGTGGCTTTGTTACATTTTGATGTGCAGTTTGGATTTCAAAACACTGTCTCTTGAGTATTCCTTCACTTAGAAGATTCAATTAGGTCTTAAATTGAGGCTAATTTATTCTATGTTACTCATGTTTTTATCCTGTTTTCAAATATTTTTCAATTATTTTCTTATGACGTTTGGCATGAAATGTGCCATGGGTGGCTGAGGATTAGGGGAGGAGGATTAGGGAGGATTCATATTGTAAATTTGATTTAAAACCCCTTTAAAAATTTGAATCTAGTAAAAAATGTCTAAATGAACTCCCAGACATCTAAACCAAGTGAATAAATACAAAAGTTCATTTAAAAGACCAATACTTGCTCAGAATGATTGTAAATGTGGAAAAAAGAGGTGGGGTTACATCCTCCCTACTTTGTGATTGTTTTTGCCCGCACTCTCTCATTTTTTAACCGATTTCCATAAAAAAGGTGTCAAAATGCTCAGAAGGATAAACCACTTCAAATGAGATGTGTAGGTAAAATGTATGAACTATTTCATTTTTTTATTATGTAACACAAAGGTACCCCAGGTTGTGACACAGGACCATATATGCCCTGCTACACAGGCATATATAACTAAAGAGCATAAGGAGAATATATATGCCCTGCTACACAGGCATGTATAAGGAGAAGACTAAAGAGCATAAGCAGAATATCTATGCCCTGTTGCACAGGCATAGATAAGAAGAAGGAGAAGACTAAAGAGCATAAGGAGAATATATATGCCCTGCTACACAGGCATATATAAGAAGGAGAAGAAGGAGAAGACTAAAGAGCATAAGGAGAATATATATGCCCTGTTACACAGGCATATATAAGGAGAAGACTAAAGAGCATAAGGAGAATATATATGCCCTGTTACACAGGCATATATAACTAGATGGCACAGTTGTGTTTGACCAAACACGAATATCTATGCCTGTGTTTCCCCCCTCCCCCCCCCCCTTAACAAACCATGACACCCTTAACCCATCCTGGCACCCCGTAATATGTTTAATGCTAAAAGGGCTATCAGTATACCAACGCAGAGCATTGTAGCTGCTTTATTTACCGAGTAACGGCAGGCCCTTTGTTTTAGCGTTTGGGGCCCTGGGGCCCACATTATGTGACATATGGGGCTTTAATATTCATATAACAACATAATGCTAAAGACCTATTAGTGTTCCAAATCTGAGCCTTGTAGCTACTTTATTTGCTGAGAAACGGCCGGCCCTTTGTTTTAACATTTGGGCCTCTGGGGCCCCTAGCCTTAAAAATCTGGGGCCAAAATTGGCAAAATGCATATCTACAAGTTCGGGCCCATACATGTGCCACATATGAGCCCTAGTGCCCTTGTAGTTTTACAGCTAACCTTGTCAAACTGTTGCCCCTTATTTTAACATTTGGGGCCCTAGGGCCCATAATATATGACATATGGGGCTCATGTATACATATAAATATAGAGTACTCCTGGGGCTATCAGTGCACCAACTCAGGGCCCTGAGGCTGCTTTATTTGATGAGAAACGGCATGCTTTGTATATTTACATTTGGGCCCCTGGGGCCAGTGACCTTTGACCTATGGGGCCGAAATGGGCAAAAGGCACATCTACGGGGTAGGGCCACTATGTGTGCCAAATATGAGCCCTGGGGCCCTTGTAGTTTTGGAGATAGCCCTGTCAATATGAAGCGTGAGAAGGAGGAGAAGAAGATGAAGGAAAAGGAGAAGACTAAAGAGCATAAGCAGAATATCTATGCCCTGTTCCACAGGCATAGATAAGAAGAAGAAGAAGGAGAAGACTAGATGGCACTGTTGTGTTTGAGCAAACACGAATATATATGCCTGTGATTCCCACCCTAACCCCCAATGATCTTGACATGACCTTGACCATTATTGGCACTCGATGGTGATATCATCCACCAAGTTTGGTGACAATCCAACAATCTATACTCGGATGACCTTGACATGACCTTGACCAATATTGGCGGTCGACGGTGATCTCATTCACCAAGTTTGGTTACAATCTAACAATCTTTACTCTGATGACCTTGACATGACCTTGACCATTTTTGGCATTCGATTATGATCCCATGCACCAAGTTTGGTGGGAGTCCAATAATCTTTACTCTGATGACCTTGACATGACCTTGACCATTTTTGGCATTCGATGGTGATCCCATGCACCAAGTTTGGTGCCAATCCAATAATCTATACTCGGATGACCTTGATATGACCTTGACCATTTTCGGCACTCGATTGTGATCTCATGAACCAAGTTTGATGACAATCCAACAATATTTGCTCTGATGACCTTGACATGACCTTGGCCATAATTGGCACTCGATGGTGATCTCATCCACCAAGTTTGATGATAATCCAACAAACTATACTCCGATGACCTTGACATGACCTTGACCCTTTTCGGCATTCGATTGTGGTCACATCCACCAAATATGATGACAATCCAACAATATATACTTAGATGACCTTGACATGACCTTGACCCCTAAAAGGCACATCTTTGGGGTGGGGCCATTAAGTGTGCCAAGTATGAGCCCTGGGGCCCTTGTAGTTTTGGAGCTAGCCCTGTTAATATGAAGCGTGAGAAGGAGAAGAAGAAGGAGAAGAAGAAGAAGAAGAACTAGATGGCACTGTTGTGTTTGAGCAAACACGAATATATATGCCTGTGATTCCCACCCTAACCTCCAATGACCTTGACATCACCTTGACCATTATTGGCACTCGATGGTGATATCATCCACCAAGTTTGGTGGCAATTCAACAATCTATGCTCAGATGACCTTGACACGACCTTGACCATTATCGGCACTCGATTGTGATCACCTTCACCAGGTTTGGATACAATCTAACAATCTTTACTTTGATGACCTTGACATGACCTTGACCATTTTTCGCATTCGATTATGATCCCATGTACCAAGTTTGGTGGCAATCCAATAATCTTTACTCTGATGACCTTGATATGACCTTGACCATTTTTGGCATTCAATGGTGATCCCATGCACCAAGTTTGGTGGCAATCCAATAATCTATACTCGGATGACCTTGATATGACCTTGACCATTTTCGGCACTCGATGGTGATCTCATCAACCAAGTTTGATGACAATCCAACAATTTTTGCCCTGATGACCTTGACATGACCTTGAACATAATTGGCACTCGATGGTGATCTCATCCACCAAGTTTGATGATAATCCAACAAACTATACTCGGATGACCTTGACATGACCTTGACCCTTTTCGGCATTCGATTGTGATCACATCCACCAAATATGATGACAATCCAACAATATATACTTAGATGACCTTGACATGACCTTGACCCCTAAAAGGCACATCTTTGGGGTGGGGCCATTAAGTGTGCCAAGTATGAACCCCAGGGCCCTTGTAGTTTTGGAGATAGCCCTGTCATTATGAAGTGTGAGAAGGAGAAGAAGAAGAAGGAGAAGAAGAAGGAGAAGACTAAAGAGCATAAGGAGAATATATATGCCCTGTTACACAGGCATATATAAGAAGGAGAAGACTAAAGAGCATAAGGAGAATATATATGCCCTGCTACACAGGCATATATAACTAAAGAGCATAAGGAGAATATATATGCCCTGCTACACAGGCATATATAAAAAGGAGAAGACTAAAGAGCATAAGCAGAATATCTATGCCCTGTTGCACAGGCATAGATAAGGAGATGAAACCCAAGGATGGCAATATACCCGTCCATGCTTCGCATGCGGGTATAATGATGGGAATGAGAGAGGGAGGGTGAGAGGGGACAAGGAGAGCGAGGGAGTGATATAAAGTGTAGGCCTAGGAAAGAATACGAACAGAGAAGGGAAAAGAAAGGAATGATGAATACATTTAATAATAATTATTAGGCCTCTATAATAACTAAACACATAACAGCACTGGGCAGCCATTCGATGATGTCAATGCCTTTATTCGTTACGTAATTAAAACGCCCAGTCAGGTGTATTTCACACCTGCCAAACACAAGTCACCCAATTTCGAAAACTGGACGTTGAATGCAAAGAGCTTTCAATAGTTGTAGAGTAGCAATAGATGATGTAATGCTTTGTTCCTTTGATGCCGATTAGAAATTGCGACAGGCTATTCATAAAAGTGAAAGTGGTACCATTGTTTCGAACAAAGGGGTTCCGCCATTAAATTGGTCACTAATCCGGCATCATATTAACGCTCTACACAACAGGTGAGTATAAATAAAGTGACCACAATACAGTCATGTGTAAGGGCAGTCATGTGTAAAGTGGTACCATTGTAATCACGTATCCCAAATGTGCGCTTGTGCGGGCCTGATGTCTATAAAGGAGGCTTAAAGGGGCATTTCGTGATCCATAGCCTCATCCCCACTTTTCTCAAAAAAAGTTGAGATTTTTATATCACTGGAAACCTCTGGCTACATAATGTTTAGGTACAAAATATTTCTTGCAGATTAATTCGTTTTGCAAAGATATCGTGAAATTTGAATTTCGTTCTGGTGCACCAGAACGAAATTACAACGCATTGTCTATGGAGCAGTGTAATACACATAATCATGCATAACTCGCAAACGCAAAATCGGAATCAACTGAAATTTTGGGAATAGGCTTTTTTCGTGGATATGTATTGAAGAATGTCATAAAAAGAGGATGCTAGGATCACGAAATACTCCTTTAAGTTGTCGATATTATCTTTTTTTATCACCCACCTGACTTCAGGCGCTTCATTTAAATAAATTGAATGCTTCAGCTGATCGATTACACATCAGAATGTGAAGGCTGCCGGGTCCACATTTCTATAGTACTCTATAATGGTAATCGCTGCGTATACATGTAAGTATAAGTATAGGCCTATAAAGGTGTTTTTTTCACAAATGTCCATTTAATTTTATTTTAAGAAGGAGATTGGCATAGAAATATCGGCGTACCAAAAGGGGGTGGGGGATGGGCAGCTTCTCCCTGTGAGAAGTCTTGAGAGGGGATGAGGGAGGAAGAGGGTAGGAGAGATATGGAGAATGAGGGGGTCTACAGGAAGGAGAAAGAGGAAAATGAAGAGAAAGAAATAACATAATAGAAAGATAAGGACATATTATTTCGAAAACTGGACGTTGAATGTACACTCTCATGAATATTGATTGGCAACATTTTCCAATATGTCAGCGCTCTAAACAATAGAACAATAGACCATGCAGAGCGTTGGGTCTGAGCATTATAGACAAATATCAAAACCTGAAAAAGGACAATCATATCTTGCAGTGGTTTTTTTTTATAATAAAGGCTTGGCTTTAGCTTTGTGCATCCACTCTGTTTAATGTGACCCATGTACCCACTCACCCATAAAATTCGTTACTGTGCAAATTTGATCTTTTGAATATTTGTTTTGATTTCAAGTAGCTTCAAAGTAAACATTAGTACGTATTCATTTAAATACAATACATTATTTATATCGTAACAATGGTGATCTTTAGACTCAATGCAGATCATTTTTGTTTTGGTGCTTTTGGATGAGGTGATCAATACTCCGGGATTAAGGTTGGTCTGAACCCTGGAATTATGGAAACTTTCGGGCCTCATAACTTCTAAATTGTTGGTCTAAAGTATATAAAAGTATACATATTTAGAATGGCAAAGACTTGATAAGTTCATCTGTGAGGTCAAATTTTGGCCAAAATGCCATTTTGGCCAAAATCCCAAAAAATAACAGTTTTATTGGCCCACTTCTTTTTCGTGCATCGTAACAAAACAATTCTTGGGCCAAAATTGTTTTTTTGAATTTCTACCAACTTTGAGAAATTTGCACCAAAAATGGTTAAAAAATGCTGATTTTCAAAAAAATCATAAAAAAGCCCGATTTTGGCCCAAATTTCAAATATTTTTGGTGAAATTGGTCAAAATTTCAAAAAAATGAAAAAACGGGTCCTAGATATTTTGATCTAGTTTTTAAAATTAATAATAAAAAAAAAATTGGCCCAAGAATTTTTTGTTAGGATGCACGAAAAGAAGTGGGCCAAAAATGGCATTTTGGCCCAAATTTGACCTCACAGATGAACTTATCAAGTCTTTGTCATTCTAAATATGTATACTTTTATATACTTTAGACCAACAATTTAGAAGTTATGAGGCTCGAAAGTTTCCATAATTCCAGGGTTCAGGCCAACCTTAATACACCGTAGTTGTCTTTGCGCAGAAAATCACTTCCCAAACTTTCCTACAGACTCGATAAGTATTTTCAAGAGAAGTACATGTATTGCCCTTTTCTATATGTTTTTAATTTTAAAGGATGTCTCCGGCAATCACAACATTATGCCTTATATGTTAGAAAAATAATTATCAGACACGAATCACGTGGTTTTATTTGAAACAAACTCATATTGACCATAAAAACGAATAAAAACAGCCGGTTCTCAACACGCGATATTCAAAACTCCCGCGCCGAAATTGTCTAGTGCAATGACGTCATGGTTACAAACGCTGAAGGTGGTGGGTGCGGGAAGGGGTATCCGCGCGGAAGCTTTTGAAATGCAGTACATTTAACTGTACCTTACATTTTGAATAATACCCTAAAATTATGAATTTTACCTTAAAATTTTGAATTCTATCCTAAAATTATGAATTTTACCCTAAAATTGTGAATTTTACCTCAGATTAGGGGGGGGGGGGGCTAGGAGCTGCTAGGGTACTTGTGTTATTTGTAATGGTCGAAGAAAGCAATGATGTGAGATTTCGAACATATTTTTGTTTAAGTGGTAAAATATATTAGGTCTCAGGTATAAGTGCATGATGCAGTCATGTCTACAGTAGAATTCATCTCGACCTTTGCAGGACTTAAACCCCATTAAAAGCTATTAAACCAAGATAACACTCATTGAAACAGCTCAACTGATTAAATCGGATCTTCTCTGGTTGTGCACATGTGTCTGTTTTTGCATGTGCGATATCGCAATAAAGCTGGTATTATAGCTTCAGTTGGGTAACCGATTATAAAGGAAACGGAAGGACACAATGGTATGTGGACCTTTGTTCACGAAATGAGACAATGGCCTGCTTTTTGTAAACCAGCATTCTTGAAAATGAGCAACATAATGATTGTTGACTTAACACAGTTTGGAAATAATTTCTTCATATTTTTGGTGTTATTTGTCGTTTACATATACTTCCTAAAACACAAAAGTGCGACCCTCTCCAAACACCTAAATTAGCTAAAAATTTAGGACATGTTACAAAACTATATTTTCTAGAATTTCATAGAATAATTTAAATGTAGCTTGTACCGTTTTTTGTGGCATCCTTCAGAAGTGAGCGGTCCGATACCAATATTTTCGGTCAAATCTCCATTCAATTAACACGGGGAGTTGGCTAGCTATGCCTTGCCCTCACTCATATTTTACAAAAGTGCGACCATTTCTGAACATCTAACCTAGCTGTAATTTTAGGTCATGTTAGAGAAATATATTTGCTAGAAGTTTGGAGAATAAATTAAATATTGGCTGGTTATTTTTCACACAGTGATGTTAACTAGGCAAGTGTCCATTCTTCCAACATACATCATTTGTAGAGGTCACGCGTCAATGGTGAGAGCACTGTGTATTGTGTATAGGAAAACGGACAGTAACTGCAGTATGGCAGGACTACATAATTTGGAAAGATGCTTGTTTTATTTAATTTGGAAAGATGCTTCTTTTATTTACATTATCTTGCTTGCAATTTTACCATGATAATGAATCCACCGATAATTTGAGTCATGCCATTTTTTGGGATCCCAATTTGCAAACTTTAAATGGTGCAGATACATGTTTGCGACTGAGCGCAACAAGCAGGAAAATTTGCATATAAAAGCATTCCCGTGCTGTTTCCCTAAGCCTTTTTAGAGCGTTTTATTTAAAAGGCGGTCCATGAATGTGTGCCAAAAATCGCTTGCCCCCACCCCCCTCGGCTTGCCAAAAATTGCTTCCCCCATAATAATTATTGCACAGCCCCTCATATAGAATTAAATCATGCATGAATGGGGTCCTCGCAGGTATTTACAAACAGGAGTGTGTTTGCAATATACAAAAAATGCGTTTTACTCATTGCTGTTAACCTTTTCAAATCGTAAAATATTATTTATTTGTTTCACTGTTCACTCATTCCTACTATATATTATTCCCACTACTGATGTCAAAAATTTACATTACCCTACGTCATGGGCACTTTTCTTTGGTACGCCCATTTCCTTTTTAAACTTAATTTTTATTTCTACATATTAGCATGATAAGTTGCCTTATCATTATTATTATTATTATTATTATTATTATTAATACACAATACTTATAGGGCGCTCTACGGAGCACACAGCGCCTTACAAAAGCGACAAAAACTTGCGTGTCGCAGCTAATACAGCGCCATCATTTCATTTCTTATCGCTATTCTGAACTTTGCGCGTTTAGTTATCATTATTGCTGTTTGTTTGTTCACGTTAATTAAATCAGTAGATGTAAAGGTAGATCTATAAATGTAAACCGATTGCATGAAACATTATCTCAAAAATATAATACAACTGCAGCTGGGGCTGATTGCTGATGATACAGATTATACTCAGTCTCGCAAACAGTTATACAAAACAGTCTGTTCTTCCCAAATTGAACGATTGTTTTCGAGTCCTGTAGCTAATTAAGGTTTCAGTCGAAAATCACCTCACGAACAAACGAAGTGTCGAAGAAAGCAGATCTTAACTCCAATCATCGGCTAATGGTAAGTATGCAATCAAGAAGCAGGACACGGTTGTAGAACTGTATTCATTTTTAAGCAATGTTGAACACTGATGGCGCTATTTATCTTAAATCTTATTTGCGTATTTACAAGGGGAAGACACTTATATAATGGCATTAAAACACCATAAAAATGAGTAACATATAGCAAGGACATTTTCAAACTACTTTTTATCACGAAATGAAAGGAATAACTCATATTATTGATCTAAATTAGATTTAAGATATATGTAAATAGCGCCCTGAATTTGCTCACAAATATACAGTTTATAGAATAAAAATTACCACAAAAAGACAGAAAAAGATAAAAAGAAAATCTAAGTTAGAAATAGCTCAAATGTGTATTAGTGTGATGATAGCTGTTGGTTGTTAGAAGATCACATCAAACAACCGTGAGGAGAAGAGATTTATTTATTTATTTGGAAAACGCTTTTATAACAGCGGCACCCACCGTCTTATGTAAATAAGGTTAGAGAAGATTGCGATGATAAAGAAGAAGACGCGTTTACCAATTTACTATTTGTTCAGTTTATCATCTATTGTTTTCCTATGTTCCTTTATTTAGAACGGATTTGAAAAAAATCTAACTTGCTTCGACAATTTACTTCAATGGAACCACAATGCATTTCATCTTCATCACCGTTCACCGACATCACCCAATGGTGTCTAAGAAAAAGAAAGTAACATCTGCATACCAATTGAGTTTCATCATCTTACTCTACTCTGGTACCTGTGTAACCCCTTCACCTAGTGTTAAAGGTCCAGAGTGTGAAAATGTCTGCGACTATCAGTCACAATACCACAACGCTGATTGCAGGAATCGCGACCTACTGCAGATACCAGAAACGATCGGTGAATGTCGCGAGGCCAAAAATGTTGATATGCGTTACAACCAAATAGAGACGTTGAGTTCGCATCAACTTGCGCAATACGATCAAGCGTGGATCGTCCTTCTTGGTAACAACAATATCACTCACTTACCAGAAAACATGTGCGGTAACAACACCCAAGTTTCGCAATTGCAGTTAAACGATAACCGCATCGCTATGATACCTGACAACTCGTTCTGCGACTTTACCCAACTTGAAGAGTTACATTTGGACTGTAATGTCATCAAAGAGTTGCACAGTTATTCTTTCTACTGGCTTTCCTCGTTGCTTGAATTGTACCTTGGTGACAATGCGCTGATTGCAATCCCTGATACCGTATTTCACCACTTACGAGCTTTGGAAAAGCTAAGCTTAGCGAAAAACAGCATTCGTGACATCGGTTCGCCCCTATTTCAAGAGTTACGCAATCTGCAACAGTTGGACCTATCTCGCAACAAGATCGCGTTCATACCGACCGAAACATTCGCCAATCTTCCACATCTTTTCAGAGTGCTGCTTAAAGACAATGCATTGACATCAATTACGGACAAAATGTTCTTCGGTATGCAGCTTCAAGTACTGGACCTGTCAGAAAACAACTGCTCGACTTTTCAAAATGTCGACAAGTTCTTACGACAGTCACCAGATTTGAAGCAATTCTATCTGTACGGAAACCCTCTTGACTGTGATTGTTCGCTAGAACCCGTACGAAGATGGCTAAGATCGCATGATCCACTCGAACAATCTACATGTGAGTTACCTCCAGAACTACAAGGAGTGCGTATCGCATCCCGAAGTGAACCTCTTGTCTGTGAACGTATCGTGACCACTCCAACAACTGCGCAAGAAGAAAGTACCACGGAAACGATCCCATTACGAAGCAAAACAAATGTCAGCACCGAAAATATCGTAATAGCCTCCATCTTCTCGATAATCCTTGCCGTGATACTCCTGATTGTGCTTGGTTGTTTATGCCAACGGAAAATGACCGAGAAATCTCCACCCGAACCTCCACCATCGCCGCCACCGTACACGCCGCGTGGTCACGTGTATCAGAATCAACGTACCCCACCAGGATGTGCTCCTCTTGCGACGCAATTTAGTACCGGAAGCGCAACGACATCTCCCGATATCTCCCATTCTTATTTTAAATCGAGCTTGCCGTCGCAGGAATACAACGTCCCTGCTGTTATTCCTGAGATCGAATTTGACGAACACCTTCAATGGGATATCCATAAGTATCAAAAGCAGCAGGTTGAAGCCATTTACCAACCTATGGATGAGAATCTGGTGTTGTCAGAGGGATCTTCACCGCAAGGAACAAAAGAAGGTTATATCCCTTTTAAAGTGGGTGACCAGGAGAAGATGAATTAAACAATGTGGGGGACTGCACATCCCGACCTGCATCACCGCATGCGGTACTGCACATCCCGACCTGCATCACCGCATGCGGTACTGCACATCCCGACCTGCATCACCGCATGCGGGAATGCACGTCGGGATGTGCAGTCCCGCATGCGGAAGTGCGTGACGGAAGGTGCAGTTCCGCATGCGGGACTGTGAGCGGAAGTGTGCAGTACCGCACGCGGTACTGCACAGATAGCAGTCGCTTTTAATACCTGAATGTAGATACAATATGTATTAATATTCAAAATGTTCAATGACTACCCAAAACCAAAAAACTGAGGCTATACGCCGTAAAAGTGACGTCATAATCGGATTAACTACCATAGCAATAGATGAATACAATTTTTTAATATACCGCGCTGCACTGCAGCACGTTGCACTCATCACCTGTTTTCAATCATACAATAGATTGAATACAATACCGCTCTTTTCAAATAGACTAATCTTACAGGTGCAATCTATGGTTCAATGCAGAGGTACCGCATGCACGTTGTAGTGTGGGGCGATATAGCCAAAATTGTATTCATCTATTGCTATGGTAGTTAATCCGATTAACTACGTCACTTCTACGGCGTATAGTCATATGTTATTAGTCTGTATGCAGAAAAATCAATCGCAGCAAGCGAAGAACCAAAGGAGCAACGTTTCTCGCAACGTTATAACTTATGAACATCGGACTATTGTGCCAACTAAAATAATGGGCTTAATTCTAGCGCTGTTTGACAATGTCCACTTTTGTACCCAATTTGTTAAAGCAATAAAGAGATTGTGATGTTCAATACGCGGTATGCAGAACTTGCGTTAAATACGCGCGTTTATACGTGCGTTCATGTATCGCATTGGCTGTAATAACCAACGATTTTGCATACGCCGTTTGGCCCTCTTGGGACCCAAATGCTTGTGACCAAAAACTGGTAAAAAGGGAGAGGGGAAAACAGACATTTTAGCGGTGTCCCTGGCGGTCTCTATATTCGGCCTCATTTGATTTTAAAACAGGCCGAACATGCTGCTTAAAATTAATTGTTTTTCAGTGCTTCCCGAATATTATTTTTTTTTTAATATACCAATATTTCAGTAGATTGAGGAACACAACATGCATATATCATGTCTTTATCTGGTGAAAATTAATCGCGTTGCATGAACCGTCGAATCGTGACGCCGTACAAAATGTCAATTTCAACGTCCACCGTGATCAAAAAGGCAAATCGCAATCTCTTTTTATAAGGTCGATCTCACACGCATTTCAATGAATAAACTATACGCATGAACCGCGAATTTTCAAATTTTCCCACCTCACTGCTTTATTAATATTATAATGATTTCTTACAAACAAAACTCATATTTAGAAAGATTTTAACTCTTAAGTTGATCTCAATACAAAAAATATTTACCTCTATAATTTTCATCTGTTGCTAGGCTACAGCCTTCGTCATTTGAATGATCCGATCGTGCACTCTTGAAATGTGACGTAATACTGTCATAGACCTTTGGTAACTTGTTGCGCCCTCCGTCCTCGTATCATAGATGGTTGGTTGGCCCTGACGCGGATGGCTCAAACCACTGATCGTTCTCCCAATCCAAGATTTGGACCAGGTCAACGTGACTCAATAATTATGGATATGATTGGAACAAACTCAACAAACCAACCACATTCGATCTCAGTTCCCAAACATATCCACACTGATTCACCAGGCACATTAAGGTTTCCAAACCAACCTAGTCACCTCACTAAAATGATCATTCTACAACTGGTCTTAAAATGATCATATCAATCATTTTAGTGAAGTGATAGCGCCATCTGTTATTATTAAGTTTAAGCCGTATATAAAACGTTGTGAAGCTATATTTGAGAGCATAGAATATAAAAACATTAAAGTAAAATTCCTCAATAAGGTATGGGGAAGGTTGTGGAGGTATTGGCCGTAAAAACAAAAGCCCAAAAACAAAGAATACAAATCAACAATATTGCTCCCAAAAAAAAATAGCGATCAAGCTTACACTATAAATTAGCCCCCGATAGAGGGCTTGAAGAATGAGATGAGATTAAATAAATAACAAATTGATCACTTAATATTACGCCTTGCTTTCTTGCCCTGCGGGCCATATTGGAACTCTATTTGTTGCAAGTCCTCACTATGAGAGTTTCTGACCTTGATGGGCAGCAATTTTTTTTCTTCGGCGGCGAAGTATTTATTTTTTAATTTTAATGTATACCTTTATACAAAGTTGGGTGGGAAAAAAATTTTTTACTCATCAGTGAGGCAAAAAAAATTTTTTCGTCTCACTATTGGGCGAAGTTTTTTTTTTTCGTCTCACTAGTGGGCGAAGTTTTTTTTCCAAAAAACTCCCACCCCCCTGAAAATCTAATGGTGCGCTCCTAACTATCACTGATGCATTTTAAATTTACGTAACCCTACAATAATTGGGTTCTAATTCAAAAAATCTTATATAATCATAAGTCATCGTCAACCTTACTTATCAAATTATATGTTTATATATTCTATAGTGTTAAATATAGCTTTCAAAACTTTTATATTCGGCATAAACTTAATAACGACAGATGGCGCTATCACTACACTAAAATGATTGATATGATCATTTTAAGACCAGTTGTCATGGTTGTAGTGATCATTTTAGTGAGGTGACATGGAAACCTCAATGTGGTGGCCTGGTGAATCGGTGTGGATATGTTTGGGAACTGAGATCGAAAGTGGTTGGTTTGTTGAGTCGTCCAAAGAAAGTTGAGTCCATCTTGAATGCAGATGAACATAAAGCGCTTAACCAATTAAATTAAGACCATGATATCCGAATTTTACGTAGTAGATAAAGGGTTCAAAACAGACCATTACCATAGATAATCGGTGTCTTGTTGAGGTATGGTGAGCATGTTAGTCGCTCGGAAGGCTCTACACCAAAGGGGTCGAGCCTTCCGAGCGACTAACATGCGAACAGCCTTCCGAGCGACTAACATGCGAACCATACCTCAACAAAACACCGATTATCTATGGTAATGGTCTGTTTTGAACCGTTTATCTTACATATACGGTGAGCCAAAATAAACGAATTTGTTGTTATGGTTTATTCATTTTCCAAAAGACAAACTGGAAAAGCTGATATGATTATCTTGTGTAAGTTTAGGGTTTTCCAAAAATAAAAACACACCGAGACAGTGTAATATTCTTCCCGTGTGTCCTGCGTTCGAGTCTATGAGTCTTATCCAGTGACAATTGCAAGTGATTTAATCAAATCAATACAGCATTGATTTTAACGGGAGATTCTATTCAATTCACGTGTGGTCCTGTCCCACTCTATAGCCTTATTAATTCTTTATACATATTCGTAACATTAATAATGAATATGTAAATAGTTCAAAGGTCAAATTACCAAAGTGGGTGTGTTTTATCTAGACATGATGGTAACTCATTTAACACCATAGAATTTATATTTGAAATTAATACACTTATAGAACAAATGTCTTGAACCAAATCAAAGCATATTCCTGGGTACCCTCCTCGACCTATTTTGGTTGGGGTTAGGCCGCAGATTGTTGTAGTTTTTCTACATCTAGTCTTGTGGCCTGTAATGTACTGCATTTTAGGTGCAAAATATCCTTGGTTGAACTTAATTTGTAAGACCTCATGGCTCTTGTTTTGTTACCTACTTTGTCGGAATCTGCGTTAGTTGGGAGAGGGGGGACAAAGGTAGATTGACATCCTCGTCCTAATTATACAGGCTTTAAGAGACATAATCAAGGGGTGACACTAAATTCACGGTTGTTCTATTAGCAACGCAAAACCTATGAAAAATTCAGCTGGTTTACTAGCTAGAAAGTGAGGCCAGTTATCGATCCGTTATGAATAATTCATGTTCGACCCCTTGGATCATGTTAATTGATATTGGCAAACTTCTTTTGTCGCCAAAAGGTGCTGGATTCACTATACTTCGAGACAATCTTTCCAACCCCATCCCTCCCATGTCAAAAAGAAATCTACGCCACTGTTCCGGGGACACATTCCAAGCAGATCCCATGACTCTAACTTAGACTCCCCCTTCCCCGTGTCGACAGTGCGACATAGTAATTTAATTTAGCATGATGAAATGACGCATAGGCCTATTCACTGCATGTCAAAGCAGTGAATAGTAATTTGACTTAAACTTTCACAAAAATGCAACATAATTTTGATTAATACATCCCATTCGGAAATACACCAAACATATTGCAGTTTCCCATGCGGAAATACACCAAAAATATTGCAGTTTCCCATGCGGAAATACACCAAAGTATTGCAGTTTGTCATGGAGAAATAAACCAAAAATATTGCAATTCCCCAAGCGGAAATGCACCAAAAATGTTGCAGTTACCCATGCGGAACTGCACATCCCGATGTGCATCACCGCATGTGGAAATGCAAGTTGGGATGTGTAGTTCCGCATGCGGATGTGCGTGACAGAATGTGTAGTTTCGCATGCGAAACTGCAAGCTGATGTGTTTTGAGACCATAACGAGTTTTTGAGACCATAACGTGTTTTTGAGACCATAACGTATTTTTGAGACCATAACGTGTTTTTGAGACCATAACGTATTTTTGAGACCATAACGTGTTTTTGAGACCTTTCTCTGTATTTGAGACCTTATTGTACTATTGAGACCTTGTCGTGTGTTTGTTTCTGAGACCTTTCTGTGTTTTTGAGACTTTATTATACCTTTGAGACCTTATTGTGTGTTTATTTCTGAGACCTTTATGTGTTTTTGAGACCTTATTATACTTTTGAGACCTTATTGTGTGTTTATTTCTGAGACCTTTATGTGTTTTTGAGACCTTATTGTACTTTTGAGACCCTTGTGTGGTTTTGAGACCCTTTTGGTCCCATTATCTCAAGGATATAATTCCGTTCTCCCTCCTTTCTTTACATCTTCTCTGTGTAGACTGGACATGTGTTTATCAACATTACTTAGCACGTGCATATGACTATTATAGCATATCATACATAATCGGGGTCAAAGGTGAAAGGTACATTTCAATAAAAGGCTGAAAAATAGTGATGGCACTCAGGTAAGGGGCTGTGCAATAATTATGAGCCCTGGGGAGGGTAAAATGGGGGGGCAAGAAATTTTGGCGAGACGAAAGGGGGGCAAGCAATTTTTGGCAAGCCGAGAGGGGGGGGCAAGCGATTTTTGGCACGCATTCACGGGGCACCTTTTTAATAAAATGCTTTAAAAAGGCTTAGGAAAACGGTACGGAAACGCTTAAATATGCAAATTTTCCTGCTCGCAACATACATCTAGACCATTTAAAGTTTGGAATTTGGGATCCCAAAAATTTGGCATGTTCAAGGGGGGGGGGCAAAGAATTTTTGGCGGGCCGAGAGGGGGGGGCAAGCGATTTTTGGCGGGCCGAGAGGGGGGGGCAAGCGATTTTTGGCGAGCCGTTCGGAAATTTTACCCCCGGGGGGGCTGATAATTATTGCACAGCCCCTAAAAAAAATATCTTAATAGGGGAAGTGTGTAGTTCAATTTGAAATGCAGGCTTGGGATACGTTTTATAGAAACATACACTTCATATTATTGATGATATGAAATAGTTCATCAATGCCCTATCTAGTACGCTGAGCGCAAGTAATTCATCAATGCGTGTTACTGATAACAATTCATAACCTCATGAATATGCATGATGCGTGTGATCCAATCATATTTTATTATTTGTGAAAACGCGAACGCAGTTTGGAGCACTGAAGTCTATTTAACAACCAGAAGCCTATGCTTTCGATATACGGCGTAACCGGAAGTACTGCATAAAGTTCCACAAATAATGTTAATGAGTTCCACAAATAATGTTAATTAGATAAAGTTCCACAAATAATGTTAATGAGGAACGCTAATATGGGCATGATCGCCCGGATGTACGATCCTTATATGGGCATGTTAATTAATATTCATGATTTATACTGCAATAAATGTGCAGTACGTAGCCTGGATCTTGCCTAGTCACCTAAATCTTTATAACGTGTCCGAATACTAAATATATCTCAAATTTGGGGACTTGGGAAAGATCCATGTTTTTGCCTGTATTTCGGCATTATTTAAATCCTTCAGTCTCCTAACCTATACGCATAAGACGCTACTAAAAAACCCTCTCATTTCTATTTGGACAAACAATATTAAAGACAGGGTCAGAATAAATGAGATAGATGAGTTGATTTGCGAGAATCAAATGATTCCCGCAAATTTATTCTGAAAGAATCCGGATTGATTCTCGCACTGTGAAACGAAATTCTGATCTGGCCCTGAAAAAGCTACAAAAATCGAATCAAGTTCATTCAATATTTGTTGAGGAGATAAAGCAGTTGCTAAAAAAGTTATTAAACAAAACATGCTTGGGCTTTCAACTGGCGAGAAGATTTATCACATGCATTATTGACACTAGCATTTTTAATTTATTTAGGCCTATTTCTAATTTTCTATTAGTATGAAGCAAAAATCATATGTAACCTATAATGTTTAACAATTCTATGTCCAACTCAGTGGATTTGGACCTCTTTGGTTCCTGTCGCACACACATGACGAAGTGTCCAAAATATTAAAGTCCAAGTGTACTGTAGGTGTAAAAAGTATTCAGTTTCGGGTTTGACATACAAAATCCTGAACTTGTTGTTGGCCATAAACAGTTCAGTTTTGGGGGCACAGTCCTGTAAAAGTGGCAATTTTGGCAGAAGATGAGTTGCACTTTTTGTGCTCCACACAGCTATTGCACAAATGAAAACACATGATATGTTCTTTTATGTAAAACTCAAAATCACAAATTTATGACCTGAAAGCAAAATGGTTCAAAATTCTGTTCGATTTTTGGAAATAAAAAGGTTTTTTTAGGTACCCTTTGTTGCTAGAACCAAGATTGTCACTCTTTGAGTCAACACAAAAAGGTGAACTTGTTTATCCAATTGCAACATGGTTCGCCTCAAGTTTGGTAATGACGTAGGTGCGTATTTCACTATGTGCAGGATTTAACTGTGCGCGTAAAGTTAGTCGCAGAGAGCGTAGTCCGACAAGTCCAAGCGACGCTTGTTTGCAGCATAACCAACCGCGAAAAAAGCATTGACGCGTACTACTGTACTTGAGGTGAACCAAAGTTTAGCAAGCGCTACAATTTATGTTTTGAAAATCATTTTGTAACCTGGGGTATTAAACCCCATAGGGTAGATACTAAAGATATACTAGCAATGTTTGAGAAACTCAAATAATAAAATTAACATTCAGTATCTACAATCATTAATTAGGCGATTTGCAATGAAACACACACAAGAAGCATGTATCTTTTTAATTGTTTTAGTTCCGACATCAAATTAAAAGCTCATTACCAAGATTACTGATACATGTATGATAATGATTCTGACTGGATAGAGGAATATTTTGGCACACCTGTACCACCACATTGCTATTTTACCAGTGGCAGATCCACGTTTGTGGAATACCTTACCGGTTCATAACAGGAATGCTGCTCCTCTGGCAGTGGCGTAGATTTCTTTTTGACATTGGGGGATGGGTTGGAAAAAATTCTTGAAATATAGAGAATCCGGCACTTTTGGCAACAGAACCAGTATATGGCACAAATGCACGCGAAAAATTTTGCCATTTTGAAGGTAAAATCGATGAAATAGTGCAAAAGTGGAATAAATTCGTGCATATCACAAAAAAAATTGGGCTTTGGGGGCTAAAATGATTGTATGGACCACCCCCCAACAAAATATTGGGGGGGGGGATATATCCCCCTGGGATCTACGCCTATGTCCCCTGGAATAATTCAAAACCATGGTCAAGATATATCTTTTTCCATGACATGTAGCTGATAATGTTGCCTTTTTTTCTGTATTTGATCATTTCTGGTATTCTTTTGACATTTCGCTTTGAAGCTAATGGAAAAGGCGCACTATAAAAGTATAGTATTAGTTAAGTATAGCCCAGTGTGGTGTAATGAACCCCCAAAATGAGTTGGTTTGCTCACTCAAGCCTCCCCCAGAAAATTTCAACCCCTTAAACCAAAAAAAAAAAAAAAATTTGTACCATAAACTTCTTTTGTCGCCAAAATGTGTTGGATTCACTATCAAGACAATTTTTCCAACCTCATCCCCCCATGTCACAAAGAAATCTATGCCACTGTTCTGGGGACACATTCCATTGTAATAATTAAAACTGCAGCACCTAGAGTCCTGATTTTTGCTGGATATTATTGTGTAAAAAACAGAATTTTGAAAAATATGGAGGAGTCCTCCTCAGCAAATGTTATAATATGGCTTTAACAATGGCGGTCCTGGACCTCTAAGCACTGGTTTATTGCTACCCCTGAGTTCATGGTTTGTTTTCCTCCAAAATACTCAGTCCCATTATCAAGTTTCCACTAGTGGTGGCAGCAAGCATGTGGTATCATGGTGGCATGCATGACTAATTTAAGGGCAGTTTTTCAAGAAGAACAGTAGCCTTGAATTTAGATGGATTTGCTTGTGTGACTGCCAAAGATTGGAGACCATCACCATTGCATGTCTTTACACAGTCCTGGAGTTTTTCCTGGATGTGTGCTTTATACATGTAGTACAGGGGGAAGTACGAATGTGCATAAAACTGTCCTGTTGGTGGCTGTCATTTCAAATTGGATGACCCCTTCTGTGTCTGATAGGTTTGATGTATAAAATTGTATACAGATCGGTACTCCTATCTCCACGCCGTCCACGGTCCTTCCAGACTTCCAGTGCAAGTTCTTGTTTTCATCTGTAAAATAAAATAATTGAAGACAGAGACAAAATTGTGATTCTTGCAGTTCCAACAGTACATGTATGTACACATAATTTTGGTTAAAGAGAGTACACACTCATTTTAGCTTTATCACATAGGCAAGCCTCTGGATGTCAATCAGTGTTCGAAATAAATCCTCTTGTCTGTCCTCTTGTCCAAGAATTACCGGGGACAACCATATTGAGCTATGTACTTATCAACCACTGGGGACTGGGGACAACCACTATATTTTACCTCCAAAATCATGATAAACTTGACATGAAATTTTGACTTTTGACTTCATGTAAATTGATTGTAATTTGTATCCTTAAGGGAAGGGGTATGAATGTTTGGACAGTATTATTGTGGGACATTAGAGCACATCAGACATATCGAATTGCATTCTGAATACGAAGAATGGCCTTCTGATAGATCAAATAATTTTGATTTTTTGAAATTCGCAATGTAATACACATTTTATGGCAAATCATTAAAAATTGATATTTTTAATATTTAACAGTACTCGAAGTAAACTTTATAAATCTGATGATTTCTACCTAAAGTGTATGTAGGTGGGATGAAAAGCCGATGATCAATTGAAAATGTTGACCTTTTGTATTGAAGACTCCCAGCTACATACACTTTAAGACTATATCATTAAATTTATAAAATTTACTTCGAGGACTGTAATATCTCCAAAATGTGAAAAATATCAAATTTTAATAATTTGTCATAAAATTTGTATTATATCGTGAATTTCATCAAATGAAAATTATTTGATATATTAAGAATGCAAGGGCCTCAGGTTTAGCAATTTGTGGCTACAGATTTACCACACCAAAAGACATCAAACAAATTTGATTTTTGCATTAAAAATATGACACATTTTGGGGACAACCAAAATGTTTTGAGGACAAACAGAATTTATTCTTTAGTTATCGTCGGGATAACCTCTGTATTTTCTTTATTTCGCACACTGACGTAAATATTTGTGAGGGGGTAGAGTAAATATTTGTGTGGGTCATGATTAAACTCGCCTTGTAAAGTTGTAAACCTGCCTTTTTTTAAATCGTCAGTTACCTGCACACTCAAAATTGCTGAATTGTTGTTGTTTTGCACAGCTCATCTACCAACAAGGGGAATATTTTTTTGGCAAGTTAAGAAAAGGCAAGTTAGTGAAAAAGCGAGTTACAGCCCACAAAGATACACAATTTGTCACATACCCCCATGGAGCTGTCCATCAAGTCACAGTCTGCAAGTTTAGTTAGGCCAATTAAAGCAATCAAGTCCCACTGGCAAGTTACGCCAAAGTAACCAAGTCCCACCGGCGAATGACGCCATAGCAATTCAAGTCCTTGGTGAGTTACGCCAAATTGATCAATCTCCATTGCCTTGAAAAAGAAGGAAGAAAAATGTTCAAATATTTGTTTAAAATTTATTAGTGTATACATTTTGTACATGTACAAGTGATACACTTCGATTGCATGAATATAGATTGTTTTTATGTATATTTTAAAAATCCAACCTTGAAATTTTGTATCCGCAAAGTCGCAGACTAAGTCAAATTTGCAACTTTCAAGCTACCGACTGTCCACTCCAGGAAAGTGCATGCCCCAACACTAAGTTGGACTTGGCATAAGAACCTAACTCACCACTGGGACTTGCTACAATCTCAGCAGGTGGTCACTTTGAAACTTTGTAGCCTTGTAGGGGGTACCTCGCTTTTTCCTAACTCACCTTTTTTAACTCGCCATGTACATTTGTATCTGTCCCTACTAATAAGACAGTGAATCAGAATCAGTGATACATTTTGAAGCTAAAAATGTTTTATATGGAAAGTGTAGTCCATAAATGTACATATATTTTGATTCATGCAAGACCTAAAAAAATTGTTTGATTTGCGTAACCGACCGACCCTAATAATAAGCCCGACCCTAGACTTTTTTTCTTATTTTTTTTGCAAAAGTTTTTTAAAAATTAAAAAAAAATTAAATTAAAAAAACAAAACAAAAAGTTCCAAGGCCTTTATCATGCAATTAAATAGGGCCTACAGTTTAAATTGTGTGAGTAAATTTTTTTTTAAATTGCCAACTGACCTACCCTAATTTTTTTTTTTATGTTACCCCAATCAAACAATTTTTTAGGCCTAATGTGTATATACTACTATACAATTTTGTTTGCATTTTTATTTAAAGCCATATTTGTAAAATTTTATGAAATTTGTAAAAATGCATATTTGTAATGTTTACACTGTGTTGGTCAGATCAAAATGTAATTTTGACATAATGCCGTACGATATTCAAACTAATCAGACATTTAATTCCCCATAGAACTCCATGTTGTAGGTGACAGCCAAAATAGCCAGCAGGGTTTCTTTAACTTTATCTTGTTATTTTGGCTTAAAATGGACAGACCCCATTTCTGACAGTTAAAATTTGATGTAGGTACTTACAATGTACATTTATGGCTTTAAATCAAATTTACTGTAGTGTAGGCCTACATACCAGGTTAATTATATTCCATCCATGGTGTACTATTGTTCGTTCATTCTCCTTATCATCATAATCCAGGTTACCGTCACCGTCACGACCTAGTTTGTGAAATAAAAAAGTGAAACACGAGTGTGTTATTGTGGTTATTAATTATTATTTTTTTAGCATATTGCAGCGGATTTAAGGATAAGGGCCCTGTCAACAAAATAGCCCACAGGCCCTATAGTAAGGAGTTCAAATCAGTGGCGTTCGTGTTGCTCTAGTCGGAATCTGAAAAACACTGCGCTAGTCCGAATCTGAAAAATACAGCGCCAGTCCGAAACTGAAACCATATAGCGTTGTAGCCCGACACTGAGAACCACAGGACTTACTAACTAGTCCGAATTTGAAAACACTGCATAGTCCATAGCTAGTCCAAATATTTCCCATATTTAGACCAGCGCAGTGTTTTTCATATCCAGACCAGCGCAGTGGGTTTTTTTAAGATTCAGACTAGAGCAATGCCAATGGTTTTCAGTTTTCGACTGGTGCAGTATTTTTCTTGCCATCTTGTGCAGTATACACTTTTCATATTCAGACTAGCTGCATATTGATCTAAATCTGTGCTATTCAGATTTGGGCTGGTGACATGATTTTCAGAATTTTAATAAAATACTGCACTAGTCTGAAAAACATTTGGACTAGCTACATGTTTTTAGAATTAAATTTCGGACAGTGTCAGTGTCAGATGAGTGCAGTGATTGATCGGACTGACATACAGCATGTACAGTACAAGGGATTAGGCAGCCAGCCATATAGGGAGTGTTTTTATGTTTTACACACCCAAATTTGTAACCACCCAGTTTTAGCCCACACAAATTTTAAATTTACACAGTAGGCCTACCCAGTTTTTTTTAATTTACACACCCAAACCTTCAAATCCTGCCTAAGACCCTGATTTGTGTGGTCGGAATAGCGGTGTCGTGTGTGCCATTTTTCAGCCTGGTGTGACAGTGACATGAACGAGTTGTGGCATCTGTATCTCACACGCATCCATGCGACGTCGCACGTCTTTCATGCTTTGAGCATGTGCATGTACGCCGCCAGCGCTTTAGAGCAAAAACTAGCGACTTGAAGCTGCACCCAATGAAATACGCACTGACGTCACTGCTACATCAGGGTGAAAAATGGTATATAGCGGCACGTCAGACCACGCATGAACGCCCTGTACTTAAATTTTCGTCAAATTTACATTGTACATAAGGCCAAGTAAAATAAAAAACATGTTTCACGTCCGGTTTTTGAAAAAAAGGAGGAAGAGGGGGCTTTTTTTTTTTTATTTTTTATTGTAAAATCGGTGTAAATACCCATATTTAGCGCTATTTTAGCGTATACAATAATGCCTGGAAAAAGGAGGAGGCCTCTTTTTATTTGTTGTTCTGAGAGGTAGCCCCCCTCTAATTATCACAAAACCTTCCAAAAGTGTTTCTTGTATTAGCAAGGCTATAGAAAGCATCTCTACTTCCTAGACATATTTTTTGAAAAGTTATAACTGAATTTCAAAAAATAAAAAAATAATTGAAGAAACCTCAAAAAAGGAAGCGGGAGGGGACGTGAAACATGTTTATTTTTTTATTTGGCCTAATATGCCTGCCTACTAGTACTACCGTGGTACATTTTGTAAGCATATGCTATAGAAAAATTATTTAATTCGTGTACATCGTGGAACATACTCTTTATTGCGTGGCTATGCGTAGTAAGCTGTTGTACACAGATATACTCTGATGGGGACTCATAACATCGTGGATTGATATAGAACGGCGTACACACAGCTGGGCGCAGCAGTTACGCGATCTGCGCTTTGCCATGTTTGCGTCTTGCGTGAAGACGCGTGCTTTTGTGAATTTACGTGTGCGTAAGTTGGAACTTTATTGACTCGCGCAGTAACAAAAACCGAATAATTCCCGCCTAATAAGAGCTGATCATAGTATAACCTCGCTAATATGGACGCGTACTCGCGTATAGTAGCACTGTACACTTGTGTATTATTTTAGCATGATTAGTTGTGAGTAACAATCGTAGTTGAATGTTCCACGATGTACACAAATAGAGGCCACGCCGTCAGCCTTTCGCCATCTTGTGGGTACAAATGATCTGTGTGTTCATGCGTCGGACACTACGCGCAGGGCGCAGCTTGCCACGCAGGCTCGCAGCTGTTATCACGCAACAACGCCGTGATTTTGCTGTTTACGCATGGAGATCGAACGACCATCGCAGCGTGTACCCACAAGATGGCGGCATATGATGACGTCACGCTGACGGCCTCTATTAAATAATTTTTCTATATAAATAAGATCAAATTCAAACCCATGGCATGGCATGGGCGCGAACATTTACTCGGTGTGTCGTCGGTGATTTAATAGAATGTCACAAATGTTAAACTCCAGAGTCTATGCATAACTACTGCTATCAACGACTATGAGTATGACATTGACCTGTGTGTTGGTTTACTAGTCTCAGCATTGACAAGCATGCAAGTGAAAAATGTAACCATGCAATCATGCATGCATGGCATGGGCATGATTGAATGATGGGTATACGGTTTAAAAATCATGTCATAGGGGCCTATGACCGTCAGTATATAACAGTAGATTTCCTGTCCAAATATGAGCTAAAATCCGGGCTAAACTTACTTACCCGTCAGTGACAGGAGAAGTAGCTGATGAAATCAATCAGAGATCCCGGTCAGAGAACTACAGACTACATTATCAATGACATCCGTGACACGGTTGTTGCCATTGCAGACATTGCAGTACAGCCTCTCAGCTCAACTCACACTGCATTGCAGTGCACTGCCCAATGCGAAAATTGCGTGTAAAATGTACACCGATTTGGAGACAGAGTTTCTTGTCCAAAATCAATTAAAATCGAAGAGCTGCGTGTGCCCAATGTAATCCAAGTGGTAAAAGTCCGCAAATGTTCACGGGTGACAAAGTACCAAGTCATAAACATCAGCTGATGTTGAGTTATTTTGGATGAAAACCCGGAAATTTCAATGTAAGCGGTGAAAATTGGTCGCCATTAATTTTTGATCGGACGAACAAAAATGACGTCATAAGATTTCATCAAATTGCATGTACAATGTACTGCATATTGTACATGTTGCGCATGCGCATTAACAGATATTGACTGATTATCATAATTTGTGGAACTCATTATCATAATTTGTGGAACTTTATTCGAAAATGCGGTTACGCACTCGTACTATTCTTCAGTACGCACGTTAGACATCTGATTGTATTTAATATCGATGGTTTGGAGTCATTAATATCTCACAATTGACCTCAAAGTGCGTATCACACGCTTATAAAAGACCTCCGCGTGTGACGTATTTGTTGACAGCACATTGCTACATGCATTTGCTCAGTTAATTGGGGCCCCGAACATGGATAATATTTGGCGAATCTTGACAGCGGTAAATACAAAATGGCGATCGCCTTCAGAAAACAAAAACAAACGATAGCGAAACCCAAATACACACAAAATGTACTCAAATATAAAGGGTCCTTTCACAAAAACAACATTAGCCATGTCTCCAATTTGAAACAGATATTCTTTGAATGATCGAGTCATACATGTAGTCAGTATTTTGTTTACATGTAGTCTGCGCTGAGCAGCACGTACGCGATATTCGCGCATATACACGTACACATGCATGACCTGGTACAATATCTCACACCTGATACACAACCATTTGTTATTGTACACAACCATTTGTTATTGTACAAATGTATCTTTCAATCATACTTCGGGCAGGGGTTCACTTTCAAAGGAATTTCCTCAATCAGTATCAGCATAGATCATCTAAAATGCTATCAGTAATCACGCTGATCTTTTTTTTTTACTGATAATGATATTGTGGTAAAAACACCAGAACACATTATTGCATGTTCGTGCATTTATAAAAAATAATACCAGCAACCATCATAAAAAATAGGAATAAAAAACACAGAAACATAAAAAAAATAGGACGCTGTAAATTAATTATTATCTTCAGAAGATGGTCATGATTTAATATAAAGGGGTCATAGAATTTTTACACCAAAATATGGGATCGTATTTTTGTAATTGATACACAGAAAGGGGGGTCGTACAAATTTTCCACACAACAGAGTGAGAGGGTACAATAATTTCAGTCCACAATAGGGGGTTCAAAATAATTGACATCGATATTCACGACCATCCAAAGAAAATGCGAGCAACAACAACAACAACAACAACAACAACAACAACAACAACAACAACAACAACAACAACAACAACAACAACAACAACAGAACAACAACAACAACAACAACAACAACAACAACAACAACAACAACAACAACAACAACAACATTATAAAATTACTGAATAACAATTTAACAACTGAATAACAAACAACAACAACAACAACAACAATCAATTACAATTAATTTGTCATATACGGTACTGGTATCAATGATGATTTCTAAAGACAATAATAACTGCGTGCTATCTGTTTTATAGAGGTTATTGTGTGAAATCGGAGGGGTTTGTTTTGGGCCCGGGGGGGGTGGGCAGTGACGGTATGTGCCTGTCAATAGGCCCTCTCTACAATTTAAATTGTAATTTGCATTTTTAATGAAACATGGTTTAATATTGTCATGATGGTAGATAGTAGATACTCTGCAGTGCATGTATAGTTAAAACGTCAGTCAAATATCAATTTTGTATTGGCAGAAATAAGCCTGAACAATTTAGCATGACTGAGTTAATTTTAAAAGTAATTTGCTTGGTTACCTTTATATTTTCCACAATGACTTTGTTTTAGTCCTAGCCTACATGCCTGGTTAAATTTGAAGTTATTTATATTTGAAAATGTTACATGGAATATTTGAGGAGCATGATAGCTCGTGATTGATTGGAGATATCATCGAGATCTTTTGTCATGGTCAGTCAGTGGCAGTGACATACACTCATACAGTCATGTTTTCGACATGACTTGAACTTGAAGCTTGAACTTTTATGACTTACCTTTTGCAGCTTCATGATGCATGATCATGATGATGTGAATGATGAAAATACATATAGAAACTCCGCATTGATAATATACATGTACTTACCGTGAAGATATCAATTAATTGAATATTCCACTGGCCATCTCAAGTTATGTGCACATGTTTACTTGCAGTAATAATCCGAGGTTAGAAACATTCGAACTCAAACATCAACATTGCAAAGTATGTTTACATTCCAAGTATAAATCATAATTTCCTGTGTGTTGACCTTAGCATGTAAATACTGTATTCCATGCACGTGTGCATGATTAAAACTTCGTATTTTTCTCCACAAAATAGTGATCAGACACTTGTATATATCCATCCCAGGCTCAGCATGGTCAGTAATTCTTATAATGATATTCCATTGATATTCCATTAGCATGATTACAAAGAAGAGTGAAAAAATGGTTACATCAGCTCAATTTTTACACAAACCCCAGCAACAAACTTCTGTCAACGACATGCGATCCACTGATCCCCTCCAACCAGTTAAATTGGCCCCTGAACATGAATTTCAAATCATGAATAATTATGCAAATTTTAACCAGCTCTTGCAACACATCGTCAAATCCCGTGTTCTAATTGGTCAAAGGTTGTTGTTGAGCTGATGACGTACAATTCAAGGGAAATTCCCAAAGGCTGATCCATTTTGTAAGGGGTGATTTAAATACAAAGGAGTGATGTTTAACTTTTTATTTATTTTATATCGCATAAATCGTAATATTTGACTTTTTTCTTACAAATACGGTAATGAATGACAATAATAACTTTGTTCTATCTGTTTATAGGTTATTGTGTGAAATCGTCGGGGTTTGTTTTGGGCCTCGATATTTTTCCTCGGGGCTGACGCCCCTCGGAAAAATATCTCGCCCAAAACAAACCCTCCGATTTCACACAATAACCTATAAACAGATAGCACGCAGTTATTATTGTCTAAGTAGTTCATCAATGCGCCATCTACTGCTGATAGCGAGTAGTTCATATCAATGCCCTATCTACTGCTGATAGCAAGTTTAAGTCGTTCATCAAAGTGATATAGGAAGTATATATTTCGTCGATGCGCTATCTACTTCTGAAAGAAAATCATTCATCAACTATATACGACATAATTATGGGAAAAAAATCTGGATTATTTCTTAAATTAATGCGAGCCGCAAAAACAAACGCACGAACAAACAAACAAACGATGTTATTTTATTTTAATTTATATTTCAATACCGTATGTTATTTTTTATTTATTTATTTATTTTATATTTATTTATTTATTTATTTATTTATTTATTTATTTATTTATTTATTTATTTATTTATTTATTTTTTCTTTGGGGGGTTTGTTTTGTTTTGTTTTATTTTCTTATTGCTACTTAAATTAATTTTTAATTCAATTTAGCTTTAATTTAATTTATTTATTTGAATTTGATCGATTGATGTAGTCAAGCACGTAGTCAAGTATCCAGGTCAAGTAGGTAGGTCAAGTGTAGGCCTATTCGATAATTTTGACAGGATTTCAATTCAGCTTTTAATCTTCTAATTGGGCTGTTGCAGTTCAAATGCACACACCCCATCTGGAAGACATGACCTTAATCTTTCACACAGGGAGTGTATGTTTCAAAGTGAGTCCCCCCCTTCTGAAATGCATACTCCCTGTGTTGAAGATTAAGGTCATGTCTTCCATAGGGTGTATGGATTTTAATTGGAATTACCAATTGAGCATGCGCAGATGTGATGACGATGACGCCAAGTGACCAATTGAGACCAAGTGGCGCGAAAAAGGAATCAAACAGGCTGCGGTGCAGACGAGAGAAGGATGCTCGGAAATTCAGATCGTCTTAATATTTGCAAATTCCAGTGTCAGATTGGTAAGTAATCTGGTTTATTTGTCATTTATCTGCTTAAATTTTGTTCACAGTCACCTCACTAGTATTATGATTAAATTTTAATTCGTAATGATACCAATAAAATGACAGTCAATTTCGGACAGGGATCTCAGGTTAATAAAATAGGTGCCACGGTGCAAAACAAAGTAATACTAATAACATGAATAAACAAAACAAGAAAATAAATCGCCATCTTTATCATAATCACCCGCATCACCGTATTTTTTTTGTCATCTATCATCATCTGTCATCGTCATTATTATCATTATCATCATCGTCAGCCATCATCATAGACTTAGACGACAAAGTTAATGAGTAAAATTGTGACGTTCATCATTGTTCATGATCGATTACCTGGGAACCAAGGAGAACACTCAGAACAGTGCCAGTGCATTGATTGGTCACCCCAGGTTAAATAAGAAATAAATAGCAGCATGGATACTGATATTGGACTCTATCATTCTTGACATTTGCTTAAAAAGTTACCATCACGGCGTCTTCATTCAGCGTAGTGTTTACAATCCTCCGGAGAAAATAAATAAATAAATAAATTTACCTATTTCTGGCTTTTAGTAACATGAATATTTTTTATTTTCCAGGAACGACATGACTTGCGTAATGTACGAAAGACGTTTGGAGCGACTTGATAAGATACTGCCTGGGAAAACGGAAGACTGAAATCTTGACGGACATAGCTGCAGTGTACACCATTATTCTGAAAAAGTTAAGTAGCCCAATATACCATTCTTTTAAAATTCGTTATTTGTGACCCATTCCCACAAAACATGGAGCATCGTGAGAAGAAAGTGGACTTTATATATGTTAGAAAATTGTTTGAAATTGTACATTTCTCAGAATTGCATGACACTAAATATCTATTGCACCCTTGATAAATTGTACCATATCTTCAAAAGCATCCACAGAACAAAAACAAAATGATCATGAATTATGCGTCTATCTAAATGTCCAGATTTCATCAGATAAATGGTAATGTGAAACTAATATCTCGGCGCTGGAATTGTTGCCTGTTTTTACCTCAGGATTCCGAAATCTTCAAAATATTGGATTCTGTCATATTTACACCAACGTAGACTTCCATTTTACATGGCGTTTTATTTTAGTATTTGAATATACATTGTAATTGTTTGAAAATTTTAATTTTCAGAAAAAACGAGGGCTTTGATTTGAGAAATTTTACATTTATTAGCGCACGTGTACATTGTGTTAATTTTCCCATTCAAGTATTTTAAAGTAAAAGACCGCGCTGATTCCGAACTTGATGTTCATCACATCTTAAGTGATAATGAAATCAAATTTTTTGACATTTTATAATCTTTTGAGAATTATTGAATAAGTAGGTTGAAATTCATTTCATGATACTGAAGCTCAGAATTGATTCCATGCATTATCAGACAATTATCATCGTCAGGTTATTTGGCGATTTCAAGTAATATACCTCGAGCATATCGTACATACAGAAATGTTGGGCTCCCTGTAATTTTAGTAGTTTTGATTATGAACACTATCTTCTGGTGAATTGTGTTTGGTTAAAATTTGTAGCTGCAAAAACAAGATGTTGTATTGTATGCCTATACGTCTATACCTTAAAATGTGGTGTGTTACTAGGCCTAGTATAATAAACATCTCAAAAATGTAACTACCCCCCATTAAATAATGATCTTTTTTTTTAAACGGGTGATTGTATTACAAATCTGTAAAATGTGTTGGAAGCACATTTTGACACCTCATTTGTAGCAATTGACTAAATAATGACGCCACAGCGTACATTTAAATCAATGTAGCCCAAGATTTGAAAGTTGCAGTAAATTCTATTGATTTTGTATTCAGTGTAATGGAAGGAAATCTGTGTAATGATATACTGAGTGTTTTTGTATTGTAAAAATTTGTATGTAAGTGCAACTTTCAAATCTGGACATCACTACATTAAATTGACCGGTGTTTTATTGTTTTCTGAGCTATCGTATCAAATGAGGTGTCAAAATGCGCAGAAATAAATTCTGCTTCCAACGCATTTTACAGATTTGTAATACAATAGCCGCTTTTTGAATAATGGCCATAATATAAGGGGGGTTAGTTACTTTTTTGAGATGTTTACAATCAATTACATTTCTGATTCAGGGTGATGAAATCCACGGTAATGAGTTTTACAAAATCGTGGAAAGAACGTGCAAATCGGATATTTCAATTTTAATATACTGAGCTGATTCACACCCTCTGTACAATAAAACACTAGCAAAATTAAGGCGACTGCCATTTTCTTTGGGAGATGGGTCCAGTAAAAATACAAATTAACGTGACCAGATTCAATTTGTGTAAATCTCTAAATCTGAGGTTGATCATTTGTATGATCGAGAGCTCTCCTTGCATTCAACTTCATGAACCCATTTCCCGGGGACCCATTTTCAATTGTATTTGAAAAAGGACCCATACTTCAGTTTTATAAACCCTATATTTTAGTATATCAAAATATTATGACTCTCGGTGATTTGTGGGCCCATTTCCAAACAAAATGACAGTAAATTGCAAGTTACTTATCCTACCATACACTGAAAAGATTGGTCAAAAAATGAGGTATAATTTGACAAATTAAAATTAGTCAATGTAAATGAAATATTTATCATTAAAGACAAAAATGCTGAAATGTGCTTGGAATGTTGAGGAAACAATTTATAGCATTTCAAATTAATATTTATCATTACAAATATTTTCACGACTCATTTTTAATGACAAATTGTTGAGTAATTTATAAAATGACAAATTAATGAATGACAAATTAATGAATGACAATGTAGTTGTGACTAATTTTAATTCATAATTCATCATAAATTTGTCATGCTCATGCACTAAAAATGTTTTTAAACCACATTTTTTGTCGAATTAGTCTTCTCAGTGGAACCTAATCTTATATTATGCAACACAGTATATCTCAACCTATAACCTGATCGTGCCTTAAGTTATAGTAAACCCAGCAACCACAAAACGTTATTTAAACTTAAGGGTATGAAGTGTGTACCCAGCAAACACAAAACGTTTTCGACATCATTCGCAAACGGTTATAAAAGGTTGTCAGAAAACGTTTAAATGTCGGGTTATATAAAGGGTATATTAAGAGTATAAAACGTTTTCATAACCTTAAAAACATTTTTGATAATCTACTGCTCAGCAAACAAAAATGTTTTACAGAAAACGTTTAAATGTCGGGTTATATAAAGGGTATAAAATCGTTTTAATAACTTTCCAAAAACATTCTTGAAAACTTGATACAAAACATTCTAAACAGAATGTTATTTTGGGAGTTGAAAAATATTTTGCGAAAAATGTTTGCCCAAAATATTTGCAATAATGTTTTAAAACGTTTTCATGACCTTTATATAACCCGACATTTAAATGTTATTAAAAGGTTTTGAAAAAACATTTTAAGAACATTTCTGTGTTTGCAGGGTTCAAATATTTTAACATGTTATTTAAGTATTGACAAAATATTTGGTAAAAATGTTTGCAAAAATAGTTTACAATAACATTTTTGAAAACATTTTAAAAATATTTTGTAGTGTGTTTTCATAAAAAAAAAAGTTTTAAAACGTTATCATGACCTTTATACAACCCGACATTTTAATGTTATTAAAACGTTTTTACCTAAACCAAAAGCCAAAATATAACTTTTTTTAAAACGTTTTTGTGTTTGCTGGGTAGGGCCTACAATATTTTAATAGCATTCAAAAACATTTTTGAAAACTTGCTGAAAAACATTCTAACAGAAGGATGTTGAAGTGTTTACAAAATATGTTTGCCTAAAATATTTTTCAATAAAATTTCATATAGGCCCTAATGTAATTTTATGTTTGACTAAAATCAAAACGTTAATAATGTTTTAAAACATTTTTATGTTTACTGGGAACACAACTTTCTACATGTAGGCCTATAGTGTAGGCCCAATTAATAAAATATCAATATATTTAACTTATTTAAACGCACCTAGCATTACTTTACATAAGAGACCGTTCACAAACACTTGTAAGGGGGGCCCCCTTTACAGACCTCAAAAATTTCAGGGCCCCCTTTTTGACATGAAAATTATGGGCCATAGAAAAGCATATAAACTTTATATAATTTTTCCAGGAAAATTTGGGTCATTTTTTTCAGGCCCCCCCCCTTAGGAGGGTCAAAAATTTCAGGGCCCCCTTTTGCATCAGCCCCCCCAACCGTGTTTGTGAACGGTTCCCAATAACCTAGTCGTACCTAACATAACCCAAGCATGGCACAACCTAACATAACCCAAGCATGGCACAACCTAACATAACCCAAGCATGGCACAGCCTAACATAACCCAAGCATGGCACAACCTAACATAACCCAAGCATGGCACAACCTAACATAACCCAAGCATGGCACAACCTAACATAACCCAAGCATGGCACAACCTAACATAACCTTATCCGTTATAGCACAACCTAACCTAACCTATCCCAAAATCTCACCTAATATACACTGCAAAAACTGTGTCTAGAGATTGAACACTTTTTGTCCTCGATTTGTAAACATGTGCAACATGTCTAACTTCAAAACATCCAGTGTTTAATATCTATCTATATATATATATATATATATATTTAGCATTTAAACATGTTTACAAATATAGGACAAGATAGGTGTCTAGAATGGTGTTTTTGCAGTGTAACCATATAACCCAGCACACGGACAGATATGCTTGGTCTCTAAAATTTTGTTGAAATTTGTTGAAATTATAATCTATCTTTAATATAAACGCGTTTTATGTTGATTTCATCACCCTGTGCCAGAAATATATTATATGGGCCTTTTTTAAAAATTAAAACCTCCTTGGTATCGGCCCAGACCATGCGACAATACAATAACACATGTTTTACATTCCGGGCCTACATTTCTGCACAATAAATATATCAAGGCATATTTCTTTGAATCGCCAACTAACTTTGCGATGCTAATTGTCATGATGCATGCACCGAATCAATAAAGAGCTTCAGTATCATAAAATGAATTTCAACCTGCTTATTAAATCATTCTTAAAAGATCATCAATGTCAAATGATTTGATTTCATTATCATTTAGATGTTATGAACATCAAGTTCGGAATCCGCGTGGCTTCTAGTTGAATAGGAAAGTTAACATAATGTACATGTACGCTAATATAAACGTAAAATTGCTCAAATGGGGGCCTTCGTTTTTTCTCAAAATTACGATTTTAAGACGACAGCATTGTACATTTACATACTAAAATGAAATTCCTTGTTAAATGGAAATCTACTTTGGTGTAAATGTGACAAAATCAATATTTTGGATAAATTCCAGGATCCCGAGGTAAAAACGGCCAACCGTTCCAACACCGAGTCATTAATTTCACATTATCATTTATCTGATGAAATCTGGACATTTTATTTTTAGATGGACGCATAATTTATGATTATTTGTTATTGTACCGTGGATGCTTTTTAAGATATGGAACAATTTATCAAGGGTTCAATATATATTTAGTGTCATGCAATTTTGAGAAATGTACAATTAAAAACAATTTTCTAAAGTATAAGTCCACAGAAACTTTACATTATTGTTTTAAATATGCTCGACAACTTCAACCGGGGGAACACTCCCTTATAGTGTAACGTGCATGAGTGTCTACCCTTTTTGGAGTACATAGTGATTTTAGTGTTCCACTATTTACGCCGTAGAAACCCGAATATTAGGCATTTTTTCGAAATTTAGTGATTAAAAAAATGCATGCATTCAATCATCTTTCTATTAATTGTATTTTATTTTGCATTATGCCGTACGGAGACTCATAGACCCATCGGAGGACTATTGCCGAAATCAAGTAGGCCTACATCAGAAAAGATCAACGAAGCTATACATGATACACGAGCATGATAACTTGATAAGTAGAGGTGGGCATGCAATGATAGAGGGACCAAAAACACTGATATCTGAAGACCTGCAAAGCGGAGAACCGGAAGGCAAAAGGAAGATTGCACGATGATATAAAATCATACAGATGGGAGCGGAACAAGGGATGTACAAGACAAGCAGAAATTGAACATTATTGAAGGCTTCACACTACAGAAGATGAAACGGAATCGCGAGGGGAAGTTACGACTATTATAGTTGCACCAATACATTTTGCATTAGGTAAGTTGTCGAAGTAGTAGGTAGACTTTATAAATCTAAGTGTATGTAGCTGGGATGAAAAGCCGACCGTCATGCGAAAAGTTTGACCTTTTGTATATCATAAGACTTAAATAAATGTAGGCATTTTCAACATTTTTATGGCGGCCGGCTTTTCCTCCCAGCTATATACATTTTAAGTACATAATTATCATTAGATTTATAAAGTTTACTTAGTCAAAAATGTCAATTTTTAATAATTTGCCATAAAATTTGCATTATATCGCGAATTTCACAAATTAGAATCAGAAGGACATTACTTGTATTCAGAATGCAATTTGATATGTCTGGTGTGCTCGCGGGTCCCAAACTGTCGAAAGGTGCATGGTTTTCAAACCCCTATAAAGCCTTTGAAACACAGGCCAAAGGGACCGTTCACAAACACTTGTTAGGGGGCCTGATGCAAAAAAAAGGGGGGGGGCTGAAAAATTTTGACCTTTCTAGGGGGGCCTGAAAAATGTTCCTGGGAAAATTCAGTTTATATGCTTTTCTATGGGGTTGACCCATAATTTTTATGTCAAAAAGGGGAGGGGGTCCTGAAATTTGTGAGATCTGTAAAGGGGGCCCCGAAAAATGTTCGCGATAACAAATTTTTCATCAGGCCCCCTAAAAAGTGTTTGTGAGCGGTCCCTAATTATTAGTTGCCGATTGTTTTTTTTCAAAAAAAAATGCTCATTTTTCATATATTTAAGTTTGTGAGGTCTGTTGAAGCTATAGAAAGAGTAAATGAGCTGATCGATCACCTGTAGACCGGCAACTATAAGGCCTACCGATATTCGATCGCAAGCATAGGCGTAGCGGGTGGGATAACCCCCCCCCTCCCAATATTTTGCCAGGGGGATGGTCAACTAAACTCCCCCCCCCCCCAATGTTGACGCCAGTATATGGGTTTCTGACCAAATTAACATCATATTTTGCCATTTTAGCCCCCCAAAATGGCAATTTTTGCGCGCTTCGCACGAATTTATTCCACTTTTGAACCATATTTCACCAATTTTGCTTCAATATGGCAACATTTTTCGCGCGCTTTTAAACTTATTTCGTCACCAAAAAGAGCTGGATTCACATTACTTCAAGAATTTTTTTCCAACCCCATGTCGAAAAGAAATCTACGCCACTGATCACATGACCAACCGGTGATCAAATCTGGCCGATTCGAGTTTATTGTCATAACATCCTATAATTATATACATTTTAGCTTTTTATCTAAATAGTTTAATGAATATCCAATTTTCATTTTCATTGCAATTTGGGTCGAAGTAGTTAAGCATGGTATTAAGGATTGTACTGTTTTTGGCAAAATGTTTTGCATTTAAAGCAAATAGTAATGTATTTAATCGGAAGTAGTCCCCGTCCTCAATTGGTGATCTAGGTCTGAACAAGTGGTGGCTTAAAAGCTTCGGTCAAATTTTAATTTGATTACTCTTTGCCAAATATTTTAACAGATCATTTTAAAAGATCGAACATTATGGCTTTAATTGCCTTAAGGGGGTACTACACCCCTCGATAAATGTGTGTCTATTTTTGCCTTTTCTCAAAAACTAAATACACAGTGGTAACAAAAGTTACGTATATTATAGGGGCAAGGTATCCAATTACTACACTGGAATTTCAGTGACCCAAGACAAACGGTTTGTTATATATGATAAGAAATAAGGTACCGCTAGGATGTACCTCATTTCCTATCATATATGCCGCTTATCTTGAGTCACTGAAGTTTCAATGTAGTAATTGGATTCCTTGCCCCAATAATATACATAACTTTTGTTACCAGTGTGTTATTATTTTTTGAGAAAAATGCAAAAATGGTCACAAATTTACCACAGGGGTGCAGTACTCGGATAGCAACGTTTTCACAGTATTTTTTCTGGGACACGTGGATAGGAATGTCCTTTTGATATCAAATAATTTTGCATTCTGAATACGAGGGATGTCAAATAATTCGAGATATAATACAAATTTTATGGCAAATTATCAAAATATGTATTTTTGATATTTACTTCGAGAACTGTTAAATATCAAAAATATCAATTTTTAATAATTTGCCATAAAATTTGTATTATATCTCGAATTTACAAAATCAAAATTATTTGATATCAGAAGGACATCCTTCGTATTCAGAATGCAATTCGATATGTCTGATAATCATGATAATAGATTAACGGGATTTCAGGCAAAATTATGCGACGAGTTAGCTAATATGCAAATAGCCAAATAACATATGACACATATGACACATAAGTCACCGTACCAGTGTTCTGCAGATTCTTACTTAAAAAGAAACCAAAAAATACACATGTGACACGATCTGGTCCATGGAAGTCAAAGGAGACAGTTACTATAATCATTACCTATTATACTAAAGTTCTGTGATGTCTATTTTGTTATGTATTTTATTTTATTTTATTGTTTTTCTCTTCATATTTTTGCCTTTTTCTCAATTTCAAATTTGCCGCCTTTGGCTCCCAAGGACCAGGTCGTGTCACGTTTAGTTTTCACATATCAATTCAACTGTAGCTTTGTAAGTTAGCTTTATACACAAAACGTCAGATCTTTTCGGATAGTGTTTTATAAAAAAAACTATACCTCTCCTTTGTTTTAAGGACGAGATCCACTGCTGACTAGTGACTACTGTCTTCTTCAGGCCATTCACGGAAACAACGCAGCTGTTTACCTATTGGATCGACTGCCGAATCTTCATGTCAGAGGGCCAAGTGGGACTTCCAAAATCGGCAAGGCATCAAAAATTGACAGAACAGACCCAGATATGAATGTTGACTTTGCTGTTAATAAATCTTTTTAATCTGAAATTATCAGTGTTTTTTTTTTTAATTAAAGAAAATATATCGAAATTACTCACAATCTCTTTCAATAATAAATATAGCTTCTGGTGATGTCATCTGACTATTGTTTTGTAAAAGTAAAATCACTGATAATTTCAGCAGTGGTCGTTTTATTTCATTGTGCGCATTGTTTCTGGATGCAGTCAACACAACTGATCAAAAGTTTAATAATGACTTTAATGACTCTAATGAACATGGTAAATGTTATATGTAGACATGTGTCTATCTCAGCCCAATTTGGGTGCAATTTTGTCAACACCCAGTTTAGATTTGGACAACACAACAACTTTTGTAGTGTATGACAAAAATTTTCAACGAGCGTGTTTTATTTAATACATATTACTTTTTTAATTTAATTTTTAATTTATTACGGGAATCCCGACGCTGCGTGTGATCATTTTTGTGGTAGGCCTATCTGACGGTAATCCCATTTATTAACACTAACCTTCACACGTATGTGACTGTTGCCTTAGCTTGCATTGGCAAAAATACCTACTAACATTATACCTTGCTAACACCTCAACGTTGTAAAACGTTGTAGCAATTTTACGACGTTGTGACAACGTTAAATGACGTTGTGTTACTCGGTTAACCCTAACCTTGGGTTGGCACTATGGCACTGTAACAATAACCCTAACATAACCATAAAACTAACCTGACCACCATTAGCACGACTCAAGGGTGGTCTTAACCCTGGAATTATGAAAAAACTTTTGGGCCTCATAACTGCTCAATTGTTGGTCTAAAGTATATGAAAGTATACATAGGCCTATTTAGATTTCCATAATTTCAGGGTTCATACCACCCTTAAAGGATCTATACCACTACACTTTGCAGGGATGTGAAGTTCATGTCAACGTTTTGCACATAACTCAATATATTTCGTCAACCCACACGCACATGACCAAATTATCAAATAGACCTACGTCAATTTTAAATCGGAACTAATGACATTAAAATGATCACGCATTTTGCGCACTTAATTGCGATTTACGCGAATAATTATGTGAATATTCATGAGATCATATGAAATGAGAATATTCATGAGGTCATGTCATAATGTGAATATTCATATGAGTAGATTAGTCATCAGGCAATGAAAATATAATAGTGAAAATGCTTTACATTAAAATATTAATCGTGATAAAACCACACACTTCTTCTGAAGTAAATTGAACAAATGTATTTTTATAGGAGTTGCGTGGTTTGTGTGATCGAATATTAATCAACATATTTTAAAAAATCTGAATATTCAAATTTTTAAGAATATTACAATTTTATGAATATTCATTGTATATTATGATATATGTTAAAATATTTATTCATCATTCGTTGGATGAAGTTTTAAGAATATTCCATTTTTTAGTTATTTTTATTTTTATTTTTTGAATATTTTCAACAGGTAACAAATATTGTTATGTCAATAATATCAATAAAAATGTGAATATTCCGAATACTTTAAAATTCACGAGATGATTCAACTTATTCAATTTATGACTATTCAGATTTAAAAATTTAAAATTTACAATTTTTAAATTTAAAATTTAAAATTTTTAAAATTTAAAATTTAAAATGTATGAATATTCAAATTCAAATTAGAAATTTAATATTAAAAATCGTAAATATTTGAATATTCAAAATTGAATACTCGTCTAAATTTGATTGGATTGGATTGTTAATAAAAATTTGAATATTCATAGAAATTTATATTAAAAACATTCATAAAATTTGAATATACAATTATACAGGTTTCAGTATTTTCATAATTATTGTTTCATATAATGAATATTTGAATAATTAAATTTATATTCAAACTTATATATTCAAATGTAAATTTATATATTTAAATGAATATTCAAATATATATTCGAAATTTATATATATTCGAAATTTATATATATTCGAATTGATGTAGCCATTCGAATTCGAATTTTTAATTTTAATGATATGCATATTTTTAATTTTAATGATATGCATATTTTTAATTAGATGGAAATTTTAATGATATGCATATTTCTAATTTAATGATATGCATATTTTTAATGATATGCATATTTTTAATGATATGCATATTTTTTAATGATATGCATATTTTTAATGATATGCATATTTTTAATGATATGCATATTTTAATGATATGCATATTTTTAATGATATGCATATTTTTAATGATATGCATATTTTTAATGATATGCATATTTTTAATGATATGCAAATTTTTAATTTTAATGATATGCAAATTTTTAATTTTAATGATATGCAAATTTTTAATTTTAATGATATGCAAATTTTTAATTTTAATGATATGCAAATTTTATTTTTAATGATATGCACATTTTTAATTTTAATGATATGCATATTTTTAACCAGATGCAAATTTTAATGAGATGCAAATTTTTAATTTTAATGATATGCATATTTTAATGATATGCATATTTCTAATTTTAATGATATGCATATTTTAATGATATGCATATTTTAATGATATGCATATTTCTAATTTTAATGAGATGCATATTTTTAATGATATGCATATTTTTAATGATATGCATATTTTAATGATATGCATATTTTAATGATATGCATATTTTAATGATATGCATATTTTAATGATATGCATATTTTAATGATATGCATATTTTTAATGATATGCATATTTTTAATGATATGCATATTTTTACTGATATGCATATTTTAATGATATGCATATTTTAATGATATGCATATTTTTAATGATATGCATATTTTTAATGATATGCATATTTTAATGATATGCATATTTTAATGATATGCATATTTTAATGATATGCATATTTTTAATGATATGCATATTTTTAATTTTAATGATATGCATATTTTTAATTAGATGGAAATTTTAATGATATGCATATTTCTAATTTTTAATTATATGCATATTTTAATGATATGCATATTTTTAATGATATGCATATTTTAATGATATGCATATTTTTAATGATATGCATATTTTTAATGATATGCATATTTTTAATGATATGCATATTTTTAATGATATGCATATTTTTAATGATATGCAAATTTTTAATTTTAATGATATGCAAATTTTAATTTTAATGATATGCAAATTTTTAATTTTAGTGATATGCAAATTTTATTTTTAATGATATGCACATTTTTAATTTTAATGATATGCATATTTTTAACCAGATGCAAATTTTAATGAGATGCAAATTTTTAATTTTAATGATATGCATATTTTAATGATATGCATATTTCTAATTTTAATGATATGCATATTTTAATGATATGCATATTTTAATGATATGCATATTTTAATGATATGCATATTTCTAATTTTAATGAGATGCAAATTTTAATGATGCATATTTTTAATGATATGATATGCATATTTTTAATGATATGCATATTTTTAATGATATGCATATTTTTAATGATATGCATATTTTTAATGATATGCATATTTTTAATGATATGCATATTTTAATGATATGCATATTTTAATGATATGCATATTTTTAATGATATGCATATTTTTAATGATATGCATATTTTTAATGATATGCATATTTTAATGATATGCATATTTTTAATGATATGCATATTTTTAATGATATGCATATTTTTAATGATATGCATATTTTAATGATATGCATATTTCTAATTTTAATGAGATGCAAATTTTAATGATATGCATATTTTTAATGAGATGCAAATTTTAATGATATGCATATTTTAATGATATGCATATTTCTAATTTTAATGATATGCATATTTTAATGATATGCATATTTTAATGATATGCATATTTTAATGATATAGCTATATTCGAATAGCTATATAAATTCGAATAGCTATATAAATTCGAATAGCTATATAAATTCGAATAGCTATATAAATTCGAATAGCTATATAAATTCGAATAGCTATATAAATTCGAATAGCTATATAAATTCGAATAGCTATATAAATTCGAATAGCTATATAAATTCGAATAGCTATATAACTTCGAATAGCTATATAAATTCGAATAGCTATATAAATTGAATAGCTATATAAATTCGAATAGCTATATAAATTCGAATAGCTATATAAATTCGAATAGCTATATAAATTGAATAGCTATATAAATTGAATAGCTATATAAATTCGAATAGCTATATAAATTCGAATAGCTATATAAATTCGAATAGCTATATAAATTCGAATAGCTATATAAATTCGAATAGCTATATAAATTCGAATAGCTATATAAATTCGAATAGCTATATAAATTCGAATAGCTATATAAATTTGAATAGCTATATAAATTCGAATAGATATATAAATTCGAATAGCTATATAAATTCGAATAGCTATATAAATTCGAATAGCTATATAAATTCGAATAGCTATATAAATTCGAATAGCTATATAAATTCGAATAGCTATATAAATTCGAATAGCTATATAAATTCGAATAGCTATATAAATTCGAATAGCTATATAAATTCGAATAGCTATATAAATTCGAATAGCTATATAAATTGAATAGCTATATAAATTGAATAGCTATATAAATTGAATAGCTATATAAATTGAATAGCTATATAAATTCGAATAGCTATATAAATTGAATAGCTATATAAATTCGAATAGCTATATAAATTGAATAGCTATATAAATTCGAATAGCTATATAAATTGAATAGCTATATAAATTGAATAGCTATATAAATTCGAATAGCTATATAAATTCGAATAGCTATATAAATTCGAATAGCTATATAAATTCGAATAGCTATATAAATTCGAATAGCTATATAAATTCGAATAGCTATATAAATTCGAATAGCTATATAAATTCGAATAGCTATATAAATTCGAATAGCTATATAAATTCGAATAGCTATATAAATTTCGAATAATTTATATAAATAAATTTCGAATAATTATATATAAATTTCGAATAATTATATATAAATTTCGAATATATAAATTTGAATATTCGTTTAAATATATATATTTACATTTGAATATATAAGTTTGAATATAAATTTAATTATTCAAATTTGAATTTAAATATTCATTTACATTATAAAAAATTGATGAAACAATAATTATGAAAATACTGAAACCTGTATAATTGTATATTCAAATTTTATGAATGTTTTTAATATAAATTTCTATGAATATTCAAATTTTTATACAATCCATTGTGTTTTTTATGAGTATTGAAAAAAAAATCAAATTTAGACGAGTATTCAATTTTGAATATTCAAATATTTACGATTTTTAATATTAAATTTCTAATATTACAATTTGAATATTCATACAAAATTTTAAAAATAGTCATAAATTATGAAGTTGAATCATCTCGTGAATTTTAAAATAGTCGGAATATTCACATTTTTATTGATATTATTGACATAACAATATTTGTTACCTGTTGAAAATATTCAAAAAATAAAAATAAAAATAACTAAAAAATGGAATATTCTTAAAACTTCATCCAACGAATGATGAATAAATATTTTAACATACAGCCTGTCTCAAAAAAAATTGTGCAAGTGAAAAGCGCCCTCTGTGGCAATTAGAAAATACCGTTCTGACATAATGCTTACATCAACGTCAAGGGCATAGTCGTAGCTCTCAAATGCCGTTTAGTCTGTTCAATTTGCTTGTTTTAATCTCGAGATATGTTTACTTAACAACAAAAGGGTAAAATCACAATTGTGCCACTTTTACTAGGGAAGAGGGCTGTACATGTAAATCAACGATAGCATCAAGTTTATCAAGAGTTCCTTCGTGAAATCAAAAGAATGCATCAATTACACAACAATAAAAAATTGTTTTTAATGGTTTATCATGATAAAGGTATAATGATTCTCTTTTTCCACGACAAATTAAACGATAAATAAATATTTCACATTCTGCTGTAAAATTAAATACATGTGCATGTCAATGATTTTACCATGGTAAATACTGTTCTCTTTGTCATTCAAGACATATAAAAAGACAAACAAATATTGCACACTTATAGGTTAATGAACTTTGACAAGTTCATGAAATTTGACAAATTAATGAAATTAGACAAAATAATGCACGCGCGCTGGTGTTGATGCGTCTTAGGCCTCGTATCCATAGGCTGTTCCCTTGTGGCGTGTGCCCTTGTTCCGTGTTTACTTTTTCCCATGTGACCTGCCACACAGACAACGAAACTTTGTTTTGCTTAGTGGCCGTATCCATAGGTTGTCTGTGTGGCAGGTCACATGGGAAAAAGTAAACACGGAACAAGGGCACACGCCACAAGGGAACAGCCTATGGATACGAGGCCTTATGCACGAGCCCCGAAGGGGGAGTGCATTAGACGGATCATTAGACGGATCATTGATTTACATGTACAGCCCTATTCCCTAGTAAAAGTGGCACAATTGTGATTTTACCCTTTCATTGTTAACTAAACATATCTCGAGATTAAAAAGAGCAAATTGAACAGAACAAACGGTATTTGAGAGCTAAGACTGTGCCCTTGACTTTGATGTAAACATCATGTCACAACGGTATTTACTAATTGCCAAAGAGGGCGCTTTTCACTTGCACAATTTTTTTTGAGACAGGCTGTATATCATAATATACAATGAATATTCATAAAATTGTAATATTCTTATAAATTTGAATATTCAGATTTTTAAAAATATTTAAAAATATTTAAATGTTGATTAATATTCGATCACACAAACCACGCAACTCCTATAAAAATACATTTGTCCAATTTACTTCAGAAGAAGTGTGTGGTTTTATCACGATTAATATTTTAATGTAAAACATTTTCACTATTATATTTTCATTGCCTGATGACTATCTACTCATATGAATATTCACATTATGACATGACCTCATGAATATTCTCATTTCATATGATCTCATGAATATTCACATAATTATTCGCGTAAATCGCAATTAAGTGCGCAAAATGCGTGATCATTTTAATGTCATTAGTTCCGATTTAAAATTGACGTAGGTCTATTTGATAATTTGGTCATGTGCGTGTGGGTTGACGAAATATATTGAGTTATGTGCAAAACGTTGACATGAACTTCACATCCCTGCAAAGTGTAGTGGTATAGATCCTTTATAGGTGGTATGAACCCTGAAATTATGGAAATCTAAATAGGCCTATGTATACTTTCATATACTTTAGACCAACAATTGAGCAGTTATGAGGCCCAAAAGTTTTTTCATAATTCCAGGGTTAAGACCACCCTTGAGTCGTGCTAATGGTGGTTAGGTTAGTTTTATGGTTATGTTTGGGTTATTGTTACAGTGCCATAGTGCCAACCCAAGGTTAGGGTTAACCGAGTAACACACAACGTCATTTAACGTTGTCACAACGTCGTAAAATTGCTACAACGTTTTACAACGTTGAGGTGTTAGCAAGGTATAATGTTAGTAGGTATTTTTGCCAATGCAAGCTAAGGCAACAGGCACATACGTGTGAAGGTTAGTGTTAATAAATGGGATTACCGTCAGATAGGCCTACCACAAAAATGATCACACGCAGCGTCGGGATTCCCGTAATAGGCCTAAAATTCGTTTCACAAAATTAAAAAAAGTAATATGTATTAAATAAAACACGCTCGTTGAAATTTTTGTCATACACTACAAAAGTTGTTGTGTTGTCCAAATCTAAACTGGTTGTTGACAAAATTGCACCCAAATTGGGCTGAGATAGACACATGTCTACATATAACATTTACCATGTTCATTGGAGTCATTAAAGTCATTATTAAACTTTTGATTAGTTGTGTTGGCTGCATCCAGAAACAATGCGCACAATGAAATAAAACGACCACTGCTGAAATTATCAGTGATTTTACTTTTACAAAACAATAGTCAGATGACATCACCAGAAGCTATTTATTATTGAAAGAGATTGTGAGTAATTTCGATATATTTTCTTTATTAAAAAAAAAAGAGTAAAACCACTGATAATTTCAGATTAAAAAGATTTATTAACAGCAAAGTCTCAACATTCATATCTGGGTCTGTTCTGTCAATTTTTGATGTCTTGTCGATTTTGGATGTCCCACTTGGCCCTCTGACATGAAGATACGGCAGTCGATCCAATACTACAGCTGCGTTGTTTCCGTGAATGGCCTGAAGAAGACAGTAGTCACTAGTCAGCAGTGGATCTCATCCTTAAAACAAAGGAGAGGTATAGTTTTTTTTTATAAAACACTATCCGAAAAGATCTGACGTTTTGTGTATAAAGCTAACTTACAAAGCTACAGTTGAATTGATATGTGAAAACTAAACGTGACACGAGCTGGTCCTTGGGAGCCAAAGGCGGCAAATTTGAAATTGAGAAAAAGGCAAAAATATGAAGAGAAAAACAATAAAATAAAATAAAATACATAAGAAAATAGACATCACAGAACTTTAGTATAATAGGTAATGATTATAGTAACTGCCTCCTTTGACTTCCATGGACCAGATCGTGTCACATGTGTATTTTTTGGTTTCTTTTTAAGTAAGAATCTGCAGAATACTGGCGACTTCTTGTGTCATATGTTATTTGGCTATTTGCATATTAGCTAACTCGTCGCATAATTTTGCCTGAAATCCCGTTAATCTAGGCCTATAGCATCCCGATAATCCATTATCATGATTATGTATATAGCCTACACGCGATCACCAAACTGCTAATTTGGTGAGTGTGATTACCTCTTGTACTCAGTATAACATTTTTCATATTATTTTCACATTTATGAATATTAATTACCTTATTTCCATAAAGGAAGTTGAATCTTATTTGAAAATTGAACTTTAATTACGTTTTTAAGTTATGTATGATATATGAAAGAAAAACTCATTTCATCTCGGACAATCTAGCATTTGAATACATAAGGCCTATATGATGAAAAATGATTAATTCAATTTTGGTCAATTTTCAAAACAAAAATCACAATGTCAGGCAGTTTTTGCGATTTAATATAAGAAAACGGGAAAACATAATTGGTAGGTCATAGAATGTAGGGGCTATATTTTCTTCTTCCCAAATATACGGGGGTAATTTTGGAAAGGAAATAGGGGGGTCATAAAATTTTGGATGACCAAAATGTAGGGTACTACACCCCTCGATAAAGTTGTGTCTATTTTTGCATTTTCTCAAAAACTAATAACACAGTGGTAACAAAAGTTATGTATATTATAGGGGCAAGGAATCCAATTACAACACTGGAATTTCAGTGACCCAAGACAAGCAGTTTGTTATTTATGATCAGAAATAAGGTACCGCTAAGATGTACCTCTACCTCTTTCCTATCATATATACTGAACCGCTTGTCTTGAGTCACTGGAATTTCAGTGTAGTAATTGGATTCCTTGCCCCAATAAATTACATAACTTTTGTTACCAGTGTGTAATTATTTTTGAGAAAAATGCACAAATTGTCACAAATTTACCACATGGGTGTAGTACCCGCTTCAGGCAATTAAAGCCATAATGTTCGATTTTTTAAAATGATCTGTTAAAATATTTGGGAAAGAGTAATCAAATTAAAATTTGACCGAAGCTTTTAAGCCACCACTTGTTCAGACCTAGATCACCAATTGAGGACGGGGACTACTACTAATTGCAATGAAAATGAAAATTGGATATTCATTAAACTATTTAGATAAAAAGCTAAAAAGTATATAATTATAGGATGTTATGACAATAAACTCGAATCGGCCAGATTTGATCACCGGTTGGTCATGTGATCAGTGGCGTAGATTTCTTTTCGACCGGGGGATGGGGTTGGAAAAAATTTCTTGAAGTAATGTGAATCCAGCTCTTTTTGGTGACGAAATAAGTTTAAAAGCGCGCGAAAAATGTTGCCATATTGAAGCAAAATTGGTGAAATATGGTTTAAAAGTGGAATAAATTCGCGCGAAGCGCGCAAAAATTGCCATTTGGGGGGCTAAAATGGCAAAATATGATGTTAATTTGGTCAGAAACCCATTATACAGGCGTCAACATGGGGGAGGGTGAGTTTAGTTGACCATCCCCTGGCAAAATATTGGGGGGTTATCCCACCCGCTACGCCTATGCTTGCGATCGAATACCGGTAGGCCTTATAGTTGCCGATCTACAGGTGATCGATCAGCTCATTTACTCTTTCTATAGCTTAAGGCATGGGAACATTAAAGTAGCGTTCTCCGAAAAGTTTTTCGATAAATTCATTAATTTCTCAAAAAGTAAAAATCTCAGTTTAATAAATAACGGTTAAAATGAAAGCCATTATTGGGGGCCTAATTATCGTATCATTATAATAGGTCTGGCACCAATGCAAGCATTTGTTTCGGTGTCCCAAATTCATAGTAAAATATGCTGACGCTATTTTTTACAAATCGCCTAGAATTGCATATTTAGGTTTCAGCGATTGCTGAAAAAAGACGGGTATATTTCTGAAAAGCGTTTTCGCTTGGAATGTAGATGCCTATTGTGGAGCTTAATGTCCGTGATTTTAATTTATATAAGCTCTTTCATTGACAATTTGCAACGTCTTTTGCACACCATGCGGGTCGCCTGCTTGAATCCCGATATTTTAAAAATTATGGTTTTTTTTAACCAAACAACCAGCAAAAAGAGTTCTCTAAACTGTCCTTTAACCGCAGATAACATTAGATCGACTGTGCTGTCGGTAGAATTTTAACGAGAACCAAAAGTGTTCGCCAAAGTCCGGTAAATATGGACTATCGCGGAATATGGCGTTTTAGTAAAAAGTTGCATTTTTGCCAGTGCTTTTTCTGTTCTTGCTATGAAGAACATTATGAACTTACCTCAAACGTAGAACATAGTTGGCAAATATATTCCGGTTCGACTATGACTTATTCCAGATCATCGATCTTTGCTATTGGCAAACTTATGAGCATATTTGTATTTTGTAAAATGGCGAAAAAATTGCAAAATTGGGTAACTCCACCAGCCATACTTTAACATCTAGTTAAAACGTGTCATAGGTTAGGTTGTCCTTTCCGATTTTGACAGAATGCCGTAACAAGCGTATTCAGATTCTTTCCTATATTGATTGATTTTAAACAATTGATTCGAACCAACGTCCTTGATCCTACTGTAAAGTGTTCAGAAGTTTTTGGATTTTGATCAATTGTACAACAGCTGTGCTCAGTCTGGCGTATAATAAGCGTCTCTTTGTTATTTACATTAGATAAATGAATGGGAAATAAAGAGAGTTTATTATCGTGAGTTCTATATATGTTTGTTGGTTTAGTTTATCACTATGCACAGCTCCAAGATATAGTATACAGTGGGTTTTATTTTTAATTTATCCCATTATTTTTGCTTCAAATGGACATAAACCATTTTTTACAGTTATTACTGATATAATTTCTTCACTTTTGGTAAACCGAAATAATAAACTATAAAACCATTAACTTATGGAATATATTTCCTATAAGGCGCGTGAAAGTCGATACCGAGTTTATCGTTCCCCGCCCGCGTAACTTTTGGAGCGTCAAATTTTCAAAAATGCCAAAATAATTCCTTATTTCCAAAGTATCAGTGTTTTAAAAAATTTTAGCAATAATATTGGAAACATATATTTTTGTTTGTAAAACATAATATTCATAACTTGGAAACAAAACCAGGCTCTTTTCTAACTTTCCTAGTCCTTACCCATATAAAAACATGTTTATAAATCACATGTATGAGTTTGGCTTTAAATCAACACGCATTTTAGGTCAATAATGAAATCTGATGAAATAGTGAAAAATGAAAAGTCACCTCACCAACCGGGAAAAAAGGGACGATAAACTCGGAATTGACTTTCATGGGCCTAATCTATACTGTCATGTTGGTGCAAAGTAAAGCATTTGAGATTGTTCATCAGGTGGTAAAAGTTGTTCCTGAGAGAATCTTAAGTCCGTTGCCTTCAAATTTCAAGCCGTAACAGTATCAGAAATGTTGAATGATACCAGGCAGCTGTTAATTGCCTAACCAATCCCTCCCCCATAAACCCCGGGCCATAAACACAACGCATGCCCCTCACATCCACACACCTCACTCTGCTTTCACTTTGCAATGAACTCCCCATTAAGAACTCAGGAAATCATTTTGTATTCTTACATGTCAAAACTAAGCATAAGCATGCCATATCTTGCTATTCGGGGGGAGCACTTCAATTATATGAGATCTACTAATGAGGCCTACTAATTTCAAAAGACTATTCGGCAACATCATCAGGGATAAATATAATAAAGGTTGTAAATGAAACAATAAAAGCGTCTGAATCAGGATGACGATAAATCCAATGGAAAAAAAAGTGTGTGTGTGGGAGGGGAGGTGGTGGATGACAAACCATGTGTTCTGGGTGATAGCGAAAGGGGGGTCTTAATTTAAGGGTTATTCAGTGATCCCAGCGAAAGTATAAAATGGTAAAACAGATTTAAATTGTATATATAAAATACCTAAAAGTGAAGGATAAATCATTAAAATTGTCATTAGATATTTTAAAACGTTTTGGCGAGAACCGATGAAAAGCAGCAGTATTGATACAGTTGAAGCCCCGCCCTGTTCAAATGCATGTAGCTAATTTCTCTACTAAATAGAGAAATTACAGATTCATGTAAAAAATAACTTATTTTATCTTTAATACAGGGCTTAAGGTCCTTCAAATTAAAATCTTAGTTTACTGTTCAAGATTTTCAAAAAGGCACGAGGTAACTTTCAATTATTAATTATTAATTACTTATTATTTTCTTTATTTTGAAATGAGTGGTTACAGCCCAATATGAACAGCACATTTTGGCACTGCGGATTTAACTATTTTGCAATTATGGTTGATATTATGCATTGATGATAATGTATAGTTAGGATCTGAGTTAGGATGATCAAAGTTTAAAGAAACTAGCAAATAAATGTTATTAAAATGTCATTTAACAGAGAAAATGTCAAATAAAAAGAAAATAATTCAATATTTTGAATTTCTCAATTTTGGATGCGGGAGGGAAACAGTAAACTCAAAATCAATTTTGAAGGGCCTAATGTTTGCACATCGAAACTAACAAAGGTGCTGGGCAAGGTGCTAAAATCTAAATTTTGCTGATTCATGGATTTCTACATTCTCCGGATGAAATCACTGAACAGGTTTTTTACAGCCCTACATATAGGCCTACTACGCATCAGTCACCTTCATCATATAGATCCTAGAAAATAACGCCACTGAGCTCCCCCCGGACAAGACAAATTTCAGTACCATTTAAATTGAGAGGTACTTGCCCACTGAAGCATGATTAATAGCTGCTAGTATTGCATAATATTATAAAGCGTTTTCTATCGAATAAAAATAGTCTGATCAGTACTAAAAGCGCAGAGTGATTTAAAAATATTACTATAGTCTGGTCAGTACTAAAAGCGCAGAGTGATTTTATTTATTGCATTTTTAATTAAAAGAACCACTTTTTAGGTAAGTTACACAGCTGAAGTTGTGATAGTATTGAGATACAACAATATCATGGTATAAACAAGAATATGATCCTTTGGTAAAAATTTCTATTGTCTCTACCCTTAAGGGGTATAATCCACGCGTCTAGTACACACTCGTTTCTAACTGAAATTTCTGTGAATTGTCCGCGCAGTTCTTGCCGCCACGCGCGCGTCAAACTAAAAACTGCGTGGAGTGTGCGCCAGGCGCTGGTAAGAAGTTCAGCTACGCGAGAGTACCATGTTTTTATCGCCATTTAAAAGGTACCAGTGACTTTTGTAAAAGAAAGAAAGATAAACAAAGAAGGAAAGAAATAACTAAAGAAAGAAATCAAGAAAGGAAAAGTTCAGGAGTGAAAGAAAGAAAGAAAGAAAGAAAGAAAGAAAGAAAGAAAGAAAGAAAGAAAGAAAGAAAGAAAGAAACTAATATTCAAAAGAAGAAAGAAAGAAAAGAGAAGGAATAAGAGGAAGATAAAAAAAAGAAAGACAAAGTGAAATCACAGAAAATTTAAGAATAAAGGAAACTGAAAAAATTAATGTAATCAATCAAATAAATAACAACGACAGAAAGAAGTGAGAAAGATTAAAAAGAAGAAAGGAAACGAAAACAAAACAAAGACAGAAGAAGGAAAGGTAAGAAAAAAGGAAGACAGAATTAAATAATGAGGGAAAATAAAGATAAAATAATAACCAAGATAACAAAATATATAGACCTAGGCCTAATTAGACTAGGGTGAGCCCATTTCAGAAATCCAAAAAATGTATTATTTCATGGAAAAGAAAATTATGATGTAATTAAATGGTATTAGCGTTACACATCTCTCATTTGGTTACCTATAAAGTGTAACTTCGTAATGTAATGTAACACAATGTAACTCAATTTTGGTAACGGTTGGGCAAGAGGAAATCATAATACGTAAAAATAATATAGGCTATAGGTATATATAATTATTAAAAAACTAAGTCTATATTTTTTTCTTATGCATACTGTCCATTTAAACAGGCACAGTAGGCCTACGAAAAAAATATATAAAAGGGGTGATGTCAAACGGCCTTTTTTATTTGTCTTATTAATTAGTATTATATAACTTATTTATTATAAAGTAGTTTCTTATTTTACTGATTATTAATATAATGAAATTATTTCAATAGTATTTTAAGGTAAAATTCTGTAATTTGAAATATATATCACATGAAGTCAATTTTATTTTTTAATAAAATGTCTATTTTCACATCTGACTTACTTCGCGTGCAACTGACTTTATAACTTAATCATGTAATGATAAAACGAGAATGATAAGTAGATCGAACCCAGTTGTCTCAGCAAACACAAAAAAACGTTAAAACGTTTTAAACATTTGTGTTTTGATTTAAGTAAATTAAATGTCGGGTTATATAAAGGTTATGAAAACGTTTTAATACGTTTTGTATGAAAACACACTACAATAATATTTCTAAATTGTTTTCAAAGTGTTATTGTAAAAAATATGTTTTGCAAATAGTTTTTGCAAAATATTTTGTCAACACTAAAATAAGGTTATGTTAGAATGTTTGCAGTATAACGTTTTTGAGTGTTTTGAAAACGTTTTATACCGTTTATAACCCTTTAAATAACCCGACATTTAAACGTTTGCAACCTTTTCTAACCTTTGCGAATATGTCGAAAATGTTTTTTGTTTGCTGGGTACATGCCCAAAATGAGATGATATTTGAGTAATATTAATATCATTCTAAACATGATAAATAACGGGATCCGCTAATATTTAAGTTAATAATTAAAGGCCTATTCAGTGATAGCCTGCAAAAAATTAACATAATTTGTTTATAAATTGTAAAAAAATCATTATAATACCAAATCTAATCACCATGGAATTCACCATATCCCGTCCAGCTCACATTGGGCGCCCCATTCCTTTTTTAAAGGAATTTTTATTTATAAATTGCATAGGAGTGAAGGATAAGTCATTAAAGTTGTCATAGGTAGGCCTACAAGTATTTTTGCTATGCAAAACAACGAGAAAAAACGGCAGCATTGACAAAGTTCAAATTCAATTCAATTTGAAATTACAAATTTATGTAAAATATCTCATTTTGTTTGTTGGCGCATGGCTTAACCACTTTCAGTTTTCGATTTATAAAGAACTTTTGAATCAAGAGGGTTAATAAAACCGAAGAAAATCACCCCACTGTCATGTTGCAGGTGTTTGCGATATCACCTGCATACGCGGACAATATAACGCGTATGAGCTGCGACAAGTGTTTTGCGAGTGACGCGCTATGATATCGGACTGGTATTTTGAACCAAAAAATATGCCATTTCTGCTCAAATTGCGAAAAAAGTAACTCCGTGACCCCTATTTTTTATTCGCTTTAATGAAATATCCCATCAGTGCGCATATTATATCAAAAAATAAGCAAAATTGTTCGGGTAGATTTTTTGTTCTAATCGGAAACATGTCTAAAATTTCCATTTTCCCATAGACGCCTGTACTAATTTTTCCCAAAAACAGCATTTTTAAAATGGTTATTTCTCGAAAATTAAATCCGTGACCCCTCTTTTTTATTTTAGATATTCGAAGTATATCGATGAAATTTAATTGGTACGAAGTTTAAGAAAAATCGTTCGGCGGGATCTTGTATGGATTATACCCCTTAAACAGACCTCAAACTTAAATATATGCAAAATGAGCATTTTTTTGAAAAGGACAATTTTTCAGGCCCCCCCTAACAAGTGTTTGTGAACGGTCCCTTTGGCCTGTGTTTCAAAGGCTTTATAGGGTTTTGAAACCCATACACCTTTCGACAGTTTGGGACCCGCGAGCACACCAGACATATCAAATTGCATTCTGAATACAAGTAATGTCCTTCTGATTCTAATTTGTGAAATTCGCGATATAATGCAAATTTTATGGCAAATTATTAAAAATTGACATTTTTGACTATAAGTAAACTTTATAAATCTAATGATAATTATATAGCTGGGAGGAAAAGCCGGCCGCCATAAAAATGTTGAAAATGCCTACATTTATTTAAGTCTTATGATATACAAAAGGTCAAACTTTTCGCATGACGGTCGGCTTTTCATCCCAGCTACATACACTTACGATTTATAAAGTCTACCTACTACTTCGACAACTTACCTAATGCAAAATGTATTGGTGCAACTATAATAGTCTTCACTTCCCTCGCTATTCCGTTTCATCTTCTGTAGTGTGAAGCCTTCAATAATGTTCAATTTCTGCTTGTCTTGTACATCCCTTGTCCCGCTCCCATCTGTATGATTTTATATCATTGTGCAATCTTCCTTTTGCCTTCCGGTTCTCCGCTTTGCAGGTCTTCAGATATCAGTGTTTTTGGTCCCTCTATCATTGCATGCCCACCTCTACTTATCATGCTCGTGTATCATGTATAGCTTCGTTGATCTTTTCTGATGTAGGCCTACTTGATTTCGGCAATAGTCCTCCGATGGGTCTATGAGTCTCCGTACGGCATAATGCAAAATAAAATAAAATTAATAGAAAGATGATTGAATGCATGCATTTTTTTAATCACTAAATTTCGAAAAAAATGCCTAATATTCGGGTTTCTACGGCGTAAATAGTGGAACACTAAAATCACTATGTACTCCAAAAAGGGTAGACACTCATGCACGTTACACTATAAGGGAGTGTTCCCCCGGTTGAGGTTGTCGAGCATATTTAAAACAATAATATAAAGTTTCTGTGGACTTATACTTTAGAAAATTGTTTTTAATTGTACATTTCTCAAAATTGCATGACACTAAATATATATTGAACCCTTGATAAATGGTTCCATATCTTAAAAAGCATCCACGGTACAATAACAAATAATCATAAATTATGCGTTCATCTAAAATGTCCAGATTTCATCAGATAAATGATAATGTGAAATTAATGACTCGGTGTTGGAACGGTTGGCCGTTTTTACCTCGGGATCCTGGAATTTATCCAAAATATTGATTTTGTCACATTTACACCAAAGTAGATTTCCATTTAACAAGGAATTTCATTTTAGTATGTAAATGTATAATGCTGTCGTCTTAAAATCGTAATTTTGAGAAAAAAACGAAGGCCCCCCATTTGAGCAATTTTACGTTTACATTAGCGTACATGTACATTATGTTAACTTTCCTATTCAACTACTTTTTAATGTAGAAGCCACGCGGATTCCGAACTTGATGTTCATAACATCTAAATGATAATGAAATCAAATCATTTGACATTGATGATCTTTTAAGAATGATTTAATAAGCAGGTTGAAATTCATTTTATGATACTGAAGCTCTTTATTGATTCGGTGCATTACATGCATCATGACAATTAGCATCGCAAAGTTAGTTGGCGATTCAAAGAAATATGCCTTGATATATTTATTGTGCAGAAATGTAGGCCCGGGAATGTAAAACATGTGTTATTGTATTGTCGCATGGTCTGGGCCGATACCAAGGAGGTTTTTAATTTTTAAAAAAAGGCCCATATAATATATTTCTGGCACAGGGTGATGAAATCAACATAAAACGCGTTTATATTAAAGATAGATTATAATTTCAACAAATTTCAACAAAATTTTGGAGACCAAGTCTATCTGTCCGTGTGCTGGGTTATATGGTTACACTGCAAAAACACCATTCTAGACACCTATCTTGTCCTCGATTTGTAAACATGTTTAAATGCTAAAATATATATATATATATATAGATATTAAACACTGGATGTTTTGAAGTTAGACATGTTGCACATGTTTACAAATCGAGGACAAAAAAGTGTTCAATCTCTAGACACAGTTTTTGCAGTGTATATTAGGTGAGATTTTGGGGTAGGTTAGGTTAGGTTGTGCTATAACGGATAAGGTTATGTTAGGTTGTGCCATGCTTGGGTTATGTTAGGTTGTGCCATGCTTGGGTTATGTTAGGTTGTGCCATGCTTGGGTTATGTTAGGTTGTGCCATGCTTGGGTTATGTTAGGTTGTGCCATGCTTAGGTTATGTTAGGCTGTGCCATGCTTGGGTTATGTTAGGTTGTGCCATGCTTGGGTTATGTTAGGTTGTGCCATGCTTGGGTTATGTTAGGTACGACTAGGCTATTGGGAACCGTTCACAAACACGGTTGGGGGGGGGGGCTGATGCAAAAAGGGGGCCCTGAATTTTTTTTACCCTCCTAAGGGGGGGGGGCCTGAAAAAAAATGACCCAAATTTTCCTGGAAAAATTATATAAAGTTTATATGCTTTTCTATGGCCCATAATTTTCATGTCAAAAAGGGGGGCCCTGAAATTTTTGAGGTCTGTAAAGGGGCCCCCTTACAAGTGTTTGTGAACGGTCTCTTATGTAAAGTAATGCTAGGTGCGTTTAAATAAGTTAAATATATTGATATTTTATTAATTGGGCCTACACTATAGGCCTACATGTAGAAAGTTGTGTTCCCAGTAAACATAAAAATGTTTTAAAACATTATTAACGTTTTGATTTTAGTCAAACATAAAATTACATTAGGGCCTATATGAAATTTTATTGAAAAATATTTTAGGCAAACATATTTTGTAAACACTTCAACATCCTTCTGTTAGAATGTTTTTCAGCAAGTTTTCAAAAATGTTTTGAATGCTATTAAAATATTGTAGGCCCTACCCAGCAAACACAAAACGTTTTAAAAACGTTTTAAATAAGTTATATTTTGGCTTTTGGTTTAGGTAAAAACGTTTTAATAACATTAAAATGTCGGGTTGTATAAAGGTCATGATAACGTTTTAAAACGTTGTATGAAAACACACTACAACAATATTTTTAAATGTTTTCAAAAAATGTTATTGTAAACTATTTTTGCAAACATTTTACCAAATATTTTGCCAACACGTAAATACTATTATGTTAAAATATTTGAACCCTGCAAACACAGAAATGTTCTTAAAATGTTTTTTTCAAAACCTTTTAATAACATTTAAATGTCGGGTTATATAAAGGTCATGAAAACGTTTTTAAAACATTATTGCAAATATTTTGGGCAAACATTTTTCGCAAAATATTTTTTCAACCCCAATTGTATCAAGTTTTCAAGAATGTTTTTGGAAAGTTATTAAAACGATTTTATACCCTTTATATAACCCGACATTTAAACGTTTTCTGTAAAACATTTTGTTTGCTGAGCAGTAGATTATCAAAAATGTTTTTAAGGTTATGAAAACGTTTTATACTCTTAATATACCCTTTATATAACCCGACATTTAAACGTTTTCTGACAACCTTTTATAACCGTTTGCGAATGATGTCGAAAACGTTTTGTGTTTGCTGGGTACACACTTCATACCCTTAAGTTTAAATAACGTTTTGTGGTTGCTGGGTTTACTATAAGGCACGATCAGGTTATAGGTTGAGATACACTGTGTTGCATAATATAAGATTAGGTTACACTGAGAAGACTAATTCGACAAAAATGTGGTTTAAAAACATTTTTAGTGCATGAGCATGACAAATTTATGATGAATTATGAATTAAAATTAGTCACAACTACATTGTCATTCATTAATTTGTCATTCATTAATTTGTCATTTTATAAATTACTCAACAATTTGTCATTAAAAATGAGTCGTGAAAATATTTGTAATAATAAATATTAATTTGAAATGCTATAAATTGTTTCCTCAACATTCCAAGCACATTTCAGCATTTTTGTCTTTGATGATAAATATTTCATTTACATTGACTAATTTTAATTTGTCAAATTATACCACATTTTTTGACCAATCTTTTCAGTGTATGGTAGGATAAGTAACTTGCAATTTACTGTCATTTTGTTTGGAAATGGTCCCACAAATCACCGAGAGTCATAATATTTTGATATACTAAAATATAGGGTTTATAAAACTGAAGTGTGGGTCCTTTTTCAAATACAATTGAAAATGGGTCCCCGGGAAATAGGTTCATGAAGTTGAATGCAAGGAGAGCTCTCGATCATACAAATGATCAACCTCAGATTTAGAGATTTACACAAATTGAATCTGGTCACGTTAATTTGTATTTTTACTGGACCCATCTCCCAAAGAAAATGGCAGTCGCCTTAATTTTGCTAGTGTTTTATTATACAGAGGGTGTGAATCAGCTCAGTATATTAAAATTGAAATATCCGATTTGCACGTTCTTTCCACGATTTTGTAAAACTCATTACCGTGGATTTCATCACCCTGAATCAGAAATGTAATTGATTGTAAACATCTCAAAAAAAGTAACTAACCCCCCTTATATTATGGCCATTATTCAAAAAGCGGCTATTGTATTACAAATCTGTAAAATGCGTTGGAAGCAGAATTTATTTCTGCGCATTTTGACACCTCATTTGATACGATAGCTCAGAAAACAATAAAACACCGGTCAATTTAATGTAGTGATGTCCAGATTTGAAAGTTGCACTTACATACAAATTTTTACAATACAAAAACACTCAGTATATCATTACACAGATTTCCTTCCATTACACTGAATACAAAATCAATAGAACTTACTGCAACTTTCAAATCTTGGGCTACATTGATTTAAATGTACTAATGTGCAGAAATAAATTATGCTTCCAACACATTTTATGGATTGTAATACAATCACCCGTTTTTTAAAAATGATCATTATTTAAGGGGGGTAGTTACATTTTTGAGATGTTTATTATACTAGGCCTAGTAACACACCACATTTTAAGGTATAGACGTATAGGCATACAACATCTTGTTTTTGCAGCTACAAATTTTAACCAAACACAATTCACCAGAAGATAGTGTTCATAATCAAAACTTCTAAAATTACAGGGAGCCCAACATTTCTGTATGTACGATATGCTCGAGGTATATTACTAAATCGCCAAATAACCTGACGATGATAATTGTCTGATAATGCATGGAATGCAAGAGAAGGGGACCATCCCCGGTTCTGATATCTGCAATCAATCCTAGGTTCCAGGATCGTGCATAGGTAAAAAACTATGCACGTTAAGCCCGTGCGACAATACTCAATTTGAGGTATGCACGTATATAGGAAGAAGAAGAAGAATCAATTCTGAGCTTCAGTATCATGAAATGAATTTCAACCTACTTATTCAATAATTCTCAAAAGATTATAAAATGTCAAAAAATTTGATTTCATTATCACTTAAGATGTGATGAACATCAAGGTCGGAATCAGCGCGGTCTTTTACTTTAAAATACTTGAATGGGAAAATTAACACAATGTACACGTGCGCTAATAAATGTAAAATTTTTCAAATCAAAGCCCTCGTTTTTTCTGAAAATTAAAATTTTCAAACAATTACAATGTATATTCAAATACTAAAATAAAACGCCATGTAAAATGGAAGTCTACGTTGGTGTAAATATGACAGAATCCAATATTATGAAGATTTCGGAATCCCGAGGTAAAAACAGGCAACAATTCCAGCGCCGAGATATTAGTTTCACATTACCATTTATCTGATGAAATCTGGACATTTAGATAGACGCATAATTCATGATCAGTTTGTTTTTGTTCTGTGGATGCTTTTGAAGATATGGTACAATTTAGCAAGGGTGCAATAGATATTTAGTGTCATGCAATTCTGAGAAATGTACAATTTCAAACAATTTTCTAACATATATAAAGTCCACTTTCTTCTCACGATGCTCCATGTTTTGTGGGAATGGGTCACAAATAACGAATTTTAAAAGAATGGTATATTGGGCTACTTAACTTTTTCAGAATAATGGTGTACACTGCAGCTATGTCCGTCAAGATTTCAGTCTTCCGTTTTCCCAGGCAGTATCTTATCAAGTCGCTCCAAACGTCTTTCGTACATTACGCAAGTCATGTTGTTCCTGGAAAATAAAAATATTCATGTTACTAAAAGCCAGAAATAGGTAAATTTATTTATTTATTTATTTTCTCCGGAGGATTGTAAACACTACGCTGAATGAAGACGCCGTGATGGTAACTTTTAGCAAATGTCAAGAATGATAGAGTCCAATATCAGTATCCATGCTGCTATTTATTTCTTATTTAACCTGGGGTGACCAATCAATGCACTGGCACTGTTCTGAGTGTTCTCCCTTGGTTCCCAGGTAATCGATCATGAACAATGATGAACGTCACAATTTTACTCATTAACTTTGTCGTCTAAGTCTATGATGATGGCTGACGATGATGATAATGATAATAATGACGATGACAGATGATGATAGATGACAAAAAAAAATACGGTGATGCGGGTGATTATGATAAAGATGGCGATTTATTTTCTTGTTTTGTTTATTCATGTTATTAGTATTACTTTGTTTTGCACCGTGGCACCTATTTTATTAACCTGAGATCCCTGTCCGAAATTGACTGTCATTTTATTGGTATCATTACGAATTAAAATTTAATCATAATAGTGAGGTGACTGTGAACAAAATTTAAGCAGATAAATGACAAATAAACCAGATTACTTACCAATCTGACACTGGAATTTGCAAATATTAAGACGATCTTAATTTCCGAGCATCCTTCTCTCGTCTGCACCGCAGCCTGTTTGATTCCTTTTTCGCGCCACTTGGTCTCAATTGGTCACTTGGCGTCATCGTCATCACATCTGCGCATGCTCAATTGGTAATTTCAATTAAAATCCATACACCCCCCTATGGAAGACATGACCTTAATCTTCAACACAGGGAGTATGCATTTCAGAAGGATAAAGGGGGACTCACTTTGAAACATACACTCCCTGTGTGAAAGATTAAAGTCATGTCTTCCAGATGGGTGTGTGCATTTGAACTGCAACAGCCCAATTAGAAGATTAAAAGCTGAATTGAAATCCTGTCAAAATTATCGAATAGGCCTACACTTGACCTACCTACTTGACCTGGATAGTCTTGACTACGTGCTTGACTACATCAATCGATCAAATTCAAATAAATAAAATAAAAGCTAAATTGAATTAAAAATTAATTTAAGTAGCAAATAAGAAAATAAAACAAAACAAAACAAACCCCCCAAAAGAAAAAAAAATAAACAAATAAAAATAAATAAATAAATAAATAAAATAAATAAATAAAAAATAAATAAATAAATAAATAAATAAATAAATAAATAAATAAATAAATATTAAAATAAATAAATAAATAAAATAACATACGGTATTGAAATATAAATAAAAATAAAAATAACACGTTTGTTTGTTTGTTCGTGCGTTTGTTTTTGCGGCTCGCATTAATTTAAGAAATAATCCAGATTTTTTTCCCATAATTATGTCGTATATAGTTGATGAATGATTTTCTTTCAGAAGTAGATAGCGCATCGACGAAATATATACTTCCTATATCACTTTGATGAACGACTTAAACTTGCTATCAGCAGTAGATAGGGCATTGATATGAACTACTCGCTATCAGCAGTAGATGGCGCATTGATGAACTACTTGCTATCAGGAGTAGATAGCGCATTGATGAACTACTTGCTATCAGCAATAGATAGGGCTTTGAGAAACTATATTTGCTATCAGCAGTAGATAGCGTATTGATGAACTACTTGCTACCAGCAGTAGATAGGGCATTGGTGAACTACTTGCTATCAGCAATAGATAGGGCATTGATGAACTACTTGCTATTAGCAGTAGATAGCGCATTGATGATGAACTATTTTGCGCTAAGCAGTACTAGATAGGGAATGGATGAACTACTTGATAATAATAATAATAATAATATACGGCGCTTACTATAGCGCAATACCAAACATGTTCATATCAACAATAGATAGGGCATTGATGAACTACTTGCTATCAGCAGTAGATAGAGCATTGATGTCAGGGGCTATTTAGTTTGAAAAAGTCATTGCACGCCGGCAAATGGAAAGTTTCCGGACAGAGTGTAAACGCTGTTGTTAGCAAAGCGTTGGGGGGGGGGGGGGGCAAAGGGAGTAAATATGGACACGAATCGACCATGGCTTCGTACTTGGTCCACAGAATCTGAATTGTAAAACAAAAAATTGAAAATGATTGCCCATCTAAAGCCATTTGGTGCATTTTTACATTATTATTACTTCGTCTACAAGTATATATAGTGTTTTTGATGGAAGCTAAATTAATACGATACATGCGTAAATATGCCAATGCAATAGATTGGTCTTACAATAGTACTTGTTTGTATATGCTTGGATCTGTAATTTATTTGCTCAAATTCCATAATGCCGCCAGTATTAATATAGCTTTCATAAGAAGCACTATATATGCTTGTAGACGAGGTTTTACGGTAGGTGTACTGGTGTCCAAGCCAGAAGCCAAATGGTCATTTTTATATCAATAACACAAAAACTGAATGTAGCCGACTTGGTCCTAACATAATCATCACGATCAACACGACTTTGAGTCTTTTATATGCTAGCGTTATACAGCGCGGATCCAAGGGAGCTCAGGGTGGGGTGGGGCCCACCCCTCCTCTAAACAAAAATTGAAGAATTTGTAGGAGATTTTGACTAAATTTGAGCAAAATGTCTATACTCTGAGGAGAGTGTACCCCTCGAGCTTCTTGCTTCCCAGAGGACCATTTTTTCGTAAACATGGACAGAAAACATTTCATGATCGTGCTTAAGGCCCCTCTCCTTTCAAAACCTGGATTAGTCACTGATTATTACCCGTGGGTTTTGTCTAGTTTGTGGAAAGCAAAGAAGGGGGAAGGAAAAGGGAGACAAGAGAAGATACAGGAGAAAAGAGGGTATAGAAGGGGACGACAACAAGAAAAATGGAGAAAGAGAAGTCAGTAGGAGGAAAAATATACAATTTACATAATCTTGCCCACCATGAGCAAATTTTGAGGCTGGCTACGCCCATCTCAAAAATTATAATTATGCAGCATTTTTGAGCACTTTAAACAAGGTATGTGCACAAATCTTTTATGCGTCAAGATATTTTATGGTTAAAATGCATCAATACTGATCGCTTGATGGAAATTTCTGTACGATACAGTATCATGTATTTTGAGAGATGGTCTAACACCAGTAAAGTATACCAGATGAATCAGGAACATGTACTCGTACTATGAAATAATTTATTTTTGTGATATAGAATAACAATATTCATATTGAATATTAGCTTCCATTTTGTACATAATATCTATTTTTACGCACCTAAATTTTAATCAAGGTTCTTCATTTAAGCTTTATACAGCCATTTGAAATGACTATTTAAGACAGAAAAATATAGGAGTATCAAATTTCTTCAAGGACAAATTCTTACAATACGCCCCACACAAGTTGGTTTCTTTCAGAACGCTATATTAAGAATTTACCTCCCGCTTTTAACTTGCAAGCATAATTTTCATTTTCATTTTGTAAGGAATGACTTCTTACATGCGCTCACAAAACATAATGGTCACATACATGATATAGGCCTATACCAGAACTTCTAGAAGGTGTATGGTTGTACGTGGGTACGTTTTTAATAATATCATTCACACGTGACGACGTTTAGCACGTTTTCCACTGAAGAAGGAACCAAGCTCTAAAAGCTTTATATGAAAGGTAACAATTGCAAAATTATTAATTTTATAGCTATATACGATGAGCCGTAAGATGTGCTTTGAACTGGACTTAATTTCAGACATTTTTTGGTACTTGCTCCCCATTAAAGAAGGAATCAAACTCTAAAAGCTTTTATCTGTAGTGTAACAGTAGTAAAATTTATATTTAATTTGTAGCTACCTGTGTCTTAAGATGTTTTCTGAACCGTACATAATTTCTGATAATATAAGTAAAAACATAAGTTTCTTGTTCTTGGTGTTCACGATTAAGAGGATTCAAACTCTACAGAAGTTTTTACTATGAGCGGTATCTAGTGTAGTAAAATTTATACTTGAGTTTGTAGCTACCTGTGTCATGCGTGTCAGATAATATAAAGCAACATTTATGAGTCCCGTGAATTCTTTCAGGTTTTATGTGGAAATTGCGCAAAATAATTTCAATAATTTTAGCTTCATAAACCATTGTGTACTGTGCGAATTTATCCCTGCTCCGAAGTTGCAATTAAACTTCAATGAAATAAATATGGCAAATGTTATGAAAAGATAAAACTTTAAATAGTAACAGTTGATTTCAAGATATATCATAATGATGATGCTATATTTTAACGATTTATTTCATGGTGCCCATCGGGCACAAATATTTACTGGTGGACACTTTGAGGCAATCGGAAGGTTGAATTAACTGGGTGGGCAAATTAATTCACTAGGTGTGCATTTACCCACCCAGTTTATCTGATATTTACCACCCTGCTCTATTTTTCTCCTTTTCTACTCCCCCGTTTCTTTGTGAGGTGAGGTAGACAATGTCCCCTGTGTCCGCGCCTGCTCTAAGGCAGCGGTTCCGAAACTATTTTTATATGCATTGGTCCCAATGGAATGAGCAAAATTTACCTTCATTTGGGGCTAAAATAGCCTGAAATTAAAAATACCAGAGATTTTGTTAGACAATTTTGGATTGAGTAAATAAGGTAATGTTACTCGATTTAACTTCATTTCCTGGTCATTTGACCGGTTGAAACTTGAATGGCATATACCGTAAATATTTTAAGCACGGATTTTCATTTCTCACTGCACGGATTTTTAATTCCACTGCACGAACGTGCCAGGAGGCACGTTAAAATAGCCCCTGATTGATGAACTACTTGCTATCAGCAGTAGATAGGGCATTGATGAACTACTTGTTATCAGCAGTAGATAGGGCTTTGATAAACTACTTGCTATCATCAGTAACGCAATGATGAACTATACTTGCTATCAGCAGTAGATGGCGCATTGATGAACGTTTTGCTATTAGCGGTAGAGCGCATTGATGAAATACTTGCTATAGCAGCATTATTATAGCGCATTGACCAACTGCTTGTTATCAGTAACGCTTTGATGAACTACTTGCTATCAGCATTACGCATTGATGAATTACTTGCGCTCAGCGTACTAGATAGGGCATTGATGAACTATTTGATATTTTTTTTACCTGAGTGCCATCACTATTTTTCAGCCTTTTATTGAAATGTACCTTTCACCTTTGACCCCGATTATGTATGATATGCTATAATAGTCATATGCACGTGCTAAGTAATGTTGATAAACACATGTCCAGTCTACACAGAGAAGATGTAAAGAAAGGAGGGAGAACGGAATTATATCCTTGAGATAATGGGACCAAAAGGGTCTCAAAACCACACAAGGGTCTCAAAAGTACAATAAGGTCTCAAAAACACATAAAGGTCTCAGAAATAAACACACAATAAGGTCTGAAAAGTATAATAAGGTCTCAAAAACACATAAAGGTCTCAGAAATAAACACACAATAAGGTCTCAAAGGTATAATAAAGTCTCAAAAACACAGAAAGGTCTCAGAAACAAACACACGACAAGGTCTCAATAGTACAATGAGGTCTCAAATACAGAGAAAGGTCTCAAAAACACGTTATGGTCTCAAAAATACGTTATGGTCTCAAAAACACGTTATGGTCTCAAAAACACCTTATGGTCTCAAAAACACATCAGCTTGCAGTTTCGCATGCGAAACTACACATTCTGTCACGCACATCCGCATGCGGAACTACACATCCCAACTTGCATTTCCACATGCGGTGATGCACATGACAGCACATCGGGATGTGCAGTTCCGCATGGGGAACTGCAACATTTTTGGTGCATTTCCGCTTGGGGAATTGCAATATTTTTGGTTTATTTCTCCATGACAAACTGCAATACTTTGGTGTATTTCCGCATGGGAAACTGCAATATTTTTGGTGTATTTCCGCATGGGAAACTGCAATATGTTTGGTGTATTTCCGAATGGGATGTATTAATCAAAATTATGTTGCATTTTTGTGAAAGTTTAAGTCAAATGACTAGTCACTGCTTTGACATGCAGTGAATAGGCCTATGCGTCATTTCATCATGCTAAATTAAATTACTATGTCGCACTGTCGACACGGGGAAGGGGGAGTCTAAGCCCCCATGTCACAAGGGAAAAAGCGGTAAATCGCACATTATTTCACATTATTTGCACATTATTTGCAGAATCTCTCCTCTTTTTCAGATTATAAACTTACTTAACAGAAATTGTGGGAAATTTTGGCGAACTTAGCGTTTTTGAGCGATTTTGCTCGTTTTACCGCTTTTTCCCTTGTGTCATGGGGCCTGTATCACCCGCCATACACCAAATTTTTGAAGGGAAAAAAATGCATTGTGGGGGTGTTTGGGGGGTCAAAAAATAAAATGTTTGAAATTGCCCATACTTTCAACCCCTGCAATTTTAAGGCAGTCAATATATAGGATATTGCACAATTTGAATTCCAAAATGTGGCTTTACCACAGGGTTCAATGGGAGAATTCAAACTTTAAATGGCTTTTTCCGGAATTTCAAGTGCTTTTTTTCTGGCGTCAAAAAAATTAGAATTGATTCCGGATCAAAGTTTCGCAACGAGAACGCGCATATTACTTAGGGCTTTCGAAAGAAGCGGGAAATTTAAATCAAATTTGCTCCACAGGTTCCAAAGTACACAATGTGCTTACACTCAGTGATTTACCAGCCTACCTTGTATGTCCGATGTGTGAAATCAATGCAGCCAATGCTTAATGGGCTGTTCCAGTTAAAATCCTTACACCCTCTAGATGGAGGTCATGACGTCAATCTTGCACACAGGAGTGTAGATATCAAATGCGGTCACCCATTCATGCAACTCCATTTGATATTCACACTCCCTGTGTGGAAGATGTCTTGCCGGGTGGGGAGTATGGAATTCAAGTGGAATAGCCCAACATTTCTTCTTTTGTAGGATTTGAAGGATTTCAATATTTAAGTCTGTTCCAGATCATGATTTTACATTTGAAATCACTCGCCTTAAAAAAAAAAAAAAATCTGCAGGGGGGTAGGTGGGGGGGGGCTGAAAATTTGAAACGTTCAAAATCACTCATATTTTTAACCACTGGAATCTCAAGGCAGCCAATGTGTAGCATATAGCTCAATTTGGACTCCAACTTGTATATTTTGCATAGGGTTCCATGTAAAATTAAAACTTCAAATGCATTTTTCGGGAATTCCAAGTGCTTTTTTCCTCTGGCGTCAAAAAATTAGAATTGGTTCCGGATCAAAGTTTCGCAACGAGAACGCGCATATTACTTAGGGCTTTCGAGATAAAAAAAAAAAAAAAAAAAAAAAAAAAGCCGCAAAAAATTGAAATCGATATTTTGCTGCTGTGTACTGTACATACTCAATGTGTAGCTGATACAGTGAAATTTGACTGCCACACTCTTGCAGCCAATGGGCTATTCCATTTGACACGCATACACCCCCTAGATGGAGGTCATGACCTCAATCGCGCACACAGGGGTGTAGATATCAAATGGAATCGCCTATTCAGGTAACTTCATTTGAAATTCACACTCCCTGTGTGGAAGATTAAGGGCATGTCTTCCATAGGGGTGTATGGATTTTAACTGAATAGCCCAATGGTTTAATCACCTGTTTGAGTTCTGCATGTAAAATCATCTGCAAGTAAGAAGCCCCATGTCACAAGGGAAAAAGCGGTAAATCGCACATTATTTCACATTATTTGCACATTATTTGCAGAATCTCTCCTCTTTTTCAGATTATAAACTTACTTAACAGAAATTGTGGGAAATTTTGGCGAACTTAGCGTTTTTGAGCGATTTTGCTCGTTTTACCGCTTTTTCCCTTGTGTCATGGGGCCTGTATCACCCGCCATACACCAAATTTTTTGAAGGGGAAAAAATGCATTGTGGGGGGGTGTTTGGGGGGGTCAAAAAATAAAATGTTTGAAATTGCCCATACTTTCAACCCCTGCAATTTTAAGGCAGTCAATATATAGGATATTGCACAATTTGAATTCCAAATGTGGCTTTACCACAGGGTTCAATGGGAGAATTCAAACTTTAAATGGCTTTTTCCGGAATTTCAAGTGCTTTTTTCCTCCGTCAAAAAATTAGAATTGATTCCGGATCAAAGTTTCGCAACAAAATTACTTAGGGCTTTCGAAAGAAGCGGGAAATTTAAATCAAATTTGCTCCACAGGTTCCAAAGTACACAATGTGCTTACACTCAGTGATTTACCAGCCTACCTTGTATGTCCGATGTGTGAAATCAATGCAGCCAATGCTTAATGGGCTGTTCCAGTTAAAATCCTTACACCCTCTAGATGGAGGTCATGACGTCAATCTTGCACACAGGAGTGTAGATATCAAATGCGGTCACCCATTCATGCAACTCCATTTGATATTCACACTTCCTGTGTGGAAGATGTCTTGCCGGGTGGGGAGTATGGAATTCAAGTGGAATAGCCCAACATTTCTTCTTTTGTAGGATTTGAAGGATTTCAATATTTAAGTCTGTTCCAGATCATGATTTTACATTTGAAATCACTCGCCTTTAAAAAAAAAAAAAAAATCTGCAGGGGGGTAGGTGGGGGGGCTGAAAATTTGAAACGTTCAAAATCACTCATATTTTTAACCACTGGAATCTCAAGGCAGCCAATGTGTAGCATATAGCTCAATTTGGACTCCAACTTGTATATTTTGCATAGGGTTCCATGTAAAATTAAAACTTCAAATGCATTTTCTGAATTCCAAGTGCTTTTTTCCTCTGGCGTCAAAAAATTAGAATTGGTTCCGGATCAAAGTTTCGCAACGAGAACGCGCATATTACTTAGGGCTTTCGAGATAAAAAAAAAAAAAAAAAAAAGCCGCAAAAAATTGAAATCGATATTTTGCTGCTGTGTACTGTACATACTCAATGTGTAGCTGATACAGTGAAATTTGACTGCCACACTCTTGCAGCCAATGGGCTATTCCATTTGACATGCATACACCCCTAGATGGAGGTCATGACTCAATCGCGCACACAGGGGTGTAGATATCAAATGGAATCGCCTATTCAGGTAACTTCATTTGAAATTCACACTCCCTGTGTGGAAGATTAAGGCATGTCTTCCATAGGGGTGTATGGATTTTAACTGAATAGCCCAATGGTTTAATCACCTGTTTGAGTTCTGCATGTAAAATCATCTGCAAGTAAGAAGCCCCCATGTCACAAGGGAAAAAGCGGTAAATCGCACATTATTTCACATTATTTGCACATTATTTGCAGAATCTCTCCTCTTTTTCAGATTATAAACTTACTTAACAGAAATTGTGGGAAATTTTGGCGAACTTAGCGTTTTTGAGCGATTTTGCTCGTTTTACCGCTTTTTCCCTTGTGTCATGGGGCCTGTATCACCCGCCATACACCAAATTTTTTGAAGGGAAAAAAATGCGTTGGGGGGGAGTCAAAAAAAATAAAATGTTTGAAATTGCCCATACTTTCAACCCCTGCAATTTTAAGGCAGTCAATATATAGGATATTGCACAATTTGAATTCCAAAATGTGGCTTTACCACAGGGTTCAATGGGAGAATTCAAACTTTAAATGGCTTTTTCCGGAATTTCAAGTGCTTTTTTCCTCTGGCGTCAAAAAATTAGAATTGATTCCGGATCAAAGTTTCGCAACGAGAACGCGCATATTACTTAGGGCTTTCGAAAGAAGCGGGAAATTTAAATCAAATTTGCTCCACAGGTTCCAAAGTACACAATGTGCTTACACTCAGTGATTTACCAGCCTACCTTGTATGTCCGATGTGTGAAATCAATGCAGCCAATGCTTAATGGGCTGTTCCAGTTAAAATCCTTACACCCTCTAGATGGAGGTCATGACGTCAATCTTGCACACAGGAGTGTAGATATCAAATGCGGTCACCCATTCATGCAACTCCATTTGATATTCACACTCCCTGTGTGGAAGATGTCTTGCCGGGTGGGGAGTATGGAATTCAAGTGGAATAGCCCAACATTTCTTCTTTTTGTAGGATTTGAAGGATTTCAATATTTAAGTCTGTTCCAGATCATGATTTTACATTTGAAATCACTCGCCTTTAAAAAAAAAAAAAAAAAAAAAATCTGCAGGGGGGTAGGTGGGGGGCTGAAAATTTGAAACGTTCAAAATCACTCATATTTTTAACCACTGGAATCTCAAGGCAGCCAATGTGTAGCATATAGCTCAATTTGGACTCCAACTTGTATATTTTGCATAGGGTTCCATGTAAAATTAAAACTTCAAATGCATTTTTTTGTAATTTTAAGTGCTTTTTTCCTCTGGCGTCAAAAAATTAGAATTGGTTCCGGATCAAAGTTTCGCAACGAGAACGCGCATATTACTTAGGGCTTTCGAGATAAAAAAAAAAAAAAAAAAAAAAAAAAAAGCCGCAAAAAATTGAAATCGATATTTTGCTGCTGTGTACTGTACATACTCAATGTGTAGCTGATACAGTGAAATTTGACTGCCACACTCTTGCAGCCAATGGGCTATTCCATTTGACATGCATACACCCCCTAGATGGAGGTCATGACTCAATCGCGCACACAGGGTGTAGATATCAAATGGAATCGCCTATTCAGGTAACTTCATTTGAAATTCACACTCCCTGTGTGGAAGATTAAGGGCATGTCTTCCATAGGGGTGTATGGATTTTAACTGAATAGCCCAATGGTTTAATCACCTGTTTGAGTTCTGCATGTAAAATCATCTGCAAGTAAGAAGCCCCCATGTCACAAGGAAAAAGCGGTAAATCGCACATTATTTCACATTATTTGCACATTATTTGCAGAATCTCTCCTCTTTTTCAGATTATAAACTTACTTAACAGAAATTGTGGGAAATTTTGGCGAACTTAGCGTTTTTGAGCGATTTTGCTCGTTTTACCGCTTTTTCCCTTGTGTCATGGGGCCTGTATCACCCGCCATACACCAAATTTTTGAAGGGGAAAAAAATGCATTGGGGGGGTGTTTGGGGGGTCAAAAAATAAAATGTTTGAAATTGCCCATACTTTCAACCCCTGCAATTTTAAGGCAGTCAATATATAGGATATTGCACAATTTGAATTCCAAAATGTGGCTTTACCACAGGGTTCAATGGGAGAATTCAAACTTTAAATGGCTTTTTCCGGAATTTCAAGTGCTTTTTTTCAAAAAAAAAAAAAAAATTAGAATTGATTCCGGATCAAAGTTTCGCAACGAGAACGCGCATATTACTTAGGGCTTTCGAAAGAAGCGGGAAATTTAAATTAAATTTGCTCCACAGGTTCCAAAGTACACAATGTGCTTACACTCAGTGATTTACCAGCCTACCTTGTATGTCCGATGTGTGAAATGCAGCTAATGCTTAATGGGCTCATCCAGTTAAAATCCTTACACCCTCTAGATGGAGGTCATGACGTCAATCTTGCACACAGGAGTGTAGATATCAAATGCGGTCACCCATTCATGCAACTCCATTTGATATTCACACTCCCTGTGTGGAAGATGTCTTGCCGGGTGGGGAGTATGGAATTCAAGTGGAATAGCCCAACATTTCTTCTTTTGTAGGATTTGAAGGATTTCAATATTTAAGTCTGTTCCAGATCATGATTTTACATTTGAAATCACTCGCCTTTAAAAAAAAAAAAAAAATCTGCAGGGGGGTAGGTGGGGGGGGGCTGAAAATTTGAAACGTTCAAATTCACTCATATTTTTAACCACTGGAATATCAAGGCAGCCAATGTATAGCATATAGCTCAATTTGGACTCCAACTTGTATATTTTGCATAGGGTTCCATGTAAAATTAAAACTTCAAATGCATTTTTCTGAATTCCAAGTGCTTTTTTCCTCTGGCGTCAAAAAAAAATTAGAATTGGTTCCGGATCAAAGTTTCGCAACGAGAACGCGCATATTACTTAGGGCTTTCGAGATAAAAAAAAAAAAAAAAAAAAAAAAAAAAAGCCGCAAAAATTGAAATCGATATTTTGCTGCTGTGTACTGTACATACTCAATGTGTAGCTGATACAGTGAAATTTGACTGCCACACTCTTGCAGCCAATGGGCTATTCCATTTGACATGCATACACCCCTAGATGGAGGTCATGACTCAATCGCGCACACAGGGGTGTAGATATCAAATGGAATCGCCTATTCAGGTAACTTCATTTGAAATTCACACTCCCTGTGTGGAAGATTAAGGGCATGTCTTCCATAGGGGTGTATGGATTTTAACTGGAATAGCCCAATGGTTTAATCACCTGTTTGAGTTCTGCATGTAAAATCATCTGCAAGTAAGAAGCCCCCATGTCACAAGGGAAAAAGCGGTAAATCGCACATTATTTCACATTATTTGCACATTATTTGCAGAATCTCTCCTCTTTTTCAGATTATAAACTTACTTAACAGAAATTGTGGGAAATTTTGGCGAACTTAGCGTTTTTGAGCGATTTTGCTCGTTTTACCGCTTTTTCCCTTGTGTCATGGGGCCTGTATCACCCGCCATACACCAAATTTTTGAAGGAAAAAAATGCATTGTGGGGGGGTGTTTGGGGGGTCAAAAAAATAAAATGTTTGAAATTGCCCATACTTTCAACCCCTGCAATTTTAAGGCAGTCAATATATAGGATATTGCACAATTTGAATTCCAAAATGTGGCTTTACCACAGGGTTCAATGGGAGAATTCAAACTTTAAATGGCTTTTTCCGGAATTTCAAGTGCTTTTTTGCTCTGGCGTCAAAAAATTAGAATTGATTCGGATCAAAGTTTAACGAGAACGCCGCATATTACTTAGGGCTTTCGAAAGAAGCGGGAAATTTAAATCAAATTTGCTCCACAGGTTCCAAAGTACACAATGTGCTTACACTCAGTGATTTACCAGCCTACCTTGTATGTCCGATGTGTGAAATCAATGCAGCCAATGCTTAATGGGCTGTTCCAGTTAAAATCCTTACACCCTCTAGATGGAGGTCATGACGTCAATCTTGCACACAGGAGTGTAGATATCAAATGCGGTCACCCATTCATGCAACTCCATTTGATATTCACACTCCCTGTGTGGAAGATGTCTTGCCGGGTGGGGAGTATGGAATTCAAGTGGAATAGCCCAACATTTCTTCTTTTGTAGGATTTGAAGGATTTCAATATTTAAGTCTGTTCCAGATCATGATTTTACATTTGAAATCACTCGCCTTTAAAAAAAAAAAAAAATCTGCAGGGGGGGGTAGGTGGGGGGGGGCTGAAAATTTGAAACGTTCAAAATCACTCATATTTTTAACCACTGGAATCTCAAGGCAGCCAATGTGTAGCATATAGCTCAATTTGGACTCCAACTTGTATATTTTGCATAGGGTTCCATGTAAAATTAAAACTTCAAATGCATTTTCTGAATTCCAAGTGCTTTTTTTCCTCTGGCGTCAAAAAATTAGAATTGGTTCCGGATCAAAGTTTCGCAACGAGAACGCGCATATTACTTAGGGCTTTAGAGATAAAAAAAAAAAAAAAAAAAAAAAAAGCCGCAAAAAATTGAAATCGATATTTTGCTGCTGTGTACTGTACATACTCAATGTGTAGCTGATACAGTGAAATTTGACTGCCACACTCTTGCAGCCAATGGGCTATTCCATTTGACATGCATACACCCCTAGATGGAGGTCATGACTCAATCGCGCACACAGGGTGTAGATATCAAATGGAATCGCCTATTCAGGTAACTTCATTTGAAATTCACACCCTGTGTGGAAGATTAAAGGCATGTCTTCCATAGGGGTGTATGGATTTTAACTGGAATAGCCCAATGGTTTAATCACCTGTTTGAGTTCTGCATGTAAAATCATCTGCAAGTAAGAAGCCCCCATGTCACAAGGGAAAAAGCGGTAAATCGCACATTATTTCACATTATTTGCACATTATTTGCAGAATCTCTCCTCTTTTCAGATTATAAACTTACTTAACAGAAATTGTGGGAAATTTTGGCGAACTTAGCGTTTTTGAGCGATTTTGCTCGTTTTACCGCTTTTTCCCTTGTGTCATGGGGCCTGTATCACCCGCCATACACCAAATTTTTGAAGGGAAAAAATGCATTGTGGGGGGTGTTTGGGGGGTCAAAAAAAAAAATAAAATGTTTGAAATTGCCCATACTTTCAACCCCTGCAATTTTAAGGCAGTCAATATATAGGATATTGCACAATTTGAATTCCAAAATGTGGCTTTACCACAGGGTTCAATGGGAGAATTCAAACTTTAAATGGCTTTTTCCGGAATTTCAAGTGCTTTTTTCCTCTGGCGTCAAAAAATTAGAATTGATTCCGGATCAAAGTTTCGCAACGAGAACGCGCATATTACTTAGGGCTTTCGAAAGAAGCGGGAAATTTAAATCAAATTTGCTCCACAGGTTCCAAAGTACACAATGTGCTTACACTCAGTGATTTACCAGCCTACCTTGTATGTCCGATGTGTGAAATCAATGCAGCCAATGCTTAATGGGCTGTTCCAGTTAAAATCCTTACACCCTCTAGATGGAGGTCATGACGTCAATCTTGCACACAGGAGTGTAGATATCAAATGCGGTCACCCATTCATGCAACTCCATTTGATATTCACACTCCCTGTGTGGAAGATGTCTTGCCGGGTGGGGAGTATGGAATTCAAATGGAATAACAAAACATTACTTCTTTTGTGGGATTTGAAGGATTTCAATATTTAAGTCTGTTCCAGATCATGATTTTACATTTGAATTCACTCGCCTAAAAAAAAAAAAAAAAATCTGCAGGGGGGGTAGGTGGGGGGGCTGAAAATTTGAAACGTTCAAAATCACTCATATTTTTAACCACTGGAATCTCAAGGCAGCCAATGTGTAGCATATAGCTCAATTTGGACTCCAACTTGTATATTTTGCATAGGGTTCCATGTAAAATTAAAACTTCAAATGCATTTTTCTGAATTCCAAGTGCTTTTTTTCCTCTGGCGTCAAAAATTAGAATTGGTTCCGGATCAAAGTTTCGCAACGAGAACGCGCATATTACTTAGGGCTTTCGAGATAAAAAAAAAAAAAAAAAAAAAAAAAAAAAGCCGCAAAAAATTGAAATCGATATTTTGCTGCTGTGTACTGTACATACTCAATGTGTAGCTGATACAGTGAAATTTGACTGCCACACTCTTGCAGCCAATGGGCTATTCCATTTGACATGCATACACCCCTAGATGGAGGTCATGACCTCAATCGCGCACACAGGGGTGTAGATATCAAATGGAATCGCCTATTCAGGTAACTTCATTTGAAATTCACACTCCTGTGTGGAAGATTAAGGGCATGTCTTCCATAGGGGTGTATGGATTTTAACTGGAATAGCCCAATGGTTTAATCACCTGTTTGAGTTCTGCATGTAAAATCATCTGCAAGTAAGAAGCCCCCATGTCACAAGGGAAAAAGCGGTAAATCGCACATTATTTCACATTATTTGCACATTATTTGCAGAATCTCTCCTCTTTTTTCATTTTATAAACTTACTTAACAGAAATTGTGGGAAATTTTGGCGAACTTAGCGTTTTTGAGCGATTTTGCTCGTTTTACCGCTTTTTCCCTTGTGTCATGGGGCCTGTATCACCCGCCATACACCAAATTTTTGAAGGGGAAAAAATGCATTGTGGGGGGTGTTTGGGGGTCAAAAAAATAAAATGTTTGAAATTGCCCATACTTTCAACCCCTGCAATTTTAAGGCAGTCAATATATAGGATATTGCACAATTTGAATTCCAAAATGTGGCTTTACCACAGGGTTCAATGGGAGAATTCAAACTTTAAATGGCTTTTTCCGGAATTTCAAGTGCTTTTTTCCTCTGGCGTCAAAAAATTAGAATTGATTCCGGATCAAAGTTTCGCAACGAGAACGCGCATATTACTTAGGGCTTTCGAAAGAAGCGGGAAATTTAAATCAAATTTGCTCCACAGGTTCCAAAGTACACAATGTGCTTACACTCAGTGATTTACCAGCCTACCTTGTATGTCCGATGTGTGAAATCAATGCAGCCAATGCTTAATGGGCTGTTCCAGTTAAAATCCTTACACCCTCTAGATGGAGGTCATGACGTCAATCTTGCACACAGGAGTGTAGATATCAAATGCGGTCACCCATTCATGCAACTCCATTTGATATTCACACTCCCTGTGTGGAAGATGTCTTGCCGGGTGGGGAGTATGGAATTCAAGTGGAATAGCCCAACATTTCTTCTTTTTGTAGGATTTGAAGGATTTCAATATTTAAGTCTGTTCCAGATCATGATTTTACATTTGAAATCACTCGCCTTTAAAAAAAAAAAAAAAAAAAATCTGCAGGGGGGTAGGTGGGGGGGCTGAAAATTTGAAACGTTCAAAATCACTCATATTTTTAACCACTGGAATCTCAAGGCAGCCAATGTGTAGCATATAGCTCAATTTGGACTCCAACTTGTATATTTTGCATAGGGTTCCATGTAAAATTAAAACTTCAAATGCATTTTTCTGTAATTCCAAGTGCTTTTTTCCTCTGGCGTCAAAAAATTAGAATTGGTTCCGGATCAAAGTTTCGCAACGAGAACGCGCATATTACTTAGGGCTTTCGAGATAAAAAAAAAAAAAAAAAAAAAAAAGCCGCAAAAATTGAAATCGATATTTTGCTGCTGTGTACTGTACATACTCAATGTGTAGCTGATACAGTGAAATTTGACTGCCACACTCTTGCAGCCAATGGGCTATTCCATTTGACATGCATACACCCCTAGATGGAGGTCATGACTCAATCGCGCACACAGGGGTGTAGATATCAAATGGAATCGCCTATTCAGGTAACTTCATTTGAAATTCACACTCCCTGTGTGGAAGATTAAGGGCATGTCTTCCATAGGGGTGTATGGATTTTAACTGGAATAGCCCAATGGTTTAATCACCTGTTTGAGTTCTGCATGTAAAATCATCTGCAAGTAAGAAGCCCCCATGTCACAAGGGAAAAAGCGGTAAATCGCACATTATTTCACATTATTTGCACATTATTTGCAGAATCTCTCCTCTTTTTCAGATTATAAACTTACTTAACAGAAATTGTGGGAAATTTTGGCGAACTTAGCGTTTTTGAGCGATTTTGCTCGTTTTACCGCTTTTTCCCTTGTGTCATGGGGCCTGTATCACCCGCCATACACCAAATTTTTGAAGGGGAAAAAATGCATTGTGGGGGTGTTTGGGGGGTCAAAAAAATAAAATGTTTGAAATTGCCCATACTTTCAACCCCTGCAATTTTAAGGCAGTCAATATATAGGATATTGCACAATTTGAATTCCAAAATGTGGCTTTACCACAGGGTTCAATGGGAGAATTCAAACTTTAAATGGCTTTTTCCGGAATTTCAAGTGCTTTTTTCCTCTGGCGTCAAAAAATTAGAATTGATTCCGGATCAAAGTTTCGCAACGAGAACGCGCATATTACTTAGGGCTTTCGAAAGAAGCGGGAAATTTAAATCAAATTTGCTCCACAGGTTCCAAAGTACACAATGTGCTTACACTCAGTGATTTACCAGCCTACCTTGTATGTCCGATGTGTGAAATCAATGCAGCCAATGCTTAATGGGCTGTTCCAGTTAAAATCCTTACACCCTCTAGATGGAGGTCATGACGTCAATCTTGCACACAGGAGTGTAGATATCAAATGCGGTCACCCATTCATGCAACTCCATTTGATATTCACACTCCCTGTGTGGAAGATGTCTTGCCGGGTGGGGAGTATGGAATTCAAGTGGAATAGCCCAACATTTCTTCTTTTGTAGGATTTGAAGGATTTCAATATTTAAGTCTGTTCCAGATCATGATTTTACATTTGAAATCACTCGCCTTAAAAAAAAAAAAAAAAATCTGCAGGGGGGGTAGGTGGGGGGGGCTGAAAATTTGAAACGTTCAAAATCACTCATATTTTTAACCACTGGAATCTCAAGGCAGCCAATGTGTAGCATATAGCTCAATTTGGACTCCAACTTGTATATTTTGCATAGGGTTCCATGTAAAATTAAAACTTCAAATGCATTTTTCTGGAATTCCAAGTGCTTTTTTCCTCTGGCGTCAAAAAATTAGAATTGGTTCCGGATCAAAGTTTCGCAACGAGAACGCGCATATTACTTAGGGCTTTCGAGATAAAAAAAAAAAAAAAAAAAAAAAAAAAAAGCCGCAAAAAATTGAAATCGATATTTTGCTGCTGTGTACTGTACATACTCAATGTGTAGCTGATACAGTGAAATTTGACTGCCACACTCTTGCAGCCAATGGGCTATTCCATTTGACATGCATACACCCCTAGATGGAGGTCATGACCTCAATCGCGCACACAGGGGTGTAGATATCAAATGGAATCGCCTATTCAGGTAACTTCATTTGAAATTCACACTCCCTGTGTGGAAGATTAAGGGCATGTCTTCCATAGGGGTGTATGGATTTTAACTGGAATAGCCCAATGGTTTAATCACCTGTTTGAGTTCTGCATGTAAAATCATCTGCAAGTAAGAAGCCCCCATGTCACAAGGGAAAAAGCGGTAAATCGCACATTATTTCACATTATTTGCACATTATTTGCAGAATCTCTCCTCTTTCTTCAGCTTATAAACTTACTTAACAGAAATTGTGGGAAATTTTGGCGAACTTAGCGTTTTTGAGCGATTTTGCTCGTTTTACCGCTTTTTCCCTTGTGTCATGGGGCCTGTATCACCCGCCATACACCAAATTTTTTGAAGGGAAAAAATGCATTGTGGGGGGGGTGTTTGGGGGGGGGACCAAAAAAAAAAAATGTTTGAAATTGCCCATACTTTCAACCCCTGCAATTTTAAGGCAGTCAATATATAGGATATTGCACAATTTGAATTCCAAAATGTGGCTTTACCACAGGGTTCAATGGGAGAATTCAAACTTTAAATGGCTTTTTCCGGAATTTCAAGTGCTTTTTTCCTCTGGCGTCAAAAAATTAGAATTGATTCCGGATCAAAGTTTCGCAACGAGAACGCGCATATTACTTAGGGCTTTCGAAAGAAGCGGGAAATTTAAATCAAATTTGCTCCACAGGTTCCAAAGTACACAATGTGCTTACACTCAGTGATTTACCAGCCTACCTTGTATGTCCGATGTGTGAAATCAATGCAGCCAATGCTTAATGGGCTGTTCCAGTTAAAATCCTTACACCCTCTAGATGGAGGTCATGACGTCAATCTTGCACACAGGAGTGTAGATATCAAATGCGGTCACCCATTCATGCAACTCCATTTGATATTCACACTCCCTGTGTGGAAGATGTCTTGCCGGGTGGGGAGTATGGAATTCAAGTGGAATAGCCCAACATTTCTTCTTTTGTAGGATTTGAAGGATTTCAATATTTAAGTCTGTTCCAGATCATGATTTTACATTTGAAATCACTCGCCTTTAAAAAAAAAAAAAATCTGCAGGGGGGGGGGGGTAGGTGGGGGGCTGAAAATTTGAAACGTTCAAAATCACTCATATTTTTAACCACTGGAATCTCAAGGCAGCCAATGTGTAGCATATAGCTCAATTTGGACTCCAACTTGTATATTTTGCATAGGGTTCCATGTAAAATTAAAACTTCAAATGCATTTTTCTGGAATTCCAAGTGCTTTTTTCCTCTGGCGTCAAAAAATTAGAATTGGTTCCGGATCAAAGTTTCGCAACGAGAACGCGCATATTACTTAGGGCTTTCGAGATAAAAAAAAAAAAAAAAAAAAAAAAAAAAAGCCGCAAAAAATTGAAATCGATATTTTGCTGCTGTGTACTGTACATACTCAATGTGTAGCTGATACAGTGAAATTTGACTGCCACACTCTTGCAGCCAATGGGCTATTCCATTTGACATGCATACACCCCTAGATGGAGGTCATGACTCAATCGCGCACACAGGGGTGTAGATATCAAATGGAATCGCCTATTCAGGTAACTTCATTTGAAATTCACACTCCCTGTGTGGAAGATTAAGGGCATGTCTTCCATAGGGGTGTATGGATTTTAACTGAAATAGCCCAATGGTTTAATCACCTGTTTGAGTTCTGCATGTAAAATCATCTGCAAGTAAGAAGCCCCCATGTCACAAGGGAAAAAGCGGTAAATCGCACATTATTTCACATTATTTGCACATTATTTGCAGAATCTCTCCTCTTTTTCAGATTATAAACTTACTTAACAGAAATTGTGGGAAATTTTGGCGAACTTAGCGTTTTTGAGCGATTTTGCTCGTTTTACCGCTTTTTCCCTTGTGTCATGGGGCCTGTATCACCCGCCATACACCAAATTTTTTGAAGGGGAAAAAAATGCATTGTGGGGGGGGTGTTTGGGGGGGGTCAAAAAAAATAAAATGTTTGAAATTGCCCATACTTTCAACCCCTGCAATTTTAAGGCAGTCAATATATAGGATATTGCACAATTTGAATTCCAAAATGTGGCTTTACCACAGGGTTCAATGGGAGAATTCAAACTTTAAATGGCTTTTTCCGGAATTTCAAGTGCTTTTTTAAAAAAAAAAAAAAAAATTAGAATTGATTCCGGATCAAAGTTTCGCAACGAGAACGCGCACATTACTTAGGGCTTTCGAAAGAAGCGGGAAATTTAAATCAAATTTGCTCCACAGGTTCCAAAGTACACAATGTGCTTACACTCAGTGATTTACCAGCCTACCTTGTATGTCCGATGTGTGAAATCAATGCAGCCAATGCTTAATGGGCTGTTCCAGTTAAAATCCTTACACCCTCTAGATGGAGGTCATGACGTCAATCTTGCACACAGGAGTGTAGATATCAAATGCGGTCACCCATTCATGCAACTCCATTTGATATTCACACTCCCTGTGTGGAAGATGTCTTGCCGGGTGGGGAGTATGGAATTCAAGTGGAATAGCCCAACATTTCTTCTTTTGTAGGATTTGAAGGATTTCAATATTTAAGTCTGTTCCAGATCATGATTTTACATTTGAAATCACTCGCCTTAAAAAAAAAAAAAAAAAAAAAAAATCTGCAGGGGGGGTAGGTGGGGGGGCTGAAAATTTGAAACGTTCAAAATCACTCATATTTTTAACCACTGGAATCTCAAGGCAGCCAATGTGTAGCATATAGCTCAATTTGGACTCCAACTTGTATATTTTGCATAGGGTTCCATGTAAAATTAAAACTTCAAATGCATTTTTCTGGAATTCCAAGTGCTTTTTTCTTCTTGGCGTCAAAAAATTAGAATTGGTTCCGAATCAAAGTTTCGCAACGAGAACGCGCATATTACTTAGGGCTTTCGAGATAAAAAAAAAAAAAAAAAAAAAAAAAAAAAAGCCGCAAAAAATTGAAATCGATATTTTGCTGCTGTGTACTGTACATACTCAATGTGTAGCTGATACAGTGAAATTTGACTGCCACACTCTTGCAGCCAATGGGCTATTCCATTTGACATGCATACACCCCTAGATGGAGGTCATGACCTCAATCGCGCACACAGGGGAGTAGATATCAAATGGAATCGCCTATTCAGGTAACTTCATTTGAAATTCACACTCCCTGTGTGGAAGATTAAGGGCATGTCTTCCATAGGGGTGTATGGATTTTAACTGGAATAGCCCAATGGTTTAATCACCTGTTTGAGTTCTGCATGTAAAATCATCTGCAAGTAAGAAGCCCCCATGTCACAAGGGAAAAAGCGGTAAATCGCACATTATTTCACATTATTTGCACATTATTTGCAGAATCTCTCCTCTTTTTCAGATTATAAACTTACTTAACAGAAATTGTGGGAAATTTTGGCGAACTTAGCGTTTTTGAGCGATTTTGCTCGTTTTACCGCTTTTTCCCTTGTGTCATGGGGCCTGTATCACCCGCCATACACCAAATTTTTGAAGGGAAAAAATGCATTGTGGGGGGGGTGTTTGGGGGGTCAAAAAAATAAAATGTTTGAAATTGCCCATACTTTCAACCCCTGCAATTTTAAGGCAGTCAATATATAGGATATTGCACAATTTGAATTCCAAAATGTGGCTTTACCACAGGGTTCAATGGGAGAATTCAAACTTTAAATGGCTTTTTCCGGAATTTCAAGTGCTTTTTTCCTCTGGCGTCAAAAAATTAGAATTGATTCCGGATCAAAGTTTCGCAACGAGAACGCGCATATTACTTAGGGCTTTCGAAAGAAGCGGGAAATTTAAATCAAATTTGCTCCACAGGTTCCAAAGTACACAATGTGCTTACACTCAGTGATTTACCAGCCTACCTTGTATGTCCGATGTGTGAAATCAATGCAGCCAATGCTTAATGGGCTGTTCCAGTTAAAATCCTTACACCCTCTAGATGGAGGTCATGACGTCAATCTTGCACACAGGAGTGTAGATATCAAATGCGGTCACCCATTCATGCAACTCCATTTGATATTCACACTCCCTGTGTGGAAGATGTCTTGCCGGGTGGGGAGTATGGAATTCAAGTGGAATAGCCCAACATTTCTTCTTTGTAGGATTTGAAGGATTTCAATATTTAAGTCTGTTCCAGATCATGATTTTACATTTGAAATCACTCGCCTTTAAAAAAAAAAAAAAAAATCTGCAGGGGGGTAGGTGGGGGGCTGAAAATTTGAAACGTTCAAAATCACTCATATTTTTAACCACTGGAATCTCAAGGCAGCCAATGTGTAGCATATAGCTCAATTTGGACTCCAACTTGTATATTTTGCATAGGGTTCCATGTAAAATTAAAACTTCAAATGCATTTTTCTGAATTCCAAGTGCTTTTTTCCTCTGGCGTCAAAAAATTAGAATTGGTTCCGGATCAAAGTTTCGCAACGAGAACGCGCATATTACTTAGGGCTTTCGAGATAAAAAAAAAAAAAAAAAAAAAAAAAAAAAAAGCCGCAAAAAATTGAAATCGATATTTTGCTGCTGTGTACTGTACATACTCAATGTGTAGCTGATACAGTGAAATTTGACTGCCACACTCTTGCAGCCAATGGGCTATTCCATTTGACATGCATACACCCCTAGATGGAGGTCATGACCTCAATCGCGCACACAGGGGTGTAGATATCAAATGGAATCGCCTATTCAGGTAACTTCATTTGAAATTCACACTCCCTGTGTGGAAGATTAAGGGCATGTCTTCCATAGGGGTGTATGGATTTTAACTGGAATAGCCCAATGGTTTAATCACCTGTTTGAGTTCTGCATGTAAAATCATCTGCAAGTAAGAAGCCCCCCATGTCACAAGGGAAAAAGCGGTAAATCGCACATTATTTCACATTATTTGCACATTATTTGCAGAATCTCTCCTCTTTTTCAGATTATAAACTTACTTAACAGAAATTGTGGGAAATTTTGGCGAACTTAGCGTTTTGAGCGATTTTGCTCGTTTTACCGCTTTTTCCCTTGTGTCATGGGGCCTGTATCACCCGCCATACACCAAATTTTTTGAAGGGGAAAAAATGCATTGTGGGGGGTGTTTGGGGGGTCAAAAAAAATAAAATGTTTGAAATTGCCCATACTTTCAACCCCTGCAATTTTAAGGCAGTCAATATATAGGATATTGCACAATTTGAATTCCAAAATGTGGCTTTACACAGGGTTCAATGGGAGAATTCAAACTTTAAATGGCTTTTTCCGAATTTCAAGTGCTTTTTTCCTCTGGCGTCAAAAAATTAGAATTGATTCCGGATCAAAGTTTCGCAACGAGAACGCGCATATTACTTAGGGCTTTCGAAAGAAGCGGGAAATTTAAATCAAATTTGCTCCACAGGTTCCAAAGTACACAATGTGCTTACACTCAGTGATTTACCAGCCTACCTTGTATGTCCGATGTGTGAAATCAATGCAGCCAATGCTTAATGGGCTGTTCCAGTTAAAATCCTTACACCCTCTAGATGGAGGTCATGACGTCAATCTTGCACACAGGAGTGTAGATATCAAATGCGGTCACCCATTCATGCAACTCCATTTGATATTCACACTCCCTGTGTGGAAGATGTCTTGCCGGGTGGGGAGTATGGAATTCAAGTGGAATAGCCCAACATTTCTTCTTTTGTAGGATTTGAAGGATTTCAATATTTAAGTCTGTTCCAGATCATGATTTTACATTTGAAATCACTCGCCTTTTAAAAAAAAAAAAAATCTGCAGGGGGGGTAGGTGGGGGGCTGAAAATTTGAAACGTTCAAAATCACTCATATTTTTAACCACTGGAATCTCAAGGCAGCCAATGTGTAGCATATAGCTCAATTTGGACTCCAACTTGTATATTTTGCATAGGGTTCCATGTAAAATTAAAACTTCAAATGCATTTTCTGAATTCCAAGTGCTTTTTTCCTCTGGCGTCAAAAATTAGAATTGGTTCCGGATCAAAGTTTCGCAACGAGAACGCGCATATTACTTAGGGCTTTCGAGATAAAAAAAAAAAAAAAAAAAAAAAGCCGCAAAAAATTGAAATCGATATTTTGCTGCTGTGTACTGTACATACTCAATGTGTAGCTGATACAGTGAAATTTGACTGCCACACTCTTGCAGCCAATGGGCTATTCCATTTGACATGCATACACCCCCTAGATGGAGGTCAAGACCTCAATCGCGCACACAGGGGTGTAGATATCAAATGGAATCGCCTATTCAGGTAACTTCATTTGAAATTCACACTCCCTGTGTGGAAGATTAAGGGCATGTCTTCCATAGGGGTGTATGGATTTTAACTGGAATAGCCCACTGGTTTAATCACCTGTTTGAGTTCTGCATGTAAAATCATCTGCAAGTAAGAAGCCCCCATGTCACAAGGGAAAAAACGGTAAATCGCACATTATTTCACATTATTTGCACATTATTTGCAGAATCTCTCCTCTTTTTTCAGATTATAAACTTACTTAACAGAAATTGTGGGAAATTTTGGCGAACTTAGCGTTTTTGAGCGATTTTGCTCGTTTTACCGCTTTTTCCCTTGTGTCATGGGGCCTGTATCACCCGCCATACACCAAATTTTTGAAGGGGAAAAAATGCATTGTGGGGGGGGGGTGTTTGGGGGGGGTTCAAAAAAAATAAAATGTTTGAAATTGCCCATACTTTCAACCCCTGCAATTTTAAGGCAGTCAATATATAGGATATTGCACAATTTGAATTCCAAAATGTGGCTTTACCACAGGGTTCAATGGGAGAATTCAAACTTTAAATGGCTTTTTCCGGAATTTCAAGTGCTTTTTTCCTCTGGCGTCAAAAATTAGAATTGATTCCGGATCAAAGTTTCGCAACGAGAACGCGCATATTACTTAGGGCTTTCGAAAGAAGCGGGAAATTTAAATCAAATTTGCTCCACAGGTTCCAAAGTACACAATGTGCTTACACTCAGTGATTTACCAGCCTACCTTGTATGTCCGATGTGTGAAATCAATGCAGCCAATGCTTAATGGGCTGTTCCAGTTAAAATCCTTACACCCTCTAGATGGAGGTCATGACGTCAATCTTGCACACAGGAGTGTAGATATCAAATGCGGTCACCCATTCATGCAACTCCATTTGATATTCACACTCCCTGTGTGGAAGATGTCTTGCCGGGTGGGGAGTATGGAATTCAAGTGGAATAGCCCAACATTTCTTCTTTTGTAGGATTTGAAGGATTTCAATATTTAAGTCTGTTCCAGATCATGATTTTACATTTGAAATCACTCGCCTTAAAAAAAAAAAAAAAAAATCTGCAGGGGGGGTAGGTGGGGGGGCTGAAAATTTGAAACGTTCAAAATCACTCATATTTTTAACCACTGGAATCTCAAGGCAGCCAATGTGTAGCATATAGCTCAATTTGGACTCCAACTTGTATATTTTGCATAGGGTTCCATGTAAAATTAAAACTTCAAATGCATTTTTCTTGGAATTACAAGTGCTTATTTACCTCTGGCGTCAAAAAATTAGAATTGGTTCCGGATCAAAGTTTCGCAACGAGAACGCGCATATTACTTAGGGCTTTCGAGATAAAAAAAAAAAAAAAAAAAAAAAAAAAAGCCGCAAAAAATTGAAATCGATATTTTGCTGCTGTGTACTGTACATACTCAATGTGTAGCTGATACAGTGAAATTTGACTGCCACACTCTTGCAGCCAATGGGCTATTCCATTTGACATGCATACACCCCCTAGATGGAGGTCATGACTCAATCGCGCACACAGGGTGTAGATATCAAATGGAATCGCCTATTCAGGTAACTTCATTTGAAATTCACACTCCCTGTGTGGAAGATTAAGGGCATGTCTTCCATAGGGGTGTATGGATTTTAACTGGAATAGCCCAATGGTTTAATCACCTGTTTGAGTTCTGCATGTAAAATCATCTGCAAGTAAGAAGCCCCCATGTCACAAGGGAAAAAGCGGTAAATCGCACATTATTTCACATTATTTGCACATTATTTGCAGAATCTCTCCTCTTTTTTTAGATTATTAACTTACTTAACAGAAATTGTGGGAAATTTTTGGCGAACTTAGCGTTTTTGAGTGTTTTTGCTCGTTTTACCGCTTTTTCCCTTGTGTCATGGGGCCTGTATCACCCGCCATACACCAAATTTTTGAAGGGAAAAAAATGCATTGTGGGGGGTGTTTGGGGGGTCAAAAAAAAATAAAATGTTTGAAATTGCCCATACTTTCAACCCCTGCAATTTTAAGGCAGTCAATATATAGGATATTGCACAATTTGAATTCCAAAATGTGGCTTTACCACAGGGTTCAATGGGAGAATTCAAACTTTAAATGGCTTTTTCCGGAATTTCAAGTGCTTTTTTCCTCTGGCGTCAAAAAATTAGAATTGATTCCGGATCAAAGTTTCGCAACGAGAACGCGCACATTACTTAGGGCTTTCGAAAGAAGCGGGAAATTTAAATCAAATTTGCTCCACAGGTTCCAAAGTACACAATGTGCTTACACTCAGTGATTTACCAGCCTACCTTGTATGTCCGATGTGTGAAATCAATGCAGCCAATGCTTAATGGGCTGTTCCAGTTAAAATCCTTACACCCTCTAGATGGAGGTCATGACGTCAATCTTGCACACAGGAGTGTAGATATCAAATGCGGTCACCCATTCATGCAACTCCATTTGATATTCACACTCCCTGTGTGGAAGATGTCTTGCCGGGTGGGGAGTATGGAATTCAGTGGAATAGCCCAACATTTCTTCTTTTGTAGGATTTGAAGGATTTCAATATTTAAGTCTGTTCCAGATCATGATTTTACATTTGAAATCACTCGCCTTTAAAAAAAAAAAAAAAATCTGCAGGGGGGGTAGGTGGGGGGCTGAAAATTTGAAACGTTCAAAATCACTCATATTTTTAACCACTGGAATCTCAAGGCAGCCAATGTGTAGCATATAGCTCAATTTGGACTCCAACTTGTATATTTTGCATAGGGTTCCATGTAAAATTAAAACTTCAAATGCATTTTCTGGAATTCCAAGTGCTTTTTTCCTCTGGCGTCAAAAAATTAGAATTGGTTCCGGATCAAAGTTTCGCAACGAGAACGCGCATATTACTTAGGGCTTTCGAGATAAAAAAAAAAAAAAAAAAAAAAAAAAAAAAAGCCGCAAAAAATTGAAATCGATATTTTGCTGCTGTGTACTGTACATACTCAATGTGTAGCTGATACAGTGAAATTTGACTGCCACACTCTTGCAGCCAATGGGCTATTCCATTTGACATGCATACACCCCTAGATGGAGGTCATGACCTCAATCGCGCACACAGGGTGTAGATATCAAATGGAATCGCCTATTCAGGTAACTTCATTTGAAATTCACACTCCCTGTGTGGAAGATTAAGGGCATGTCTTCCATAGGGGTGTATGGATTTTAACTGGAATAGCCCAATGGTTTAATCACCTGTTTGAGTTCTGCATGTAAAATCATCTGCAAGTAAGAAGCCCCCATGTCACAAGGGAAAAAGCGGTAAATCGCACATTATTTCACATTATTTGCACATTATTTGCAGAATCTCTCCTCTTTTTCAGATTATAAACTTACTTAACAGAAATTGTGGGAAATTTTGGCGAACTTAGCGTTTTTGAGCGATTTTGCTCGTTTTACCGCTTTTTCCCTTGTGTCATGGGGCCTGTATCACCCGCCATACACCAAATTTTTTGAAGGGAAAAAATGCATTGTGGGGGTGTTTGGGGGGTCAAAAAAAATAAAATGTTTGAAATTGCCCATACTTTCAACCCCTGCAATTTTAAGGCAGTCAATATATAGGATATTGCACAATTTGAATTCCAAAATGTGGCTTTACCACAGGGTTCAATGGGAGAATTCAAACTTTAAATGGCTTTTTCCGGAATTTCAAGTGCTTTTTTCCTCTGGCGTCAAAAAATTAGAATTGATTCCGGATCAAAGTTTCGCAACGAGAACGCGCATATTACTTAGGGCTTTCGAAAGAAGCGGGAAATTTAAATCAAATTTGCTCCACAGGTTCCAAAGTACACAATGTGCTTACACTCAGTGATTTACCAGCCTACCTTGTATGTCCGATGTGTGAAATCAATGCAGCCAATGCTTAATGGGCTGTTCCAGTTAAAATCCTTACACCCTCTAGATGGAGGTCATGACGTCAATCTTGCACACAGGAGTGTAGATATCAAATGCGGTCACCCATTCATGCAACTCCATTTGATATTCACACTCCCTGTGTGGAAGATGTCTTGCCGGGTGGGGAGTATGGAATTCAAGTGGAATAGCCCAACATTTCTTCTTTTGTAGGATTTGAAGGATTTCAATATTTAAGTCTGTTCCAGATCATGATTTTACATTTGAAATCACTCGCCTTTAAAAAAAAAAAAAAATCTGCAGGGGGGTAGGTGGGGGGGCTGAAAATTTGAAACGTTCAAAATCACTCATATTTTTAACCACTGGAATCTCAAGGCAGCCAATGTGTAGCATATAGCTCAATTTGGACTCCAACTTGTATATTTTGCATAGGGTTCCATGTAAAATTAAAACTTCAAATGCATTTTACTGGAATTCCAAGTGCTTTTTTTCCTCTGGCGTCAAAAAATTAGAATTGGTTCCGGATCAAAGTTTCGCAACGAGAACGCGCATATTACTTAGGGCTTTCGAGATAAAAAAAAAAAAAAAAAAAAAAAAAAAGCCGCAAAAAATTGAAATCGATATTTTGCTGCTGTGTACTGTACATACTCAATGTGTAGCTGATACAGTGAAATTTGACTGCCACACTCTTGCAGCCAATGGGCTATTCCATTTGACATGCATACACCCCCTAGATGGAGGTCATGACCTCAATCGCGCACACAGGGGTGTAGATATCAAATGGAATCGCCTATTCAGGTAACTTCATTTGAAATTCACACTCCCTGGGTGGAAGATTAAGGGCATGTCTTCAATAGGGGTGTATGGATTTTAACTGGAATAGCCCAATGGTTTAATCACCTGTTTGAGTTCTGCATGTAAAATCATCTGCAAGTAAGAAGCCCCATGTCACAAGGGAAAAAGCGGTAAATCGCACATTATTTCACATTATTTGCACATTATTTGCAGAATCTCTCCTCTTTTTCAGATTATAAACTTACTTAACAGAAATTGTGGGAAATTTTGGCGAACTTAGCGTTTTTGAGCGATTTTGCTCGTTTTACCGCTTTTTCCCTTGTGTCATGGGGCCTGTATCACCCGCCATACACCAAATTTTTTGAAGGGAAAAAATGCATTGTGGGGGGGTGTTTGGGGGGTCAAAAAAAATAAAATGTTTGAAATTGCCCATACTTTCAACCCCTGCAATTTTAAGGCAGTCAATATATAGGATATTGCACAATTTGAATTCAAAATGTGGCTTTACCACAGGGTTCAATGGGAGAATTCAAACTTTAAATGGCTTTTTCCGGAATTTCAAGTGCTTTTTTCCTCTGGCGTCAAAAAATTAGAATTGATTCCGGATCAAAGTTTCGCAACGAGAACGCGCATATTACTTAGGGCTTTCGAAAGAAGCGGGAAATTTAAATCAAATTTGCTCCACAGGTTCCAAAGTACACAATGTGCTTACACTCAGTGATTTACCAGCCTACCTTGTATGTCCGATGTGTGAAATCAATGCAGCCAATGCTTAATGGGCTGTTCCAGTTAAAATCCTTACACCCTCTAGATGGAGGTCATGACGTCAATCTTGCACACAGGAGTGTAGATATCAAATGCGGTCACCCATTCATGCAACTCCATTTGATATTCACACTCCCTGTGTGGAAGATGTCTTGCCGGGTGGGGAGTATGGAATTCAAGTGGAATAGCCCAACATTTCTTCTTTTGTAGGATTTGAAGGATTTCAATATTTAAGTCTGTTCCAGATCATGATTTTACATTTGAAATCACTCGCCTTTAAAAAAAAAAAAAAAAAAAAAAATCTGCAGGGGGGTAGGTGGGGGGGCTGAAAATTTGAAACGTTCAAAATCACTCATATTTTTAACCACTGGAATCTCAAGGCAGCCAATGTGTAGCATATAGCTCAATTTGGACTCCAACTTGTATATTTTGCATAGGGTTCCATGTAAAATTAAAACTTCAAATGCATTTTTCTGAATTCCAAGTGCTTTTTTCCTCTGGCGTCAAAAAATTAGAATTGGTTCCGGATCAAAGTTTCGCAACGAGAACGCGCATATTACTTAGGGCTTTCGAGATAAAAAAAAAAAAAAAAAAAAAAAAAAAAAAAGCCGCAAAAAATTGAAATCGATATTTTGCTGCTGTGTACTGTACATACTCAATGTGTAGCTGATACAGTGAAATTTGACTGCCACACTCTTGCAGCCAATGGGCTATTCCAGTTGACATGCATACTCCACCCTAGATGGAGGTCATGACCTCAATCGCGCACACAGGGGTGTAGATATCAAATGGAATCGCCTATTCAGGTAACTTCATTTGAAATTCACACTCCCTGTGTGGAAGATTAAGGGCATGTCTTCCATAGGGGTGTATGGATTTTAACTGGAATAGCCCAATGGTTTAATCACCTGTTTGAGTTCTGCATGTAAAATCATCTGCAAGTAAGAAGCCCCCATGTCACAAGGGAAAAAGCGGTAAATCGCACATTATTTCACATTATTTGCACATTATTTGCAGAATCTCTCCTCTTTTTCAGATTATAAACTTACTTAACAGAAATTGTGGGAAATTTTGGCGAACTTAGCGTTTTTGAGCGATTTTGCTCGTTTTACCGCTTTTTCCCTTGTGTCATGGGGCCTGTATCACCCGCCATACACCAAATTTTTTGAAGGGGAAAAAATGCATTGGGGGGGGTGTTTGGGGGGGGGTCAAAAAAAATAAAATGTTTGAAATTGCCCATACTTTCAACCCCTGCAATTTTAAGGCAGTCAATATATAGGATATTGCACAATTTGAATTCCAAAATGTGGCTTTACCACAGGGTTCAATGGGAGAATTCAAACTTTAAATGGCTTTTTCCTGAATTTCAAGTGCTTTTTTCCTCTGGCGTCAAAAAATTAGAATTGATTCCGGATCAAAGTTTCGCAACGAGAACGCGCACATTACTTAGGGCTTTCGAAAGAAGCGGGAAATTTAAATCAAATTTGCTCCACAGGTTCCAAAGTACACAATGTGCTTACACTCAGTGATTTACCAGCCTACCTTGTATGTCCGATGTGTGAAATCAATGCAGCCAATGCTTAATGGGCTGTTCCAGTTAAAATCCTTACACCCTCTAGATGGAGGTCATGACGTCAATCTTGCACACAGGAGTGTAGATATCAAATATTGTTTCCCATTTAGTCAGGCCCACTTGATAATCTCACCTCCTGTGTGGAAGATGTCTTGCCGGGTGGGGAGTATGGAATTCAAGTGGAATAGCCCAACATTTCTTCTTTTGTAGGATTTGAAGGATTTCAATATTTAAGTCTGTTCCAGATCATGATTTTACATTTGAAATCACTCGCCTTAAAAAAAAAAAAAAAAAATCTGCAGGGGGGTAGGTGGGGGGCTGAAAATTTGAAACGTTCAAAATCACTCATATTTTTAACCACTGGAATCTCAAGGCAGCCAATGTGTAGCATATAGCTCAATTTGGACTCCAACTTGTATATTTTGCATAGGGTTCCATGTAAAATTAAAACTTCAAATGCATTTTTCTGAATTCCAAGTGCTTTTTTCCTCTGGCGTCAAAAAATTAGAATTGGTTCCGGATCAAAGTTTCGCAACGAGAACGCGCATATTACTTAGGGCTTTCGAGATAAAAAAAAAAAAAAAAAAAAAAAAAAAGCCGCAAAAATTGAAATCGATATTTTGCTGCTGTGTACTGTACATACTCAATGTGTAGCTGATAAGTGAAATTTGACTGCCACACTCTTGCAGCCAATGGGCTATTCCATTTGACATGCATACACCCCCTAGATGGAGGTCATGACCTCAATCGCGCACACAGGGGTGTAGATATCAAATGGAATCGCCTATTCAGGTAACTTCATTTGAAATTCACACTCCTGTGTGGAAGATTAAGGGCATGTCTTCCATAGGGGTGTATGGATTTTAACTGAATAGCCCAATGGTTTAATCACCTGTTTGAGTTCTGCATGTAAAATCATCTGCAAGTAAGAAGCCCCATGTCACAAGGGAAAAAGCGGTAAATCGCACATTATTTCACATTATTTGCACATTATTTGCAGAATCTCTCCTCTTTTTTCAGATTATAAACTTACTTAACAGAAATTGTGGGAAATTTTGGCGAACTTAGCGTTTTTGAGCGATTTTGCTCGTTTTACCGCTTTTTCCCTTGTGTCATGGGGCCTGTATCACCCGCCATACACCAAATTTTTTGAATGGGAAAAAATGCGTTGGGGGGGGGTCAAAAAAAATAAAATGTTTGAAATTGCCCATACTTTCAACCCCTGCAATTTTAAGGCAGTCAATATATAGGATATTGCACAATTTGAATTCCAAAATGTGGCTTTACCACAGGGTTCAATGGGAGAATTCAAACTTTAAATGGCTTTTTCCGGAATTTCAAGTGCTTTTTTCCTCTGGCGTCAAAAAATTAGAATTGATTCCGGATCAAAGTTTCGCAACGAGAACGCGCATATTACTTAGGGCTTTCGAAAGAAGCGGGAAATTTAAATCAAATTTGCTCCACAGGTTCCAAAGTACACAATGTGCTTACACTCAGTGATTTACCAGCCTACCTTGTATGTCCGATGTGTGAAATCAATGCAGCCAATGCTTAATGGGCTGTTCCAGTTAAAATCCTTACACCCTCTAGATGGAGGTCATGACGTCAATCTTGCACACAGGAGTGTAGATATCAAATGCGGTCACCCATTCATGCAACTCCATTTGATATTCACACTCCCTGTGTGGAAGATGTCTTGCCGGGTGGGGAGTATGGAATTCAAGTGGAATAGCCCAACATTTCTTCTTTTGTAGGATTTGAAGGATTTCAATATTTAAGTCTGTTCCAGATCATGATTTTACATTTGAAATCACTCGCCTTTAAAAAAAAAAAAATCTGCAGGGGGGGTAGGTGGGGGGGCTGAAAATTTGAAACGTTCAAAATCACTCATATTTTTAATTTTTTGTATCTCAAGGCAGCCAATGTGTAGCATATAGCTCAATTTGGACTCCAACTTGTATATTTTGCATAGGGTTCCATGTAAAATTAAAACTTCAAATGCATTTTTTTTTATTTTCCAAGTGCTTTTTTCCTCTGGCGTCAAAAAATTAGAATTGGTTCCGGATCAAAGTTTCGCAACGAGAACGCGCATATTACTTAGGGCTTTCGAGATAAAAAAAAAAAAAAAAAAAAAAAAAAGCCGCAAAAAATTGAAATCGATATTTTGCTGCTGTGTACTGTACATACTCAATGTGTAGCTGATACAGTGAAATTTGACTGCCACACTCTTGCAGCCAATGGGCTATTCCATTTGACATGCATACACCCCTAGATGGAGGTCATGACTCAATCGCGCACACAGGGGTGTAGATATCAAATGGAATCGCCTATTCAGGTAACTTCATTTGAAATTCACACTCCCTGTGTGGAAGATTAAGGGCATGTCTTCCATAGGGGTGTATGGATTTTAACGGGAATAGCCCAATGGTTTAATCACCTGTTTGAGTTCTGCATGTAAAATCATCTGCAAGTAAGAAGCCCCCATGTCACAAGGGAAAAAGCGGTAAATCGCACATTATTTCACATTATTTGCACATTATTTGCAGAATCTCTCCTCTTTTTTCAGATTATAAACTTACTTAACAGAAATTGTGGGAAATTTTGGCGAACTTAGCGTTTTTGAGCGATTTTGCTCGTTTTACCGCTTTTTCCCTTGTGTCATGGGGCCTGTATCACCCGCCATACACCAAATTTTTTGAAGGGGAAAAAATGCATTGTGGGGGGTGTTTGGGGGGTCAAAAAAATAAAATGTTTGAAATTGCCCATACTTTCAACCCCTGCAATTTTAAGGCAGTCAATATATAGGATATTGCACAATTTGAATTCCAAAATGTGGCTTTACCACAGGGTTCAATGGGAGAATTCAAACTTTAAATGGCTTTTTCCGTGATTTCAAGTGCTTTTAATAAAAAAAAAAAAAATTAGAATTGATTCCGGATCAAAGTTTCGCAACGAGAACGCGCATATTACTTAGGGCTTTCGAAAGAAGCGGTTAAATTTAAATTAAATTTGCTCCACAGGTTCCAAAGTACACAATGTGCTTACACTCAGTGATTTACCAGCCTACCTTGTATGTCCGATGTGTGAAATCAATGCAGCCAATGCTTAATGGGCTGTTCCAGTTAAAATCCTTACACCCTCTAGATGGAGGTCATGACGTCAATCTTGCACACAGGAGTGTAGATATCAAATGCGGTCACCCATTCATGCAACTCCATTTGATATTCACACTCCCTGTGTGGAAGATGTCTTGCCGGGTGGGGAGTATGGAATTCAAGTGGAATAGCCCAACATTTCTTCTTTTGTAGGATTTGAAGGATTTCAATATTTAAGTCTGTTCCAGATCATGATTTTACATTTGAAATCACTCGCCTTTAAAAAAAAAAAAAAAAATCTGCAGGGGGGGTAGGTGGGGGGCTGAAAATTTGAAACGTTCAAAATCACTCATATTTTTAACCACTGGAATCTCAAGGCAGCCAATGTGTAGCATATAGCTCAATTTGGACTCCAACTTGTATATTTTGCATAGGGTTCCATGTAAAATTAAAACTTCAAATGCATTTTTCTGTAATTACAAGTGATTTTTTCCACTGGCGTAAAAAAATTAGAATTGGTTCCGGATCAAAGTTTCGCAACGAGAACGCGCATATTACTTAGGGCTTTCGAGATAAAAAAAAAAAAAGAAAAAAAAAAAAAGCCGCAAAAAATTGAAATCGATATTTTGCTGCTGTGTACTGTACATACTCAATGTGTAGCTGATAAGTGAAATTTGACTGCCACACTCTTGCAATAATGGGCTATTCCATTTGACATGCATACACCCCCTAGATGGAGGTCATGACTCAATCGCGCACACAGGGTGTAGATATCAAATGGAATCGCCTATTCAGGTAACTTCATTTGAAATTCACACTCCCTGTGTGGAAGATTAAGGGCATGTCTTCCATAGGGGTGTATGGATTTTAACTGAATAGCCCAATGGTTTAATCACCTGTTTGAGTTCTGCATGTAAAATCATCTGCAAGTAAGAAGCCCCCATGTCACAAGGGAAAAAGCGGTAAATCGCACATTATTTCACATTATTTGCACATTATTTGCAGAATCTCTCATCTTTTTTAAGATTATAAACTTACTTAACAGAAATTGTGGGAAATTTTATGAACTTAGCGTTTTTGAGCGATTTTGCTCGTTTTACCGCTTTTTCCCTTGTGTCATGGGGCCTGTATCACCCGCCATACACCAAATTTTTTGAAGGGGAAAAAATGCATTGTGGGGGTGTTTGGGGGGGTCAAAAAATAAAATGTTTGAAATTGCCCATACTTTCAACCCCTGCAATTTTAAGGCAGTCAATATATAGGATATTGCACAATTTGAATTCCAAAATGTGGCTTTACCACAGGGTTCAATGGGAGAATTCAAACTTTAAATGGCTTTTTCCGAATTTCAAGTGCTTTTTTCCTCTGGCGTCAAAAAAATTAGAATTGATTCCGGATCAAAGTTTCGCAACGAGAACGCGCATATTACTTAGGGCTTTCGAAAGAAGCGGGAAATTTAAATCAAATTTGCTCCACAGGTTCCAAAGTACACAATGTGCTTACACTCAGTGATTTACCAGCCTACCTTGTATGTCCGATGTGTGAAATCAATGCAGCCAATGCTTAATGGGCTGTTCCAGTTAAAATCCTTACACCCTCTAGATGGAGGTCATGACGTCAATCTTGCACACAGGAGTGTAGATATCAAATGCGGTCACCCATTCATGCAACTCCATTTGATATTCACACTCCCTGTGTGGAAGATGTCTTGCCGGGTGGGGAGTATGGAATTCAAGTGGAATAGCCCAACATTTCTTCTTTTGTAGGATTTGAAGGATTTCAATATTTAAGTCTGTTCCAGATCATGATTTTACATTTGAAATCACTCGCCTTTAAAAAAAAAAAAAAAAAAATCTGCAGGGGGGTAGGTGGGGGGCTGAAAATTTGAAACGTTCAAAATCACTCATATTTTTAACCACTGGAATCTCAAGGCAGCCAATGTGTAGCATATAGCTCAATTTGGACTCCAACTTGTATATTTTGCATAGGGTTCCATGTAAAATTAAAACTTCAAATGCATTTTTCTGGAATTCCAAGTGCTTTTTTTCCTCTGGCGTCAAAAAATTAGAATTGGTTCCGGATCAAAGTTTCGCAACGAGAACGCGCATATTACTTAGGGCTTTCGAGATAAAAAAAAAAAAAAAAAAAAAAAGCCGCAAAAAATTGAAATCGATATTTTGCTGCTGTGTACTGTACATACTCAATGTGTAGCTGATACAGTGAAATTTGACTGCCACACTCTTGCAGCCAATGGCTATTCCATTTGACATGCATACACCCCCTAGATGGAGGTCATGACTCAATCGCGCACACAGGGTGTAGATATCAAATGGAATCGCCTATTCAGGTAACTTCATTTGAAATTCACACTCCCTGTGTGGAAGATTAAGGGCATGTCTTCCATAGGGGTGTATGGATTTTAACTGGATAGCCCAATGGTTTAATCACCTGTTTGAGTTCTGCATGTAAAATCATCTGCAAGTAAGAAGCCCCCATGTCACAAGGGAAAAAGCGGTAAATCGCACATTATTTCACATTATTTGCACATTATTTGCAGAATCTCTCCTCTTTTTCAGATTATAAACTTACTTAACAGAAATTGTGGGAAATTTTGGCGAACTTAGCGTTTTTGAGCGATTTTGCTCGTTTTACCGCTTTTTTCCCTTGTGTCATGGGGCCTGTATCACCCGCCATACACCAAATTTTTGAAGGGGAAAAATGCATTGTGGGGGGGTGTTTGGGGGGGTCAAAAAAAATAAAATGTTTGAAATTGCCCATACTTTCAACCCCTGCAATTTTAAGGCAGTCAATATATAGGATATTGCACAATTTGAATTCCAAAATGTGGCTTTACCACAGGGTTCAATGGGAGAATTCAAACTTTAAATGGCTTTTTTCCGGAATTTCAAGTGCTTTTTTCCTCTGGCGTCAAAAAATTAGAATTGATTCCGGATCAAAGTTTCAAGCAACGAGAACGCAGATATTACTTAGGGCTTTCGAAAGAAGCGGAAATTTAAATTAAATTTGCTCCACAGGTTCCAAAGTACACAATGTGCTTACACTCAGTGATTTACCAGCCTACCTTGTATGTCCGATGTGTGAAATCAATGCAGCCAATGCTTAATGGGCTGTTCCAGTTAAAATCCTTACACCCTCTAGATGGAGGTCATGACGTCAATCTTGCACACAGGAGTGTAGATATCAAATGCGGTCACCCATTCATGCAACTCCATTTGATATTCACACTCCCTGTGTGGAAGATGTCTTGCCGGGTGGGGAGTATGGAATTCAAGTGGAATAGCCCAACATTTCTTCTTTTGTAGGATTTGAAGGATTTCAATATTTAAGTCTGTTCCAGATCATGATTTTACATTTGAAATCACTCGCCTTTAAAAAAAAAAAAAAAAAAAAATCTGCAGGGGGGTAGGTGGGGGGGCTGAAAATTTGAAACGTTCAAAATCACTCATATTTTTAACCACTGGAATCTCAAGGCAGCCAATGTGTAGCATATAGCTCAATTTGGACTCCAACTTGTATATTTTGCATAGGGTTCCATGTAAAATTAAAACTTCAAATGCATTTTTCTTTTTTTCCAAGTGCTTTTTTCCTCTGGCGTCAAAAAATTAGAATTGGTTCCGGATCAAAGTTTCACAACGAGAACGCGCATATTACTTAGGGCTTTCGAGATAAAAAAAAAAAAAAAAAAAAAAAAAAAAAAGCCGCAAAAATTGAAATCGATATTTTGCTGCTGTGTACTGTACATACTCAATGTGTAGCTGATACAGTGAAATTTGACTGCCACACTCTTGCAGCCAATGGCTATTCCATTTGACATGCATACACCCCTAGGAGGTCATGACCTCAATCGCGCACACAGGGGTGTAGATATCAAATGGAATCGCCTATTCAGGTAACTTCATTCGAAATTCACACTCCCTGTGTGGAAGATTAAGGGCATGTCTTCCATAGGGGTGTATGGAGTTTAACTGGAATAGCCCAATGGTTTAATCACCTGTTTGAGTTCTGCATGTAAAATCATCTGCAAGTAAGAAGCCCCCATGTCACAAGGGAAAAAGCGGTAAATCGCACATTATTTCACATTATTTGCACATTATTTGCAGAATCTCTCCTCTTTTTTCAGGTTATAAACTTACTTAACAGAAATTGTGGGAAATTTTGGCGAACTTAGCGTTTTTGAGCGATTTTGCTCGTTTTACCGCTTTTTCCCTTGTGTCATGGGGCCTGTATCACCCGCCATACACCAAATTTTTGAAGGGAAAAAATGCATTGTGGGGGGGTGTTTGGGGGGTCAAAAAAAATAAAATGTTTGAAATTGCCCATACTTTCAACCCCTGCAATTTTAAGGCAGTCAATATATAGGATATTGCACAATTTGAATTCCAAAATGTGGCTTTACCACAGGGTTCAATGGGAGAATTCAAACTTTAAAAATGTGCTTTTTTCCTCTGGCGTCAAAAAATTAGAATTGATTCCGGATCAAAGTTTCGCAACGAGAACGCGCATATTACTTAGGGCTTTCGAAAGAAGCGGGAAATTTAAATCAAATTTGCTCCACAGGTTCCAAAGTACACAATGTGCTTACACTCAGTGATTTACCAGCCTACCTTGTATGTCCGATGTGTGAAATCAATGCAGCCAATGCTTAATGGGCTGTTCCAGTTAAAATCCTTACACCCTCTAGATGGAGGTCATGACGTCAATCTTGCACACAGGAGTGTAGATATCAAATGCGGTCACCCATTCATGCAACTCCATTTGATATTCACACTCCCTGTGTGGAAGATGTCTTGCCGGGTGGGGAGTATGGAATTCAAGTGGAATAGCCCAACATTTCTTCTTTTGTAGGATTTGAAGGATTTCAATATTTAAGTCTGTTCCAGATCATGATTTTACATTTGAAATCACTCGCCTTTAAAAAAAAAAAAAAAAATCTGCAGGGGGGGTAGGTGGGGGGCTGAAAATTTGAAACGTTCAAAATCACTCATATTTTTAACCACTGGAATCTCAAGGCAGCCAATGTGTAGCATATAGCTCAATTTGGACTCCAACTTGTATATTTTGCATAGGGTTCCATGTAAAATTAAAACTTCAAATGCATTTTTCAGGAATTCCAAGTGCTTTTTTCCTCTGGCGTCAAAAAATTAGAATTGGTTCCGGATCAAAGTTTCGCAACGAGAACGCGCATATTACTTAGGGCTTTCGAGATAAAAAAAAAAAAAAAAAAAAAAAGCCGCAAAAAATTGAAATCGATATTTTGCTGCTGTGTACTGTACATACTCAATGTGTAGCTGATACAGTGAAATTTGACTGCCACACTCTTGCAGCCAATGGGCTATTCCATTTGACATGCATACACCCCCTAGATGGAGGTCATGACTCAATCGCGCACACAGGGTGTAGATATCAAATGGAATCGCCTATTCAGGTAACTTCATTTGAAATTCACACTCCCTGTGTGGAAGATTAAGGGCATGTCTTCCATAGGGGTGTATGGATTTTAACTGGAATAGCCCAATGGTTTAATCACCTGTTTGAGTTCTGCATGTAAAATCATCTGCAAGTAAGAAGCCCCCATGTCACAAGGGAAAAAGCGGTAAATCGCACATTATTTCACATTATTTGCACATTATTTGCAGAATCTCTCCTCTTTTTTCAGATTATAAACTTACTTAACAGAAATTGTGGGAAATTTTGGCGAACTTAGCGTTTTTGAGCGATTTTGCTCGTTTTACCGCTTTTTCCCTTGTGTCATGGGGCCTAGTCTAAGTTAGAGTCATGGGATCTGCTTGGAAGTGTCCCCGGAACAGTGGCGTAGATTTCTTTTTGACATGGGAGGGATGGGGTTGGAAAGATTGTCTTGAAGTATAGTGAATCCAGCACCTTTTGGCGACAAAAGAAGTTTATGGTCGCGAAGCGAACAAAAAATATGGCATAAGTTGAAGATAAACTGGTGACATATGGTACAAAAGTTCAAAAGTTGAATAAATGCGCGCAAAGGTCGCAAAATTTGGGTTTTTTAGGTTAAAATGACCAAATAATAAGGTTAATTAATAACTCTCAGAAGTAGGCCTACTTTACCTTTTCATGGGGGGGGGGGGCAAGGGTTCAAATCCCCTCCCCCCGCGCTAGTTACGCCACTGGGAACTGCACATACAAAGACGAGATGTACTGTGGGTAAGAGTTTTTATTTTTTATTGTAGTCTCGCTGAGGAGAATAATTAAATTAATGTCGCATGTAATAATTACTGTTGCATGTCCGAATGTAGATATGAATTTATTCAATTCAATATTAGGCCTACTATCGTTTTACTTTTCGTTTCATTTGTTGTACTTAAAAGAAAATATATCTTGGAAAGTCTTGTCCGAAAGGCCGGTTTAGTATAGAGGCCTATAATATTAGTATTGAATGAAATCAATTTTTATTAAAATAAATTTTACACGCCTCTTAATGATGACTATTATAATAATGATCAACTTGACATTGTGACCACATTCTATTATAGGTCCAACGGTTCTCGATTACCAATTCACGCAGATCTCAAATGATGCACATCAATAGCACCGGTGAGATCAGAAAAGGGTCGATGTTTACGGTAATCAGTGGTATATATCGTCAGCATGTCTCAATAGCCACCGGTCTTCATATTATAAATATGATAAACAAACCATCTAAACCAATAAGTATGGTATAAAAAATATTAAGTATGCGCATAGCTAATTTTGCATGCGGAAATGCCACAAACAAATTGCAGTTCCCCATGCGGAAATACACCAAAATATTGCAGTTCCCCATGCGAAAATACACCATAAATATTGCAGTTCCCCATGCGGAAATACACCAAAAATATTGCAGTTCACCATGCGGAAATACACCAAAAATATTGCAATTCCCCATGCGGAAATGCACCAAAAATATTCCCGACCTGCAAAAACATCCCGACCTGCATCACCGCATGCGGAAATGCAAGTTGGGATATGTAATTCCTCATGCGGAAGTGCGTGACAGAATGTGTAGTTTCGCATGCGAAACTGCAAGTTGGTGTTTGGAGTACTGCATGCGGTACTGCACATATAACGGTCGGTTGTAATACCTGGTTTGAGACCTTGACGTATTTTTGAGACCATAACGTGTTTTTGAGACCATAACGTGTTTTTTGAGACCATAACGTGATTTTGAGACCATAATGTGTTTTTGAGACCATAACGTGTTTTTGAGATCATAACGTGTTTTTGAGACCATAACGTGTTTTTGAGACCATAACGTGCTTTTGAGACCTTTTTCTGTTTTTGAGACCTTTCTCTGTTTTTGAGACCTTTCTCTGTTTATGAGACCTTTCTCTGTTTTTGAGACCTTTCTCTGTATTTTAGACCTTTTTCTGTATTTTAGACCTTTCTCTGTTTTTGAGACCTTTCTCTGTTTTTGAGGCCTTTCTCTGTTTTTGAGACCTTTCTCTGTATTTGAGACCTTTCTCTTTGAGACCTTTCTCTGTTTTTGAGACCTTTCCCTGTTTTTGAGACCTTTCTCTGTATTTGAGACCTTTCCCTGTTTTTGAGACCTTATTATATATACTATTGAGACATTACTGTGTGTTTTTTCTGAGAGCTTTCTGTGTTTTTGAGACCTTATTATACTTTTGAGACCTTGTTGTGTGTTTATTTCTGAGACCTTTGTGTGTTTTTGAGACCTTCCAGCAAACACAAAAACGTTTTTAAAACGTTTTAAATAAGTTATATTTTGGGTTTTGGTTTAGGTAAAACGTTTTAATAACATTAAAATGTCGGGTTATATAAAGGTCATGAAATCGTTTTAAAACGTTTTGTATGAAAACACACTACAACAATATTTTTAAAATGTTTTCGAAATGTCATTTTTGCAAACATTTTGGCCAAATATTTTGTCAACACTTAAATAACATTATGTTAAAATATTTGCACCCAGCAAACACAGAAATGTTCTTAAAATGTTTTTTACAAAACGTTTTAATAACATTTAAATGTCGGGTTATATAAAGGTCGTGAAAACATTTTAATAACGTTATTGTAAATATTTTGGGCAAACATTTTTGCAAAATATTTTTCAACCCCAAAATAACATTCTGTTTAGAATGATTTGTACCAAGTTTTCAAAAACGTTTTTATACCTTTTATATAACCTGACATTTAAATGTTTTCTATAAAACATTTGTGTTTGCTGTGCAGTAAATTACCAACAAATGTTATTTAATGTTATGAAAACGTTTTATACCATTAATGTACCCTTTATATAACCCGACATTTAAACGTATTCTGACAACCTTTTATAACCTTTTGCGAATGATGTCGAAAACGTTTTGTGTTTGCTGGGTTATTGTACTTTTGAGACCCTTGTGTGGTTTTGAGACCCTTTTGGCCCTCACGGCCGCCCATACATAACCCTGTCCCACACTGACCTCAAAGATGTCAAAAAACAAGTTTTAATACTATTAGATAGCCCCTACTTGTCTCCTGCTCCTCCTAAGATTTTACACCTAAAATTCTTGTACTTTTGAAAAGTGTGAAAAAGCTGTCAAAGATATAAGCATTTTCTTCAATGGTTTTCTCACAATTTGTTCAAATGTACAATGACTTTTGAGCATAAAAATTAGGAGCTTGAAAAAATAGGGGCTTTATGATTAGTGCCAAAAGTTTTTAATATGTGTCTCTTGTGTGAATAGACCTGGAAGTGTATCCGAATTCAGAACGGGGGAAGAGCACTTTTTACAGGTGGAATGATCTGGAATCATAGACATCTGCTTGTGAATTGAAATGCTGAATTGAAATCAAAGCTGAATTTCATTTCGATTCCACTTCATTCTTCATCACTCAACATGATTTCAATTCCAATCCAATTCAATTCTTCATTGCTCACGATGATTTCAATTCCAATCCAATTCAATTCATGCCCAAGCCCACTCATTTCGATTCCAATTCAATTCCAATGCATTGAAATGAAAATCGCCCAAAATTCATTTCAATTCAATTCGATTTCAATGCATTGAATTAACATTAGTATAGGCCTACTTAAAAAGGGGGAATCACAAAATTGCACAAAATTGCCGCAAATAATGGCATTTTCGTAATTTTGGGTTGTTAATAGGGGGAGACTGGGGATTTACAGGGCCAGCCAAATGGCAGATTCACTATTTGCGTGCAATATATGCCTATGGAGCCGGTCAAGATTCATGGAAAATAGTTTAATACAATAAATCACAGAATAATTAAGTATATGACATTATCTCACATCTCATCGCTATTGTAATGACATGAGAAAATGTCATTATAATTATTCTGTGAATTATTGTACTAAAATATTTTATGAGAACATCAAGTACCGGAGGGAGGGGTACTCCATTATATCTTGCACTAATAGTGCTGCCCTCGAGACCTCATCTTCCTTTTTTTCTCATTTTCGTTCCAGAGACCCGCTCCATTTGAAGCCTATTTGAAGACTGGTGGTAAAATTTTAAGTAGGCCTACTCCAAAATTAGCTTCAAATGTCAATCAGTATTTCTGAGAAAATTTCGCCAAAATGATGTCCTCAAAACCGGGCCTCAAAACTGCCTATCCGTTTCGGAACCCGATTTGAAATCTGGACGGCACGCAGGCCTACGTACATGCATGTATACCTACCAAATATATTTGAGTACCCCCCGGGCTATTGCCCAATCGAGGGAATGTCCCTTCAAGTTCAAAGTAATCAAACTGATAAGATAAGAACCCGACCAGGCAGGCAGCTCAGGCACGACATAATTAATTTCATAGGTCACAGGTGTACTCCCTGTCTGTTACTCCTGTAAAGTAAGGGACCGTTCAATATACAGCCTGTCTCAAAAAAAATTGTGCAAGTGAAAAGCGCCCTCTGTGGCAATTCGAAAATACCGTTGTGACATAATGCTTATATCAACGTCAAGGGCATAGTCTTAGCTCTCAAATGCCGTTTAGTCTGTTCAATTTGCTTGTTTTAATCTCGAGATATGCTTACGTAACAACGAAAGGGTAAAATCACAATTGTGCCACTTTTAATAGGGAAGAGGGCTGTACATGTAAATCAATGATAGCATCAAGTTTATCAAGAGTTCCTTCGTGAAATCAAAAGAATGCATCAATTACACAACAATACAAAATTGTTTTTAATGTTTTATCATGATAAAGGTATTATATTCTCTTTTTCTACTTACGACATATTAAACGATAAATAAATATTTCACATTCTGCTGTAAAATTAAATACACGTGCATGTCAATGATTTTACCATGGTAAATACTGTTCTTTTTGTCATTCAAGAAATGTTAAAAGACAAACAAATATTACACACTTATAGGTTAATGAACTTTGACAAGTTCATGAAATTTGACACATTAATGAAATTAGACAAAATAATGCACGCGCGCTGGTGTTGATGCGTCTAATGAACGAGCCCCGAAGGGGGAAGTGCATTAGACGCATCAACATCAGCTATCATTGATTTACATAATACAGCCCTATTCCCTAGTAAAAGTGGCACAATTGTGATTTTACCCTTTCGGTCTTAACTAAACATATCTCGAGATTAAAAAGAGCAAATTGAACAGAACAAACGGTATCTGAGAGCTAAGACTGTGCCCGTGACGTTGATGTAAGCATCATGTCACAACGATATTTTATAATCGCCAAAGAGGGCGCTTTTCACTTGCACAATTTTTTTTGAGACAGGCTGTAGTTAGGCTACGCCGGGGTGCCGGGGAGTTGTGAGGGGGAATCCGAAAGCTTTTGGGGGTGATGAGGGGGAATTTGAATTTTTTATTTGAACCACAAGTGTTAAATGGAGAAAATTGGGAAAATAAAGGGGGATCCTAACTTTTCATCGAGGCCTCTAGCGGACGCGAGGGAAGCGATTTTTATGTCGATGTTTTCTCTTTTTTTTTATTTCTCCCATGCATCCCTCTGGCGTATTTATTGAACGGCCCCTAAAACAGGAATCCGACAAGCTTCTCATTATTCACGACCCCTTCCAGGGATATGTGGGGAAATAATGGGGTTGTAAGCTGGAATTACATATTATAGGAGCTTGCAGACCCGGCTTAGGCCTATAGGCCCAGTGGCATAGCCAGGATTTTGGAACGGGGGTGGCACAACCGTAAACGTACCGACGGAAATATTTTTTGCCGACGGAAGTTGTGATTTGTTGACCCAATTATTTTTGCATGGTTATGCTCCCCTTTTTTCTGTCAACCTGGGTAAAAAATTGTCTATTGTTAACCCAATTTTTTTTCATCAACACCTTCCGTCTACCGACGGCCTTACATGAACGACGACGACGGCCATGACGACGTGCCCCCCCCCCACACACACACACCCACACTGGCTACTCCACTGTATAGGTCTAAGGATTTTAATTCTTAAAAGGCCCTGTTGCGCCGGTATTCATCTTTTAAAAAACCAGGCTGCGTTATATGGTTATAATGTATCCAAAGAACTGCAAGACCACAGATCCGTGGCTAAACCCAATAAATTATAATTGACGAATGTGTGACAAATTAATGGGAAAGAATATATCCTACAGCAACTTAAAACGTTTTAAATTCAAATCAAACTTCAAATAACATTTTCATTTATAATGCTATGTCATTCTTTTTCTTGGACTATTTGAAGGAATGCATTATTTCTACCGCCGCGAGATGCTTGAGTGAGTAACTTGGGAAATATTTGAAGACTCTTGTCAATATTTTTCTCGAAACTATTTTGTTATTAAACATAGACAGATGTTTGGTCAATATTGAATCTCACTTAGTTCAAAGTACTAAATGACTTCTTAATTCTAAATTTTGCTACGCAAAATACAACAAACAAAAGAAAGCGAGTCTAAACACAATTAAATAATTGTATTGTTTTAGTCCTGAGGTTAACATGGGACAAATGCGGGGACAAATGAGTTGCATACTAATAGTTTGATGAAAATTGACAGGCGAGTCATTGGTATGTCTTATGACCCGAATCACTCCATCAAGCAAAATGAGAACAATGATATGTTAAAACGGCCGGTCAATTGTAAGATTTTGTAGAATGATCCCGGCGAATGATCAAGAACATTTTTTAAATGTTGGTCAAGAAATGTTCTTGATGATTCTACAGAAACTTAAAATCTGTTTAAAATCTTAAAATCTGCTTAAAGAGGAAGCCCCGCCAGAGCAGTTCTTCTGGGGTGAACCAAACCAGCCTGGTTATCAAATTAATCAGGTGGTAATTGATGCAGTAACATTAAAACATCAATTAGCTTATTAACCAAAGTTCTTGATATCAACTCAGTATCAACTCTCACACATTTTTGATGAGTTTCTAGAACTGGGTTCAAGAAAATCCCCAGATGGAAAATCAACTGGCAACACCAAGACCTACGCTGGAGATACATCTAGCGTCGCACACCGTCATCATCCCTATATCTTCGTGTTAAAAATTGCCGTGGTAGTACGATAAATCCTCACGTTTTTCAACAACTACGCATGGTGATTTTGAGCTATTTTGTTCGAGATAGGCCGTGCGACTCAGGCTATGCATACAATTTGAGATTTTGAGAGCCGGCCACACTGTTTCTATTCTATGTTTTACGATTTTCGCATGATCAGTATATGGCTGGCCGTAACCGCCACAACGTGGAGCTGCTACGCGTAGCTTACTTTTCGCTTCGCGGAGCTAAATTGACCAATCATGTTAGATCTTTTCATTACGCGGAGCCAGTTGATGCATCATCGTTCCAGAGAGAGAAAACTCTTGCCAAAATTAATGTTTACTATGTGGATTTTAAATGAATCGAATGTAAATAAACCACAAACAGTTGTACAGGATCAATACCATTGTTTGATTAGTGTATAGTCAATGTTACCTTGCATGCATGTGCCATGTGTGTGGCGTGTTTGTTTGTTTGTCTACTGTGTCAGGCCAGGATCACTGACACCCACGGTACTGATACTGTCATACTATCACGGTGATCATATTGTTGAATGTTGTTGACTTTAAAATAATCATGATGCAGTCATGTCTACAGTAGAATTCACCACGACCTTTGAAGGACTTAAACCCCATTAAAAGCTATTAAACCAAGATAACACTCAATGAAAACAGCTCAACTATGTTACATCAGATCTTCTCTGGTTAAATACACACTGCACTTGTGTCTGTTTTACCTGTGCAATGAACAATGAGCTGGTATTATAGTTTCAGTTGGGTGAATGAGTATAAAGCGAACGCAAGGTAACAATACTGTCTGGGCTTTTGTTTACGAAATGAGACAATAGTCTGCTTATTGTTAACCAGCGTTCTTGAAAATGAGAAGCATAATGGTTTGCAGACTTAACACGGTTTAGAAATAATTTGTTCATATTTTTTTTTTTTATCTGTCGTTTACATATCCTTCCTAAAACACAAAAGTACCAATATTTCCAAACACCTAAATTAGCTAAAAATTTAGGAAATGTTACAAAACTATATTTTCTAGAATTTCAGAGAATACTTTAAATATTGACTGGTTATTTTTTACACAGTGACGTCATATAGGCAATGGCATAATACTTCTAACATACACTAGGTCACGCGTCAATGGTGAGCGCACTGAGTATTGTGTATAGGAAAACGGGCAGTACCGTAACTACAGTATGTATGGCCTACTACTAGTATATAAAGTAAAACGAACTGGTTTGCTGAAGGTCGAATTCCGCAGGCCACGCCGCGCAAGATGTACAAATCAGCTCCCGGCGATACACTGCAGATCGCAGAATTGTATGCATGGTTTACCACCACTCTGCCTAGCTATATAGTTGTGTACAATACTGTATGAGTTTCTTGTGAGTGCATGTCCATCTTAATAATAAGTCGGTTCGTACTTTTCATAAATTACTTTTTGAATCATAACTATCGTGACCGAGGATATCTTGCAACTACGTGAAGCTCGTCTGGCAAATTCTTAATGACTAAATTCGCTTCACGTAATGAGTAAGTCGTACTTGATTGGTCAGTTTTACCTCCGAGTAATGAAAAACTCTAACATGATTGGTCAATTTGGCTCCACGGAACAAAAAGTCAGCTACGCGTAGCAGCTCCACGTTGTGGCGGTTGCGGCCTACCATATCAGTATCCCATATGATATTTCTATTGTAAGAAAATTTTATTTGTTGTCACGTAAATCACAGGTTTCGTTTAAATGTACTAACTGGAAATTAAATGTACTAATTAGTGAGGGCCGGTATTTTGCTGTGGATATGTTTAACTGCAATTTCGCGGTAAAAAATTTGAAATCCTGGGTAAAAAATTTGATAATATTCAACTCTTTGAGAAAATTATTTTATAAAGGAATGCTGGTAAAACCAGGTGCAATACAATGTACATTATTGACACACTATCACGCTCTTTATCTTCGTCAATAATAGAATAATCGATTTCAATCGAATTGAATGCATGAGTTTGTAGTTGACTACTGAGCGACCTAAGCGATCGATTGCTAGCCAATCAGATAGAACTCCTTTTCTTGCGTTCAGTGAAATACCACTCGCCTGTCGCTCACTACCACTCGCCCGTCGCTCACCAACGGAGTATTAAATTTATATTTATCGTATAGGACGTCGACGGTGTGCGTCGGTTGCCAGTAGGAATCACTCATCATCAAGTGTTGACAAAGGCAACAGTGTTGCTGAAACGTACACAAAGTAAGTGCAATTTCTGGATCAGATATCAAGAACTTTGGTTAATGAGTTTACTCTACCGATCCTGATGAATTTGTTCAACCATCAATTAGCTTATAATTAGCAGGTTTGGTTCACCCCAGAAAAACTGCTCTGGCCGTGCTTCCTCTGAAAATCTGCTTTAGTAGCTTTTAGTGGCGTAGCCAGGACTTTTTTAGAGGGGTGCAAGGGGAAAGACAACTTTTAAGGGTGTAAACTTGGGCAAAAATGGTCAAAAATGGGCTAAAAAGTACAAAAAATATCTAAATCTTAAATATCAGGGCGACTAGCATCCCACAAGGAGGAGACAAGTGGGGGTGTTCCCACACGAGGCAGCTACTGTTTGTTCTTTATAGTTCCAAAGGAAGGTACTAGGTGTGTTTTGTTATTTGATGAGCCAGTGCACAAAGAGCACAAAATTGTGCAATTCTACCATATTTTTCGTGCTAAGGGAGTGTTCAGAAATACTTTGGTGGGGGGGGGGGAAGGAAAGGGGGGCCAATAAAGTTTTCCGCTTTAAAACCCAAAATTTTCTCGCGCTCCGCGCGCATTGAGACCCTCTATATCACTTTTACCATGGGCAAGTTTCGGTTTTCAGTGCTTTTGTTTCGAAAAAATTATGGCAGTTAGCGTACACATGTCTATTAATTAATATAACATTAAAGATGATCAGCAACATCTGGTTAGTCTAAGAAATACTGGCACTTTTATAATAGAATATTATATCTCTACAAAGTAGGCTACATACATGATTTTGTATCAATCTGATCAAAATATAACTAAATCAAGCAAATATTGCAAATAAACTACACACTTCAGTTTACTATTTCTCATTGCAAAATTATTTTGTACACATAGGCCCATGGTTAGATTTACCATAGGGCAGCCTGGGTGGGCACAGGCCCAGGTGCCACAGTCTCAGGGGGTCAACACTGATGCCTGTGTACATTTGTGTAATTTTTACCAAATCAATCTCATATTTGACCATTTTAGCTTTTTGCATAAATTAGTTCAATTTTAACAATATTTGACCATTCAAGCATCAATGTGGCCAAATTTTTTGCGCGGTTCACGCGCATTTGTACTATCATAATAGCTGCGGATCCAAATTATGCTGCTGTGCCTATGACCCTCCAAATAAATCCTCTATTTCACTTATCCCTGTAAAATCAGATAAACACCCTCATTTGGGACAAATCTAAATTAAGTATCAAATGAAAATTTCCTTGTGCTTGTATTTCATGCGCAATTGTCCCACCGGGAATGTTTCAAACATTTTCCTCCCTCAATGACATGTGACCCAGATACCACACCACTGGAAACAACACTATTAAGTATAATGTGTGTGATACGATAATGGGGTGGGGGGTCAAAAAGTTTTGTATGTCAAAAGAGGGGTCAAAAAGTTTAGCGGTCCATCGAGGGGGGTCAAAAAGTTTTCGAGCGAAAAATTTGAGGAAGACCAGCCCCCCCACCAAAGTATTAATGAACACTCCCTAAAAAGGAAGATGCACAAGTAGTCAATACATCAGTTTGTTCTGCCGATTTGAAGAACATTTAAAACATTGTTAAAAGTGACAAAGATTTACATCGATTTTTCTCTCAAAACACGCTATACTTTGGTCAGCTCGTAATCGGCGGGCCTTATAACATCGCGAATTAATATCAAAATATTTTATTTTGAGAATTGTCTCGTGACATCACGCCAGAAGCATCGCGAATTATTATTTCAAATCCTATACTTATGATCTATTTTCTTCAACCAATAGCACTCTTAACGTGGATCTACTTTTCGATGTAGTGGTAAAAGCCGAACATTCCCCGCCTATTACGAGCTACATGATCAAACTATAATTATGAGCACGGCGAATGAGAGCAAATGAGTGTTGATCTGTCACGCTGTATTGAGCCTGTTACAAAAAACTGATGGGAATTGCCCAGATTTGGTGTAAAGATATTTTGGAGAAAATCACAAAAAACAGGTGCCCCATTTATTTGACAAAATTATTTTTTTAACAAGATATATAGGCCTACTTAACTTGTTCAAAATTCGGCTTTTGACAGGTTATCGAAGAAAAACTTATTTTGCCTGCAACCCGTGAGAAACAATACTTTATTTTTTCCTATAGTAAGGGAGTGTTCATTAATACTTTAGTAGGGGGGCTGGTCTTCGTCACATTTTTCGCTCAAAAACTTTTTTGACCCCCCCTCGATGGACCGCTAAACTTTTTTGACCCCCCTCTTTTGACAGACAAAACTTTTTTGACCCCCCCCCTTCATAATCGTATAACAAACATTAAACTTATTTGTTTCCAGTGGTGTGGTATCTGGGTCACATGTCATTGAGGGAGGCAAATGTTTGAAACATTCTCGGTGGGACAATTGCGCATGAAATACCCAGGGAGCAAACCCCCATATTGATGCAAACTGACTTGGCAAGATATAAAAACGTGTCCTATATAGATGGATTCTATGGACTATAGGCTACATCCCTAGGGTGGACACGTTTTGAAATCAGCTGCACAGAGGGTTTTATGGGGGGTCAAAATTTGCCCCCCGGAAACCCATTTTTGCAGCGTAATACTTAATATAGTGCACTATAATGTGACAAAATCACCTTTTATTTGCACAAAGATTAGTAAATTAATGATTAAAATTATGCCATACATTTGATTGGACTGGGCCATCATGTTGGGGTGTGTGTGTGTGTTGAGGGTGGGGGTGGTGGTGGGGGGCCTCTGGATAATGGGTGGGGGGTTATCAGATGAAGTAGAGCTGTGCATATATGGCATGTGTGGTATCATATTTCGTTAAATTTCGCAATCAATACACTGATCTGATGTGCTGTTTCACATTCTTTCCATGTTTTTGATAGATAACAAGTAGCTAGATCCTCTTCACGATTCACATTCTTGTAGACCCACTCCTGCTTTAGAATTGACACCTTTTTCTATCCTGAGTACCCTCTGCCTAGTAACAGAGACCAGACGCCATAGACCTTACCCAACCCAGTCCTTTACCCAGTTAGCCATCATCAGTGGCGTGTCTGTGGGTTGAAACACCCCGCACTTTGTTAAAAATCATGTAAAATCAGCCGTTTTATGGCAATTTTAGCCATTAGGCCCCCTGCATAACAAGCGGAAGCCCCTCTGAGCCCCCCCCCGCAGGAACAGATCCTGGACATGCCGGTGCAGCATCATATTTGCGTCTCTCAGTATTGGACATCTCTCTCTCTCTCTCTGACCACAAGCAAGCATGGACCCTGAGTTTGAGTCTGGGTTTGAGAGCTTGGGTCAATACAAAAAATCATGCCTTGTGAAAGCCCTGAAGGAGGAGACTAGAGTGCAACCTGCTGAAGATATCTGGTGTCCCACAGATTCCATTGTTAGCACCAGTGTGATTGTTGATGCATTGCAAGTGGTCATTTGACAGAGATGCTCCTTTTCCAGATATTGCTGACCAATACAGACGATCACTAATGTCCATCAACCTATCCCAACGTACAGAGAGCATACACTTCTGTTGCGACAGATATTATGCCAACAACCTGAAGTCTACAGAGCGTATACCAGATGGGCTGAAACAGGTGGAAAAGTGTATAAAGTGAGCAGCCAATTTTGTGCGCCCGATCCCGAAGCTTTTTCAGCGTATCTAACAACAAATCAGCATTGCCTGTGTATCTCTGTGAGAAGTTGTAATTACTTCCTTACATCTTCTCTGAGTTAAGCAACTAATGTCAACTCATGAAGAAGCGGATACACGGATGTTGCTACACGCTGTCTATGCTACTCAAGTGGGAGTTGTGAAGCGGATAGTAATCTACGCCAATGACACTAATGTTGTTGGGTTATGCATCTACTACTATAAGACCATGCTTCAGGAAATGGGGTTAAAGTTGTGGATGAAAACTGACCAGGAGAGCTATCTCCCTATCCATGAAATAGCAGGCAAACTAGATACAGATCTGTGTCAGGCAGGGGTGGCGATGGCGTTAGGTTTTTAAAGAAGGGATCAAAATTGCACATTTTTTAAAACTATGGAGCCAAAACAATAGATATAAGGGGTTAAATTGACAATTTAGCAACCTCTATGGTAATTCTGTGCGCCAAAAGCTAAAAGAATGCGCCTATGACCCCATGGCGCAAGTTAGCGCTACCCCTGGTGTCAGGCCCCCCGGGTCAGGCCCTTCCACTGATCCACAGTCTCAGTGGACGAGACATTACGGCCAGCTACCGTTTCTTCATAGGAAAACCTACATGGTTAGAGAAAAGCAAGACTGCTCCACTGGATCATCTTGCTAGTTTTGCTGAGGCTGATCACAACCTAACAGATGATGTCATCGACCAGACGCGGCAGTTGTTCATTTCAGTCTACTCTTCTAGCAATGACATCGCCCGGTGTCTTACAGAGCTCAGGGCTCACAAATTTCTGAAGAATGGTACTAATAACTTAAAGATATTACCACCAACCGAGGATGCATTTCGCCTTCACCTGGAGAGAGCAGCATATGCATGCATCATAGACAAAACAGCATACATCACAAAAGAATGTAGATGGACTTTAGATGGGGAGATCGTAGTTCCACAAGCAATGTGAAATCCACCATGACCACCAAATGTGTCAAAAGGAACCAACTGCTCCTGCAGGAAAGGGTGTCAGAGAAACTGCAAGTGTTCAAAAGCATCCAGACGCTGCAATATCGGCTGAATCTGCAGAATCTGTCAGAGGACATCCTGACGGTAGTCGAGCAAAGCTGCAAGAAGACTTGGAAATGGAACTGGCAGGTGAACTGGAGTCAAGTGATGAAGAAGAAAGTGGATCTGAAGAAGACATCCAATAGGATATTATTGTACACTCTCAGAACATTGGATAAAAAATGAATGGGCAGAAAATAGTTGGTTAAAAAATGCCCAACAATGGTTAAGATTCTTGAAGTTGGGCAAAATACAATTTAATACATGGTTGGTCAAACCTGTCAATATGGTATTTACACAATGTTGGTTAAAAGTTAACCAACCTTGGTAAAAAAACATCCTTTTCCCGCCAATAAAGTTGGGCAAAGTATGGTTTTGCCCAACCATGGTCACATGGTGCTCCTTTGCGAACTGTGATTGGTCATTGTGTTGGGCAAAAATGCATTTCAGAAAACAAGATGGCCGATATGAGTGGCTTGCTGCAAAGCTGTGGATCGGGGTCTTCAAGATCTGTTGGAGACATTTGAAGGTAGGAAATTATATTATAAAGTATATCATTTTATCGGGTATAACACTTAGTTTAAGTGTTGCGAGGCCGAGATTGTCACAAGCAAGACTTACGATGCTTTATCGACGGTAGCTGTCGTCGATAAAGCATCGTAAGTCTTGCTCACAGTCTGGCCTCGCACACACTTAAACTAAGTGTTATACCCGATAAAATGTTTATAATATAATTTCCTACCTTCAAATGTCTCCAATTGGTTAAAATATGAACAATGAAATGAACTTCCCATTCATAGTGTTTAACCAACTATTGGTTATATTTTGCCCATTTTGCCCAACATGCTTTACCCAACTGGTTGGTTACCGTAATGTTAACCAGTAGTTGGTCAATGTTTTTAACCAACCTGTGGTTATATTGTTAACCAACCCAGGTTGGTTAACAATATAACCAACTGTTGGGCTGTTCACCTGTAAATACATGGTTGGTTAAAATTTTAACCAAGTTGGTTAAAATTTTTAACCAATGTTCTGAGAGTGTATGACTTCAACATTTGTCATGATAACACAATGTAGCTAAGCTTAGTACGTTTAATGGACTCTAAGACAAGAGGTACAAAGTTGGCTTTGATGTACATGTGAATGTACATGTAGTATCATCCATATATTATAGATGATGGTTATATTGACAAAGGATTTACAGAAAATAGTTCCTATAAGAATGAAACATTCCACTGAAATAGCTGGAAGTCTTTAAGGCACCGTTAGCATTTTCTAGTATTCTAGATAGGGACAGTAATATACACGATGCATAGCCTCATTAACCATGTTAGCGTTTCAATCATCCGTCACTATTTAGTGTAGGCCTACATGTTCACCTTAAATCAAGTGTAACTCTTTGCAGGATGATAAATTGACAAAACAAACACCACCTTCTGTGTTTGAAATTAAATTTCCTTTCATTTGACACCAAACACGATATACTTTGAGCAAAAAATACTAAAATGGACCCCCCCCCACATGTGACCCCCTGTTGTAGGCCCCGTGCAGAAGATTTTTTTACGTGTCCACCCTAGGGGTGTTTATTTGACCCCACTGAACTGTTTGACACCCATGAGGTTTTTATATCTTCCCGATGCAGGTGGACCATCCCCCGGGGACCATCCCTGCTCCCTGGGTAAAATGCAAGCACAAGGAAATTTTCATTTTATACTTAATTTGTCCCAAATCAGGGTGTTTATCTGATTGTACAGGGATAAATGAAATAGAGGATTTATTTAGAGGTTCATAGGCACATCAGCATAATTTGGATGGCTATTATGATAGTACAAAATAATGCGCGCAAACCGCCAAAAAATTTGGCCATATTGAAGTTCGAATGGTCAAATATTGTTAAAATTGGAACTAATTTATGCAAAAAGCTGAAATGGTCAAATATGAGATTAATTTGGTCACGCAAATGTAGACAGGTATCAGTTTTGGCCCCAAAGACCGTGGCACCTGGGCCTGTGCCCACTCTGCCCTATGGTAAATCTACCCATTAACCCATGGGCCTATGTGTACAAAATAATTTTGCAATGAGAAATAGTAAACTGAAGTGTGCAGTTTTAATACGTGCAAAGAAATCCAATTTATTTGAATATTTTCTTGAATTAGTTGTATTTTGATCAGATTGGTATATAATCATGTTTGTAGCCTACTTTGAAGAGATATAAAATTCTATGATAAAAAAAGTGCCAGTATTTCTTAGACCAACCCAGATGTTGCTGATCATCTTTAATGTTGTACTAATTAATAGATATATGTGTACATTAAGTGCCATCATTTTTTAAACAAAAGCACTGAAAACCCAAACTTGACCATGTTAAAAGTGATATAGAGGGTCTCAATGCGCGCGAAAATTTTGGGTTTTAAAGCGGAAAACTTTTTTGCCCCCCCTTTCCTACCACCTAAAACTTTTTGGTCCCCCCTCTTTTAAGGTCTAAAACTCTTATGGCCCCTCCCTTTTACCAGCCCCCCCACCAAAGTATTTCTGAACACTCCCTAAAAGTTAAACAGATGATCCATACCTTTTTTGCCACCCTGTTTTTATTATTTATATATTATTATTCATTATTTATTTATATTATTATGTAGGCTAATGTCTATTAATTTTATTATTTATTATTTATTTATTTATTTATTTATCTATTTATTTATTTATTTATTTATTTACTTATTTCATTTTATTTTCATTTTTATATTTCATTTCATCTTATTTTTCATTTTTATATTTCATTTCATTTCATTTCATTTCATTTCATTTCATTTCATTTCATTTCATTTCATTTCATTTCATTTCATTTCTCGTTTTACATTTTATATATATAAATTTTCTTGATAGTTGAATTTCCAAGTGTAATCGAAATATCGTTATAATTTCTTCGAATTCCCATTATGATTTACATGTAAGTTCATTTTCCGGACAATGGTTAGCCAGAAGTGTCACCCAAAATAAACGACCGAGTCAGTTCCAAGGGCAAAGTTGAATGGAAGAGGCAAACACGGATTTGTGGTATATGAGTAGGTGCTTGTCTCGTCGCACAACAAGTGCCTTTGCAGGGAATACGTTGGAAGCATTGACCCGTGGTGTCTCTGTGTACATATGTTTGGTAGATTTTGGTAGTCCACAATGTGCTGTACTGTGCACACGTAGTACTACTGCCAGCAGTTTGTCAACTTCAACTTTGTGGAGTAAACACGGTAAACACACCAACGATGATCAGATTTATGATGACATGACAGAACTGTCTGGTGGACAGGTAAGTAGAAATTTACAATACCATATTGTTATTAATTTGCCATTACAATCGACAACGTGGTGTGCCCCAGAATAACAAAAAACACCCAACGAAATACGTACATGCAAAGCTATGATAGGCCTACCATGAGAATCAGTAATATGTGTACATACATAAATACTATGAGTCCATGGTCATACGATGGACATGTCAAGTTTGTTACCAGTTGAAAGGACCACGAGGACCAATCTGCCAAAAATAAAACGGGTTCAAAGTACAGATATACTCGGATAGCATGGATAGGCCTAGGATCTTTTCTATTGTGTTTTATAGGCCTGCTATTTTTGTTTACCAGTACATAGGCCTACAGTATAATTATATTGGTTTATAAATTTTCTGCTTTCGTTCCAAGTCTAGAAAAAAAGCAGTATCGGCGACTTTCCGTAACGTGCTGTGATTCAGAAGTAAACATGTGCATCTGGCTTCGAATTTGAATAATAATTATTGTGATCTTGATACACTTTGATTGCTCAAAATCATCTCTATGATCAAATTAACTGGTAAGCATGTGTACATTAATATTTGATGTATCAATGAATGGTCATTAATCATGAATAACGGTCGCACCACAATAATATTAAATCAGACTCTGATATTAAATATACCATGTTTACAAGCTTTTACAGGCCAGTATCGGCATACAAGTAATTTTTTAGGCCCTGTAATTTTACATAGACCTATTATATATACTTTTAGTTAATAGCTACAATAGGCCTACGTCGTTTGAAAAAATTCGTGTATAGGCCTACTATTTTGTTTGTTTGCTCATGAATGATGGTTGTTTGAACTTCTTCGAAAAGTCTTTTAGTCTGTGAGTTTAATAAAGGCACATGCCCATTCAATGTTCATTGGACTTCATTTGAACTTTTGAAGCAAAAGTGCCAAAATGTGATTCTGATTGCTTTGTGGTATACCATTTCCTTTGGATTTGGTAAAAGGTCTTCAGTGCAGAGGTTTAATATTAAATTAGGCCTATGTATTTCTTGGCACAGTACCACGATAAAACTATATTTTACTAGTAAAGTGCGGCAATGCATCAAGTACGGTACATTGTACTTCTAAGGGAGCACTAGGCCCTATTATTAATACATTGTAATACCACCAAAACCACAATAATGATTCATCGAGCAAGTTTCTGTGGAAATGGTGGTTCCTAAACTTGATTGTGCAGATTGTTTTCAAGTGGATATTATCAGTTTTGAATGACCCACCATCAACAAAAATCATTATGAGGATCATAATTTTGTCATATTTGACAAATCAAATTGTTTACTTTCAATCAATGACCCCCCCCCTTTATGATTTAAATGTTAATGTACTCTCGATATGACAAACATTGACATTATTGTTGTTGTTTTTCAAGATGTTGAATTAATCTCCATCTTCCTGTTATCATCTATGTAACATTATTCATTATGCCATCAAAAGACGCACTGACTCATCATGTGGACATGTCTCTTAATTATAATATTTTGTTTGTTAATGATCAATAATATTTGTCTAGATAAACTTTGAGTTTTGCAGTTAAAATGTTACAAATGTATAACTAAATTATGCATTCAGTCAGCTTTTATTGTGTATTTGAAACCTTAATTTATTTCTAAGAAATCATGAAAATATGTGTTACTGTATCCTTGGCTTTACAGAAATCTAAATTGGAATCTGTTCAATTTAGGTCGAATTCATGCTGTTGTTGTGGTTCATTAGAACCAAGCTAAAAAATGGTAAATTTGAATATAATGGTCTTTAGAATGATTGATTATTGCTGTCAAAGTGTTAACATTTATAGGAAACATGTTAGGTCTTACTCTTAGGATAGTAATATTTTATTTTCAAGATAGTTTAAAAAAAAGAGTTTCTCTTGATCAATTATAACCAACTGTTTAAGATAATTAAACACATAGGTCCATATGCACAAAAGAGTTAGACTGGATCTTAAGTTGGACCTGGTCTAAAAGTTCCATCAGTAATGGTCCTTTACGCTTATTTCCTTCCTAGCTAGCAAATTCTAAAGCTTTAAATGCAAAGTTCAAAAATAATACAAACTAACTTAAGAAAGTGTAAAGGTTATGTCCTTTCTCCTGGTACTATTAAATTCCACTTAGACCAGGTCTAACTTTAGACCCAGTCTAACTCTTTTGTGCAAACGCACCATTGGGTTTTTGTGATGTAGGCCTAGTATAGCCTTTATGTACAATTACATGAAACTAATTATTTTGTTATTGTCAATTTGTCATTATTTATGTAAGCTAAATATAAATATATAGGCCTATTTAATTTATAGAACTTGGCATATCAAACAGCACCACAATTTTTCATATATTAATTAAAGGCCTTTATAGATGTGAAATATTTGAATAAAATTGGTCAAAACTTTGCATATAACAAATACTTTAATTGTCAATTATTTGTAGTGTTATTTTCATTGTTATGTAAATCAGAACCCCAAACATTGTTTTATTAATTCAATAGGCCTATCACTTGTAATTTTCTTGTAATTTAACCAACAAAATAATAAGCGAATTGGAATTGTATTTTCTATTTTACCTATATTTTAACAGAGCTATTTCAGGAACTAAATCGCATCACATAATAACGTTTAGCTAAATGTATTATATTATGTATCCTTTTATACAGGGTGTCCCAGAAAAAATTACCGAGTGAATAAAATTGAACGTAAGTCGAGAAATAGACATCAGAATCAAAAAATTTAAAATGTAGCGCATAGCCTATTTTGTTGTGCATCACATACGAAAATTTTATTTGATTCGTTTGACTGGTTCCGAAGAAATGAACGATTGCATAAAGCGTGCATCAATGCAGTTCATTCCAAGTTTGATAAACAGGCGCTATTTTTATACTCGCTCACCACTTCCTAAAGTTTGTGTATCTTATTAAATTTAGTCCACATTATCTATTAAAACCTCTCGGTGTTATGTCATTCATGCTTTCACTGAAGATGAATAACAGTTTGTCCGAGAAAACTTTGATTTCTGCAATTGGAAGCTCTCCAACTTTAATTCTTTAGGTTGTGCAAATATACTTTACAAAGAACATTTGAGCCAAAACTGACAATGATCAAGTGCTAACAGCTTTACGTGTGATTTTTGATACCACGCAACATTAATGTTAAGTTTTAAAAGATTTAAACTTTGCATTACAATTCCTTGGAAATATTCCGAAAACATTAATGGGCTATTCCAGATAAAACATGCACCCCCCTATAGAGGGCAACGGAAATCCAGATTTTTTGGTGGTCTTTGGGGCTCGGAATTCCAGCCTATTCTACTTATGCTGTTCCAAATTCCAGCCTATTTTGCCTATGCTTGGCGCAAAATTTCCAGATTTTTCCACCGTTTTGTTAGTCTGAAGGCATAGAGGGTTTTGGAATTCCAGGTTTATTGTGTTTATCCTTGGTTGGATTTCCAGACTTTTTGCCTCTGGTCAACAAAATTTCCAGATTTTTCCGCCGTTTTGTTAGTCTGAAGGCATAGAGGGTTTTGGAATTCCAGGTTTATTGTGTTTATCCTTGGTTGGATTTCCAGACTGTTTTGCCTCTGGTCAACAAAATAATCCACATTTTTGTCCATTGAGGTGCTGGAATTCCAGATCGTTTTATTAATAATTTGTCAGGATTTCCAGCCTTTTGTGCAATCAGGAATTCCATTCTCTTCCAGTTCAATGCAATTTGTCATTATGTATACGCATATGTATGTAGGGGGGTTCTCCCATCCCCACAAGTTGGTGGTGGGTACTAGTTATAATCATCATGATTGACCGCCCAAGTGATGACCATGACAACCAACTTTCTTGTTGAGTAAGCCCTAATTATTAATAGGAAAGAAAAGAGCAAGGTACATCAACTTGACGGAAACAAGTCGCAGGGTGGCGAATCAGACTCCTCCCTGCTCAGTTGACAGATATGTTGTGACAAAATTTACAATTTGCATCTCCCTTTTGGTCTATTTTAGACCAAAATTAACCCTAGTTTGGCCCATTTAGTATTAAATGCCAAATTTGCGCTTTGCGCGCAACTCGATAAAGCCATTCAGTGGCGTAGTTAGGGGCAGGGGGACAGCTGCCCCCTTTGAAAAAGTCTTACCACCCCCCCACCTGTGGGATGGGGTAGCCGCCCCTGACATTAAAGACTTTTTGTGTTTCTGACCAAATTGACATTATATTTTGCCATTTTAACTTAAAAAGTGCCAATTTTTGCGCGCTTCGCGTGAATTTATTCCATTTTTGTACCATATTTCACCAGTTTAGCTTCAATATGCCAAAAGTTTTCGCGCGCTTCACGCGCATTTGTAACATTAACTGATTTTGTCGCCAAAAGGTGCCCCCTTAAAATTTGTCTTGCCCCCCCCCCCCCCCCACTGAAAAAGTGCTGGCTACGCCACTGAAGCCATTCGAGTGACAATCATGTTGCCTTGCCCACAGGACCATCTAAAGGTAAATCCGGCCATATACCAGGTCATGATATGATAATTCACATTTTAGGCTATACGCTGTAGAAGTGACGTCATAATCGGATTAACTACCATACCAATACATGAATACCCATTTTGAATATACCGCGCTGCACTGCAGCAGGTTGCACTCATCACCTGTCTTCAATCAAATAATAAATTGAATACAATACCGCTCTTTTCAAAGAGACTAATCTTACAGGTGCAAGTGATTAGCATTTCTTTGACATCTATGGTTCAATGCATCGGTACCGCATAAACGTTGTAGTGCGGGGCGATATTGCCAAAATTGTATTCATCTATTGCTATGGTAGTTAATCCGATTAACTACGTCACTTCTACGGCGTATACCAGTTGAAAGACATACACCCTGTATGAAATACATTACTTTAGTCTCTCACACAGGGGGTGTAGATTTCAAATGAAGTCAACCCCCCCCCCCCCCCAAATGGTTGCCCTGAAAATAAGCTGTTTCTTTACTCAATGAAAGTTTAAACAGCTTAAAGCAAGTGCACTACCTTATTAATGAAAACAAGTTCACAGAAAGCAAGCGCACTTCGCGAGGGTTTTATTTTCGCTGATTTCGCAAATGGAGTTCCATCCACGAAATTAACACCTCACGAATATATATAATAATGTATTGCAAGTATAGGACAAGACATAGCATCGCAAAAATAACAATTGCAAAAATGTCTCTGTAACTCCAAATCGCGAAAATAACTGTACGCGAAAATTACCACTTATAAACAGTAATTACCAGGAGCAGAGAAACTCTCTGGTTGGAGTGATGAGGTTCAACAAAAGTCAATACTATTACGTAATTGTTTGTTCATGGTACATGTGCACACACACACAGATTCCATCCATGCAGTACAAAATGTAGCCCTGTGTTATCTGTTTACAAATTTACTCTGTGCTTTTAGAATATTTTAGGATAGCAGATTTGGGTAGTCCTTCAAGGAGGACCACGCTCCATTTAGTACGATAGTCCACGCCGTCAGGCGTGGGTCCTTCTAGATTAGACATATCCTGACCTGGAAAGTCGAGGGAAATCTCAAACTGATTAACCACGCCTACTGACAGCTACTAATGATATTCAGCCAATCCGATTGACTAAATATCATCAATAGCTGTCAGTAGGTGTGGCTTGCCTACCTGCTACCAGAACACTAGCTTCCAGCTTGGAATTGACACCAGTATTGCGTAACAAAATTGATTATTAACCCTCTTCAGTTGCATGTGTTAATCCTGTTATAATACTCGGTTTTCTTCTTACCCTCAGTTCACTGACCTGTAGGTTGCACACAATCAATTCCTTTTGTCATCACTACATTTAATATTGTCCTGGTTAACCTCGATTCCTTACTATTTTTGTATAGAGGTTGTGCTTGAAATTATTGATTGCAGTGCAGTCCATTCAATCAAATGTTGTCATAAACCTATTTGATCGTAGTGCATTTGTTATGTGTGTGAGACGAACTGTCTCGGTAGATTGCAATCATGCTTTTGTTGAATGGATTTGAGTATACCGCCATATTTACGGTATGATACGTCATATGCGCAACCTCTATTAATTGGGATAGTTGACCTATTCGTTTAACATGTTTAAGAAAAATATAGAATTGGAGGACACACGCTTCATAAAAACTTTGGGTTTCACTCATTTATTTACTTTAATTCCTTTTCTAAAAAAAAAAAAGAAGTTCAGCAAGTTCTTTCTCTCTTTCCTTCTTTCTTTCTTTCCTTCTCTCTTTCTTTCTTTCATTATTTAATACGGGCCTATAATTACATTTATTTCATGTATCATCATTTATGTTTTATTATTAATGTGTGTTCATTAATTATTCATTTATTTATTTTATTTTCGTTGATTGATTTATATATTGCCATTGATCAGGCTTCTATAGCTTATATCGTGAAATTATGATTTCTTTCATTTTTGCTTGCTTACTTTTTTGTTTAGAGATTTTTAGATCAAAGACTAATCATATCAGAACCAGAGTATTAATGATTATTGATGCTTAATCAGTCACTAATGAATGATTATCATGCATATGAATTATAAAGGAATGCAATTTGTAATTGAATTATAGAATGAATGATTGGTAGATTGGTTGATTGAGAGACTGATTAATTTGAGATTGATGAAGTTATGAGCGGTCAATAACTATTTGGCTGACTGATTGAGATTGCCAGATCTAACACTATGGACCACAATGGCCTCATCCTAATGACATAGTTCAATAACCTCAATTAAATACTCAATAGTGCAAATTTGACCTCAAGTTTCAGAGTATGAGTTTTGTATCCAAATTTTCAAAGGTCATTCAATGACTATACAAATGCATTGGGGTTAAAGAATTGTGCCCTTATTAATTATAGATGAGCATGTTGTGGATCCTAGTGTAAGACCATGAAGAGACAATTGAGAGACTGATTATAAATTGAGTGGTTGCTTGACTACTCGATTACTTAATTGATTGATATTTTAACACCAAGATACGGTACATTAAGGGCTGGGGTATGAACGTTTGGACAGTATTTATTGTGGGACATTATAGCACATCAGACATATCGAATTGCATTCTGAATACGAAGAATGTCATTCTGATATCAAATAATTTTGATTTTTGAAATTCGCAATTTAATACACATTTTATGGCAAATCATTAAAATTGATATTTTTGATATTTAACAGTACTTGAAATAAACTTTATAAATCTGATGATTTATACTTAAAGTGTATGTAGGTGGGATGAAAAGCCGACGATCAATTGAAAATTTTGACCTTTCGTATTGAAGATATGGATTTTTTTTCCCAAAACACAAAAAAAAAATTAGGTCTTTTTGGGAAAAAAATCCATATCTTCAATATGAAAGGTCAAAATTTTCAACTGACCGTCGGCTTTTCCTCCCTGCTACATACACTTTAAGAATATGTCATTAGATTTATATAATTTACTTCGAGTACTGTTATATATCAAAAACTTGAAAAATATCAAATTTTTATAATTTGTCATAAAATTTGTATTATATTGTGATTTTCAAAAATGAAAATTATTTGATATCAGAAAGACATGCTTCGTATTCAGAATGCAATTCGATATGTCTGATGTGCTCTGATGTCCCAAAATAAATACTGTCCAAACGTTCATACCCCAGCCCTTAATTGAGACTACAATGTAATTTGTTAATAATTGATCGATTGATCGAACGAATGATTATTGATTGATACTTGATGAGTAGTTCAATAATTGACTGACTATTATCGATATATCAATCTAATAAGTTATTGTGATTCTATTATATTATATTATTATATTGATTGATTGGATGACCATATCAATTAATTGATTAATCAATCAATTCAATAATGATTCTGATTGTTTTCTTGATTGTTTGTTGAATACTTATTGGACGGATCGTTGGTTGAATGAACCAACGATTGAGTGATTAATCAAAGAATCCCTTGAACTTGAAGAACAGTTTGCATCCATTTTTCGAAAATCGGAGCAACTTTTAATTTTTCACCCCTAGCGTGCAAATTGACCTTGGACCTGTCGAACCTCAAAACTCAATATGTCCTACGTGCGCAATAATGTTGCACTTTTGTGATCCTTAGACCCAGACAAATAATTTGACACGTTTTTAGTGAATTTGGAGCATTTTTGCCCCCCCCCCCCATATGACATGAGCATGTAGGGTGTTTGAGGGTCTTTTTGGAGGGTCACGGAGTTCCAATATATATATAGCTTGGTAGACCAAAGTTTTGAATTCAGCATACCCGAATTAAACAAAACAATTTGGTTGCCAGCTTTTACGCGAACTTGCCGCTTGATGCTTAAATAAGCACATTTCCAAAATAGAGCCAGACTAAAATAACAACACTGATTTTACAAAATAAATCAATATGATATCACGATTTAGGCCTACACTGGTCGAAACCCAGCTACTTCAAAAGTGTGAAGTGTTTTGATCCATGCAATCTCATAATCAATCGATTGAGATGACTAGCGTACTCGTCCCAGTTACATAACAGATGCGGTTAAATAATGGGCGGGGTTACCAACCATATTTGGAGTTATTACGTTGTCATTAACTGGGTTGGTTCTGGTCACTGCTTATGGTAATTCGATTGCGCTGCTGGGGGTAGAGCACCAATCTATAAGGACCAACGCCTGACGGCGTTGATAATAGTGCTACATATTGCGTTGGTCCTGTATGGACTAGATTTGGGTGCTACGTAGCTGAGGGAAAATTCTGTGTATTAAAGACAAATCAACCCATCGTTGCTTGGGGTTTTAATAACAGGTTTAATTTCAGGGATTGATTGATTTTCAATGATGGATACAAATTTTAAGTTTAGCATCAGTTTTGTTTAATATTTAGTTAAGTTTTATAAAATGTTGCAAAATTAATAAATTAAAAAAATAACTAATAGTATCAAAGGCTACGAAAAACCCCTTCTCTATGGGCCCAACCGACCCGGAATTTGTGTTTTTGAGAATTAAAAAAACCTGTTTATTTTGCTTAAATCATAGAAAATATGTTTGTGAAAAATTCACCAGTGATATTTTAGTGTAATTTCAAGATAGCCTCTCTCTGGAAAAACAAGTACAAAAAACACCCAACCCTACTTGAAGTTGAAAGGTTCGCCCGTATAATAGGGTGGGTTTTTAGTCTTTTTTGTCGCCAAAATACTTTTAGATTAATAAATAACATGACACCAAAAACAGAAATTTTGACAATAATAGTTTTTTTCTGATCATGTAAATTTTGACCAAAGTATCAGCATGTTAATATGATATAGCGAGATTACACATAAATATAAAATTTGAAAGAGGGACTATAAATATACATTTAAAAATCCAAAACAATAAATCAAGAAGTGCATATTATTATTATTATTAAAAATAATTTATATTTAAATGATGTTCCTCGCCTAAAAAATCCGGACATTGAGTTTTTTTACATGTTTTGCATTTGGAAAATGTTCCATTACAAACCAAATGTCAGACGAATTCATCTCTATGGATTGCCTGACTCTGAGTTGATAACATCAGGCAATACTAGCTAATTCTTTGAATGGAACAAAATGCAATCAAAATACATGTGAAGATGAGCTCATCTTCTCTGATGTTATGTAAAATAGGCTTGTCCGGATTTTTTAGGTGGGCAATGTATATGAAATAAATAAATATCACATCATTCATCTGTTTCCCAATTTCAAAACAAGCTATATTTTAGAAGGAAAACAAAACATACATAGGCCTACAAGAAAAAACAAATCACATTTTGACCAAAAATCACCTTTTTGACCAAAACCCTTTCCATACCAAACATCACTTTCTTGACCAAAATCAAATAATTGACCAAAAATCACATTTTAGACCAAAAACTAAGTTTTTGACCCAAATCACGTTTTTTGAAAATCAAAAATCACATTTTAAGCCAAAATAGCACAATGTAAACCAAAAATCACAGCAAAAGGGGAAATGATTTTGTAAAATTTTGCACAATACCGGAGTAAACGTGTTACTCAATCAAATTGAGTAAAATTGATCATGCTAGAAGGGTTGTGCCCTAGCTTTTTACCATCCAAAAGAGATTTTTAAGAGTGTACAATTGTGTTAATTTATTTCAATCGTTTTTTTTAAATAATAAATGATGAATGATGAGTGATTTTTACTTTCAAGTGATGCAAATAAGACTAGGCCTACTCAACTGGTTTAAATTCTATATATTTGTCATGACACTATAAATGATAATTTATATAGGTCCCAAATTATTTTAGTTAATTAACACTAAGATTGCATATGTACACAGGCTTACTATGCACAATGCACATAATCAATTCACTGAATTTAGTCACAATAATTTGCTGGTTTGAGAAATTGGTTATTTTTGCTGACAAGGTTGCTTAATTCTACACCCTTGGTATTTGAATTATGATAACTTATGGGATATTTTATATGCTGGTACTTGTGAAAAATATTATGGAGACTGGAACATATATACACAAAATAATATTTATAGAACTAAATATAAATTATTGATCAAGTTTCAGCTTGTATGGATTTTGGTGATTTTGTCCTTAAAATTTCAGAATTCTGACCCATGACTGCAGAAATAAAAATTCCTCAAAACTTTTTTGTTCATTTTACTATTTGACGCATATTAAACCCAATAACATTTAAACTCTTGGGTGTGAAAAAAAAATCACCTGGACTGTTGATCTTGTGCCATGTCGGCCATGATTTTTGCCAAATTCTAAAAGCATAATTTCAGTGCCTCTATAAAAAGGTAACTATGTACTTGTGTTAATTTTGCTCCTAAATTGGTAATTTTGGACTTTGTTATTTTATTCAGTTCCAATGACCGTCAGAATGGGACACTTTGAAAATTCATAATTCGAAAAGTTTTTGTCCGCTTTTCATACTTCTGTTGATGAATTCTATCCAGAAAACAATATGAAATGTTGATGGTCGTCCTATAGTAATACCTGTGGGTTGCATTGTAGTAATGTAGGCCTATGCTACAATCACTCACATCTTCTATTTCAGATATTTCAAAACATGTACTAGCAGTGGCGTAGGGGTTGCTACAATTTGTGACCCTACTATTTAATATTTTTAATTAAAATTACCTACTGAATTCGTTGCGAATATTTCACAAAACTTAAAAAATAAGTCGGTTCAGGTGGGGTATGAAAAATCGGGTATGAGAAGTAGGGTCACAAATTGTACCGACCCTGATTAATTAGCATATTATAAATTTGATGAGGAATTTAAATATTTATATGCCATTGGGTTTTGTGTAGGGGATGGAGGAAACAAACTTTGATTGATAATGTCATTAAAATATTAAGATACCTTGCATCTCGTTTCTACTAGGCTTTATTTAATTTAACTCATTAAAATTATCATTAAAGTTTTGCTTTTGTAAAGCCTACAATGTTCTTTATAGCACATCTAAAATTCTCCTGCATGCTGAGTGAACATAAAAAGGTTGAATAACACATGGAGATTAAAAAAACGTAAGTAAACAAAATCAAACTAAACTGGTAATTTGCACAACTTTAACCACAGAGCAGTACAACGTGTAACAGAACAAGATCTTGTTCATGGTTGTTTGTTTAACCATGGATAAAGATAATTATGCTCTTCAAACACATTAAAGGTTCCATGACTTGGCAAACAAAGTTATACACACTTGAGTTTATAATACATGCAGTCTTCACAGTCACTCCAGGCTGTTTTGGATCGCGCAGGGGGGGTCTGCTTGATCAGCAGAAGAGATATTTCTCCCATCTTCTGGTATTACAGTAAAGCTATCATTTGCTGCATATTGCTCAAATTTGCACTTCTTACATGATTGTTACCCGGGGATTGTAATTGCCCAATGCTATCTGAAATACCATGTAGGCCTAAAGGACTAAGCCTCCAAAGTAAAATTTAGAGTTTTATAATAAAACTGGGATCCCCCAAAGCTCCACAGTTAAGCGGCTAAGTCGGTTTTTAACTTTTTACCACATTATTTTCGCTCAGTTAAAACTGAGACTATTGGTTTAATACTAGTCTCAGGTTAAAATGATCAGAAGACCCCCTTGACAGATAAAGTGTTACTAGTAGTAGTAATATTATGTAATCATAGTAATTTTTTTTTTAAAAGAAGAACAAAATTAAAATTTTACCAAAATCATACATTATGTCTTTTATCATCAATCTCCAAAATAGGAAAGATAAGTGGTCTATCGTAAAACCAAATTTATCGAACGTAATCAAAACAATAAAATAATTATTTGGCCAAAACAACAACAACAAACAAACACTTGGTTGTCCCTGCCCCTTTGAGGGATTCTGATTTTCGCCAGCTAAGAGCTGGTTATCTAATTCAGAGATCGTCTTTGTTTGCTAAAGAGATTACGGGGTACTAGCATTGGTTTGAATTACTTAGCGGAACTTTTTATGGTGAAAATATAATGTAAGACCTGTTATTCGATTTGTAAGAAAAAGAAAGTATGTTTTGCCGTTTCAATGAATGAAAACGAGTGAGAATTTCAAAAGTTATGGTTTGAAGGAAATAATAGTTATATGCCAGGCCTATAATAGTTTCCACAGCATATCAACGAAAGAAAATGATAGTAGGCCCTATCCTTGTTATCATGCGTTCTTAGATTTACATTTGCAGACCTCTTGGAGATCAGCACAGCATGAGATGTGAGTGTATTGATAACATGATTAAAACCTTTATGGACGTAAAAGTCAAAGTAAAACTATCCTATATCCTGTATCGTTTTATGGATAATAAAAATTCCCTTTAAAAGGGAAGGCCAGCCTCAATGCAGAAGAGGTCTTGTAAATAGTTTGGGTCACCGTGAAAGGCATTTTTTAGGATCACGCTTACATCCATGTTACATGACAGTTCACCAAACCATCAATGGTGATAACATGCACACTGAAACAGCAAAAAACATTAACTCCTAACTCCTGTCATCTCTTTAATTCATTACTCCAAATTGTTCTGCATTTTTGTCTTTACTGCTCTACCCATGCTTATTATTAAAATCAAGAAATACACTGCAGTTGTTAGTTAATTCGCTATGTAAACTCAACTTACATGCACATTTTATTTTCAAATGATTTTATATTATTTCGCAATGTATAGTTTACTATAATAGTGGCAAGCACATGATAAAGGACTGATCATTCACTACAATCTTCACTTTTAAACTGTATTTTTTGAATGTGTTGATTGTTAGTCCGAAACTCCTGCAAAGCTATGGACATGGCATCTTACCTACTCCATTCTGTAATAGTCTGCATTGTGTGTTTTCTCAGTCTTCAATCATTTTGTTGAATGTAATTTTATGAATCAAATAAAAAAGATAGAAAGTGGCTTCACTTTAGTATGTGTCATTTTACAGTATTTTTTACAGTATTTATAATAAAGTAAGACAATAATTTATTTATTTTCTATAAGTGTCAAAATATGGGATATATTGTTCAATATTATAGCTAGCCCCTAAAAACTTTATTTTCCATCGGATTTTTCCCGTTGAAAAGACAAAACTGATGTTAAAGATAGCAATAACATTTTGAGTCAATTTTATCCATAAAATGATACAGGATAGGATAGATAATTACTTTGACTTCAATGTGGTCCATATAATGAAGATTTTGATTCTACAACATTATTAGATCTATTATCAACATATCAATTATGCACTCACAGGTAACCAAACATCATGCTATGCTCAGTAGTCCACTGATATGACCTCGTTCCAGTGATCATTCCCCGCTAATTACTAATTGTTGACCATGTCATTTTTTTGATATGCTGATTGCTGAACAAGTTTATGTTTATATGTGTAGGCCTAACCTATGATAACTTTTTAAGTCATAATTAATTCAAACATAACTTTGGCAATACTCAATCGTTTTCGTTCGTTGAAACGGCAAAACATACTTTCTTTTCCTTGCAAATCGAATTAGCAGACATCAAAAACATTTCCACCACAAGAATTAAAAAAATAATTCATACCAATAGAAGAAGGCTATAATCTTAGCTAATCTTTAGTTCACACAAATCTCATCTCAGAATTAGATACCAGCCCTATGGGCTGGCGAAAATGACTTAAAATGTCATTTTGAAATAATTGATATCTTAAACATCAGTTTTGTCTTTTCAACAGGAAAAATTCGATGTAATTTCAGGGCCTATTTTTGATATGGGTACAATTCATATACATGTAGGCCTATTGAACAATATCAGTCTTTGTACATTTTATAATGTGCTATGTATAAATTGTGAATTAATATATAAATTGATATAAAACTAATGTGCATGTATAAGGCAAGTAGGATGGCAGTTTTTTTCTTTTTTTCTAAAAACTGAATTTCTTTATATTATTAATGAGCTAAGGGTAGTCTAAAAGGAAAAAAAAAAAAAAAGACAGAACAATTTGGAGTAATTAATTAAAGAGTTGACAGGAAGTTATCGGAGTTAATGTTTGGTTTTTCTGTGTGCATGTTCTTATCATTGATGCCGGACATTTATGGTTTGGTGCAGGCGGCGAATGGCATGATAGAGCCGGCAGCTTGTGAAACCGCCCGGCCGTATGGCATTTTCCAAATACTCGGTCATTATCGAACCCCCATGGTTTTAGCTTGTATTTATATTATTTATTAACATATAGGCCTATTTGTTTGTGAAATTTCAAGCGTTTTAAATTTTCAAAATAATCCCATTATTGGTGGGCTGTCATGGAACATGATGGATCATAAAAAGAGTGATCCTAAAAATGCCTTCCACCCAAACTAATTACAAGACCTCTTCTGCATTGAAGCTGGCTTCCCCTTTTAAAGGGAATTTTTATCTTCTTCTTTTATTTCTTGCATAAAAGTGGAAAATTAAAGTTAACATATTGGCAATATAATTTGCTTCCTCCTCTTAATGATCAATTTTGCATTGTAGAAAAAAATAAAAATAAAAAGAGTTCTCCTCTTTTTAAAGTTTTTTTTCTGTCAGTGTAGTTTTTAGCTGTGGGACTACTATGGAGTGCAGCCTGTAGTGTAGAGGTGTATCTTACTGACTTGCTTTTAATACTGACTTTCTAACCTTTTATAATTTTATAATATATAGTTACCCTTTGGCTCTAAAATCATAATTGCAAGACTCTGAATTTGTAAATAGACCCTACCGAATACTGGCCACTCGTCCTTTATATTTAAATAAAAGTCTCCCCTCCATAAAGTACCACGGGGCAATTCACAAAATAATACCATAACACATGTGATATGCTGAGGAAGCCTGATTACCTATTTAAAATAGCTGAGTGGAGGGTTTTCAATGAAATATTTTTTCACGTCAGTGAAATGATGCCATTGCCCCCACATCTCATATGCACAGTTTATCTCTTACATATCCTGTGTCTTGAATAGCTATATAGCCCAACCCTGTGGTTAAGAGGCTAGGAAATAATTCCTAATATATCATACCCTAGTTTGTATGCCTTTTATCTAATCTTGCCCAACATGACAACTTACTATTTAGCCCTTAAACCCAGCAAAGAGTCTGCTCAGTGTAGGAATTTGTTATCCTTTTTTTTTAATAAATATGTTTGCAATTGGCTTATAGCCATCACATGCTGATAATACACATAACTGATTGGTTAATCAAACTAGCAGGTCATGGTCAGGCCTAATCACAAAGTAAACATATCATCTGTATAGAAAACTATGCAGCAGGCGACTTCAGAAAAAGTTCAATATAACTACATTGCATAAAACTAAGTCCATTATCTATAGTTAATTGGTCAAATGTTTATTGACTCTTGTAATAACCCATGTGTAGGCATATAAACCTGTATAATATTGGTGTTCATAAAAGCAGGACTATGAGACAAATATCCTGACCCTGACAAAAGCTATAGCAAGAGCAAATGGCTGGGTAAATTGTTTACTTCAGTGATAAGGCATCTTGCATACATATGTACAATTTTCATTTTATTTTATTTATTTTATTTATTTATTAGACTCTTCGTAGTTTATAGCCAAATTTGTTTCCTGTAGGTGGCTTAATAAAAATTCCTTTAAAAAAGGAATGGGGCGCCCAATGTGAGCTTGGTCGTGATGTATTGAATTTCATGGTGTTTAAATTTGGTATTATTATCTCATGAAACCCGGTGACACCTCATTATAGAAATGAGACCTGTTGATAGGTTGTAAGAGAGGATAGCCTTTTCCAGGCACGAATTGGCCATATATAAAGAAAGTTTTGCTACTTTGCAACGCAATAAAAACCCTAAATGCAAAATGAGATCCTGTAGGTGGCTTCCGAGGTGGCTTAAAAAACTAAAAAAAAAAAAAAAAACTTAAAAAATTTAAAAAATATTGTTTTTCAGAGTCAAGACACATGTATCATTATTAAGCCTCATATCACTTATTTATTGTCGAATAAGTGCAAATTCTTGTTTGTGTAAAAACTGAAGCATCATATGTGTACAAGAATATTTGAATATTAACTGTACATCATATGTAACGATTCGTGATACCCAATCATGCTTCAGTGGTTTAGGAAGCAGAGAATTTTATTTCAATTTTATATACGCCAAAATATTTTCTGAATAATAAAATTAACACTGAATTGATGGCGGAAATTTTATGTAAATTTTACCAAGGTTCCTACTAAAGATTACTGTTTCGTCTTTATGGGAATTTAACTTTGGGGACCTACGTGGACTACGAATCCAGTCTTACAAGAAAAATGGTAGGCTGACTAGGCTCCCTACCTTGCAGAGCATGTGCATGCACGAAATCAATTGTGTATGTATCATAGGTAGCTCTTGATCAGAGCCCTCGCAGTACCTTAGAAGATCCAGAGATCCCCAAGTAAAATAAACCCAAGCAAGTGACTAGTATTAGTAAAGAAAATGTATATAGGCCAATCCATTCTGTAAAAAATTAATACCACTCCCATGCATCACCCAGCAGTACATGTATTTGTACAGAGCTTGCCGAAGGCAAGCTTCACTATAGGCAAGTCACCAACAAGTCAAGTAGGACCACTTATAGATCACTGTCTACCTGAGATATTGGTCTACCCCACACACCAACCGCGAAAATCCAGTGACCGACGCGCCAGCCGGTCTTTACTATAGTGTCAGAGGGCATATGGCATGGTTTTTTCATTTTTTCTTTCAATTGGATGGAAAATAGGTTGGCTTTGGAGCAAAGCTATATCATAGGCCCCTCGTATTGTTTGTATGCGCCTGAGAATTCAACAATATTAATAATGGTAGCGCTACACATTAATGTTTTTAAGCAGATAAAATTCCAAAATATGGTACGTTTTCTGTCTTTGCTTGTCACGTGGTATGTTGAAGTAATGAAGTAATTGAAGTTGTGATTATTTATATGTTCAAATTTTCAAGATGGCTCCAACGCAACAAGTCAGTTCAGTTGGCCGAGCGGTAAACATGGTAAAGGCGCTGGTAATATGCCGATACGATCCATGAAAATTTAAAAATTTTAAATTTCATATTATGAAATGCGCCTGGAAGAATTTATGTATGACGAAGAGTGGTGTGGGTCTATAGGTTCATCCCCTGCAAAATGGTGATCCCCAGCCCGACTTGGGTCTTCACTCTTCATTCTAGCTTGTGCGAAGATTTTGTTTTTATATGCCTATTTGTTTAAAACAGCATCACACTCACTCCCACAGCCCACACCCCCACACACAATAGTATAGACATATGATATCCCTATTATCATTGATTAAATATTTTGAGCTCAAAATGTAGAAATATACACTTTGAGCTCATCTTATAGCTATACATGTAACAGGGCAAGGAAAGAAATAGACAGGTGTCAATTATAAAAACCTTGAATATATTTACATAAACAAAGTCAAGTAAAACGCAAGTGTGGACAACTCAGCTTGGTCGTGTTTACTCCAGAAAACTCAAGAAACTTGCCAATTTTAGAAAAGAAGTTGCATTGCGTTCGAAACACTAGCATTTGTGAGTCAAGTGCAGTAAAAACATGCAAGTTTCCCAATCCAAAACTTGCAAGTTCTTAAACTTGCATTTTGATTTTTACTAGGTTTAGTGGGGTCAATTTGTGGTCTGAAAGTGCAGTCGTGAACTTATTTTCCTTTCAAATAATAATCCCTCACTCAGACATCAGTATGATACGAGTGGTTATTTGTTTTGTTTTATCGAAGAAATGAGCACATGATACAGACAAGGTATTATTAATTGCACCATTCGATCCATGCAACATGTATTTATTTTTGGTAACAATAAAGGATATACCTAGATTTGGAAGATGTGTGTGCACTTTATTATTACTTTATTCATGTCGTATTTTATTCATACATGTCGTATGTATACGGACGTTGAAACTTTAAAAAGTAACAGTCCCCAAGACCCCAACGAATTTAGATATGAGCTCTTTAATGTCCACTCCCCAATCAGGGAATTCCTTTTAACAAAGGAGCACCTACGTAGTACAAGGTACTGCAGCAATTAGGCACCATAGGCGCGACAAGGTCGCACTCGTTCTACTTGCTGTGGCTTCATGTATTTATCATGTAGCCTATTATAAATATATCTATTTCATTCAAATATAGGTATGTATTTAATATAAAAACAACATTTGAGGCTTTAGGTATTTTAGTCTCAGCTCAAACCAAAGTAAGAAAGTTTGAATTCTTATGTACCGTAAACGTTCGCGCACATGGGCTCCTTTGCCTTGGGGTAAATTTCATGTACAAAGAGAGAGCTACCTCCTCTAAAATCACAACAAGAATTGAGGGTATGCGCATGCCCTTATTTGCTGGTGGGATTTTTGTAGGAGGGCACTTTAAGTTTGTGTCTAAAATACCAGTTATATCAAAGGGGCCCATAGCGCCATTAGGCGAACTTTCTACGGTATATCCATTGACAATACAACAATATTCGAGTTGTAAAGTAGGGAAAAAAGATCTAGGCCTCAAGAAAGAAAGAACAGGAATAAATAAAGAATAATTAAGGACATAAAGAAAGAATTTTGCCCTAATGAATTTTTAGAAAGAGCTGAAGCAAGAAACTGAGTTTCACAATACAATCCTTTTATAGTTCGAAATGTGTGCTGCCGACAAGAGTATGCGTCCCTTTGTGTGGTTCAGTTCATGGACCTAAAGACCCGATTTAACAAGAATGTTAAAATTATGTTACCTAATCAAACATTTTTTAGGCCTAATATAGAAACTAGTAGGCCTACATACCACATATTGTTATTGAAAACCCGTAAGGAGAACAGCAACCCTTCACAAAAGAGATGCTTAATTTTAGTGGTTACCTAGGATACCAACACCAGTGACATGCGCAAAGGGACAGGGGATGTGCCCTTCCCCTTTTTGTCAAAAGTTCGGGGAAATAATGCACCCAATCGGGGGAAACTGGGGAATTAGTTATTAAATTTTAAAACAGTCAGAGAATCGAGACCCCTGAACCAGACTTTGAAAACCTGCGTACGTTACTGCCAAAGACCTATATTTACATAAACAAAGTCAAGTAAAACGCAAGTGTGGACAACTCAGCTTGGTCGTGTTTACTCCAGAAAACTCAAGAAACTTGCCAATTTTAGAAAATAAGTTGCATTGCGTTCGAAACACTAGCATTTGTGAGTCAAGTGCAGTAAAAACATGCAAGTTTCCCAATCCAAAACTTCCAAGTTCTTAAACTTGCATTTTGATTTTTACTAGGTTTAGTGGGGTCAATTTGTGGTCTGAAAGTGCAGTCGTGAACTTATTTTCCTTTCAAATAATAATCCCTCACTCAGATATCAGTATGATACGAGTGGTTATTTGTTTTGTTTTATCGAAGAAATGAGCACATGACACAGACAAGGTATTATTAATTGCACCATTCGATCCATGCAACATGTATTTATTTTTGGTAACAATAAAGGATATACCTAGATTTGGAAGATGTGTGTGCACTTTATTATTACTTTATTCATGTCGTATTTTATTCATACATGTCGTATGTATACGGACGTTGAAACTTTAAAAAGTAACAGTCCCCAAGACCCCAACGAATTTAGATATGAGCTCTTTAATGTCCACTCCCCAATCAGGGGATTCCCTTAACAAAGGAGCACCTACGTAGTCATGGTAGTACAAGGTACTGCAGCAATTAGGCACCATAGGCGCGACAAGGTCGCACTCGTTCTACTTGCTGTGGCTTCATGTATTTATCATGTAGCCTATTATAAATATATCTATTTCATTCAAATACAGGTATGTATTTAATATAAAAACAACATTTGAGGCTTTAGGTATTTTAGTCTCAGCTCAAACCAAAGTAAGAAAGTTTGAATTCTTATGTACCGTAAACGTTCGCGCACATGGGCTCCTTTGCCTTGGGGTAAATTTCATGTACAAAGAGAGCTCCCTCCTCTAAAATCACAACAAGAATTACGGGTATGCGCATGCCCTTATTTGCTGGTGGGATTTTTGTAGGAGGGCACTTTAAGTTTGTGTCTAAAATACCAGTTATATCAAAGGGGCCCATAGCGCCATTAGGCGAACGTTCTACGGTATATCCATTGACAATACAACAATATTCGAGTTGTAAAGTAGGGAAAAAGATCTAGGCCTCAAGAAAGAAAGAACAGGATTAAATAAAGAATAATTAAGGACATAAAGAAAGAATTTTGCCCTAATGAATTTTTAGAAAGAGCTGAAGCAAGAAACTGAGTTTCACAATACAATCCTTTTATAGTTCGAAATGTGTGCTGCCGACAGAGTATGCGTCCCTTTGTGTGGTTCAGTTCATGGACCTAAAGACCCGATTTAACAAGAATGTTAAAATTATGTTACGCCAATCAAACATTTCTTAGGCCTAATATAGAAACTAGTAGGCCTACATACCACATATTGTTATTGAAAACCCGTAAGGAGAACAGCAACCCTTCACAAAAGAGATGCTTAATTTTAGTGGTTACCTAGGATACCAACACCAGTGACATGCGCAAAGGGGACAGGGGGATGTGCCCTTCCCCCCTTTTTTTGTCAAAAAGTTCGGGGAAATAATGCACCCAATCGGGGAAACTGGGGAATTAGTTATTAAATTTTAAAACAGTCAGAGAATCGAGACCCTGAACCAGACTTTGAAAACCTGCGTATGTTACTGCCAAACACCTATATTGTACATGTAAAACATCATAGATGACTTGGAATAAATGCAGATAAAGCAAATATAATGAAACCTTTAGAACAATAAACACCTATACAAGCCTAACACAACTCTAAAAACCCTAACATGGAATTCCAGAGTTTTTGGTAGTCAATTGAAAAATTCCAACTTATTTGTGTAATTTTAGATACCCTCTATAGAGGGCGATGGAATTCCAGATTTTTTTGTTAAGTCAATTGAAAATTCCAACTTTTTTTTTGATAATTTTTAAAAACCCTCTATACCCCTCCATGGAATTCCAGACTTTTTTGCTAGTCAATTGAAAAATTCCAACTTTTTATTTGAGTATTTTTAGAAATCCTCTATAGAGGGCGATGGAATTCAGATTTTTTTGGTAAGTCAATTGAAAATTCCAACTTTTTTTTGACAATTTTTAAAAACCCTCTATACCCTCCATGGATTTCCAGATTTTACATGCACTAAACAGGGCCGGAAATCCAGGTTTTTTCCTCAAGTATGCTTTGGAATTCCAGACATTTGAGAAAAAAACAATTTTGCCCTCTATAGGGGGGGTGCATGTTTTATCTGGAATAGCCCAATGTGTGTGAGAAATTTTTAAGCCAGCTGGAATTCTTTATGTAGTAATTCTTTATGCAACATTTATATCAACATTAACGAAAAAAGATATTTACAAATACTGAGCATCATCTTACATGCAAGCTTTCATTTTCAAAACCGTGCAGGTTTTCAAATTTGAACAAAACCTAATTAAATGTTTTGCAAGAAACAGGTTGTTTAAAAAGAACGAAAAGGATTTCATAGAACAAAATATGAAGCCCATTGATAGTTTAACCACTAGTGCGCACGCATTGTGTTGAATGATCTTTCTTTCAAACTTGGAATGAAGTGAATTGATACATGCGTTATGTAATCGCTCATTTCTTCGCCATCAGTCAACCGATTCCAGTCAAATTGGCGTATAAGATGCAGAATAAAATGGGCTACACGCTGATGTTTAGATTTTTGAATTCTGATGTCTATTTTTCGACTTACGTCCAAATTTATTTGCCCGGTAATTTTTTCTGGGACACCCTGTACATCGTTGTACGTGTCAAATATTGTTTGTTCCATGAATGACTTCACATGGTTATTGTATTTAAATTTTATTTATACCGTACTATTTGCTTTTATTTAAAGATGGGCGTACATGGCTACATGTGAACATGTGTGGAGGCATTTGACAACATTTAAGATCACAAATTGAGAGCAATTTGACACAGGTAATATTTTGCTTAAAAAGTAATTTACATAATATCGACATAATTGGCTCTAGTTTTGAATGGCCATTCTACTTGACAATTCATGGGTATCAGTATAAGGCCTACTATTAAAAATAGAAACATTGAATAAGGCACGTTGTTCAAAATTTTCTATTATAGCTTTCCAGTGACACTAAACATGCTAAAAAACAAGAAATGTCTTTAAAAAAGACAACGCAGTGGATAAAGACAATTTGTCATATTTTCACACAGATACTGTTAACGTCTTGGTGTTTTGAATGAAAGAGCTAGCTATAGAAACTTTACAATTGTTTATAACGGAGAAGTCAAAAATGAAAAATCGGTACAAAGCTATGTAGGCTAAATGAAGCTTGAAATTGGTTATGAACATAAAACAATACATGTACATATGATACAAATTATGCAAAAATAGGTTATCAGTATAAAGTTATTTACTTTATCAATAGAAGCAAAAGAAGCGTTAAAGATTAGCTAGTAACTAATTTATAATATAAGTCGGAAATTTTGTTTTCGTATCAAGATGGGCCAACTCGTAATGTTCAACTAAAAAGTACTTAGCCTATTTCATGAAAATGCATGGATTATTATCAAAAGGAACTATTTGTGTTTGATCAATTCATGAAGCAATTCACAATTATTTTTGTGCAAAATCTCTCTAATATGGATTATTCATTCGTTTTTCTTTCATTTTATTTCCATAATTTGCATAAAAATATGCACTTCAATACATCAAAATCCCATCAAACGAATCATGGAGGAGATGATCAAAATAAAATGAAATAGAAATTCCTTTTAAAAGGGAAAGCCGGGCTCGGTTGAGAAAGAGTCTTGTTAATAATTATTAAACCTTTTTATCGTAATTGATCCTAATTCAAGTGTTTTGAATTCAAGGAGTTGAATGTTTTAATGTAGCTAGCAATATTGACCATTGTTATTCTTGCAAGAGATGACACCTGTTTTTCATTTTGCAATTGGTTTGAACTGCTTGATTGTTAGCACTTGCACTTGTTATGGTATATGGCATCTTTGAATGATTGATATGACTGGACGAAATCCGATGAATTCATGTGCACGTTATCCGTTGTCATTCAAGCTGGATGTTCCTTATAAACATTTCCTTTAAAGAGATAGCAAGGATATTTTTTCCCGAAGAAATAAACTTTCACTTGAAATCCCACGATCAAAGATAACTGTAATTTTTAAAAATAATACACTACACTGTAGGTCCAGTGATGATGCCAAAATGATTGGGCTATTTATTTATAATAATCTTTACTTGAGAATTGGTTCAGGTCGGATGTGTGGCATGAAATCACGTCCGTTCTCATGGTCATTATCATGATTATGGGAAAATGGAACTCATTTAAAACCATTAAAATGAGATAAAAACACAATGATTATTCACTCTTAAAAAAGAAATTATTTTCATCTCTGATGTATCGAACCAGAAATAGCACACTGATAAGACAAGCAAAAAACAGCAATTACGCAATAAGATGTCGCCGTCGAATTTTGTTATATGTACAACTATAAATTTCAAAGTGTTTCGGTGCTTCAAAACAGTAGCAAATACAGAGCCGGATTTGCCTTTTTTGGGGGGGGGGGTTAGTGCACTTAAGGCATGTGCACAAAAATAAGTGACCAAGTGACTAAGTAATAGGGGCCTATATACTATAAGGTCGACAGTGGCGGCAGAAGCATTGCAACTTACGATTTTACTATACGGTGTGTCATAAGTCTGTTCCTCCCCCCATAGGAAAACCATTTTAACATGCTTGAAATTAAACTTACACAATTAATTTGATATTAATTTGTTACTGGTTATTGTTTTGGATTAATATAAATGTCACTTAGCAATTTATTTGAAGTTGTTGTCTTTTTATGGTCGATAATCTCCGAAAGTCTGCAAACCTCTGTTATAGTGAGGGAGTGAGAGCCCTAGATAGGGTGTCTGCTGGAATTAATTCCTCAATCGACAATTTTTGTACTGGTAGACGTGGCTTCAATTATTCAATCACATATCCAAAATCGACCAAAATCCACCCTGGGCAAAAATATCTACAGGCATTTGAAAATCACTATTTTACAGTAAAAATACACAAATCACGAACGTTTCCGACTATTAAGCCGCATTTACGCAAACATGGTTAACGCGTCCACGCTTACTGTTTTGTATTTGCGTTCGCGCAACAAGTGAGCGTGTTGGCGTTGCATACTGCGTAAACCAGAGCGTCACATCACGCAACACACGAAGTCGGTGTCTAATTGATCGCCACCTTGTGCAATAATTTGTCGCTCGGATGACATAGTGGCGTATCACAAAAATGGCCATTTTGAGATAATCACGTTTAAAGTTTTTGCAACTTTTACCCATTTGTCATACCTGAATCAAAATGTCCCCATTTGTTGAATGGATACGAAAAAATAAATATTTAAGTAATACATTTTATGTATAAAATACATTGATGTCATTCACCAATTGTGATTAGGCCTAGTCATTAAACCTATGCCTATACGTCATTATAGTATAGGCCTACTAAACGTCTAATCAATTTAGACCTTACATAGGTCTATAAATAAGCCCATAGCCATTAACACTAATACGGCCTAAATAAATACAAACTTATCAGAACGGTCGACAAGAATGTCAAAAAGTATAGGACTTTGTTATGAAAAAAGTTATTATAGGTTTACAACTACATGGTAGAGGCCAGACTAGATCGGTAGGCCTATATCAGACATTACAAGAAGCCTTCAACGGAAATTAATAGTTATCTAGACCTAAGTATCTCGTGGATTGGCTTTCTCTCATATCCCCTCTTTTTTTCATTCTTTCCGTGCACCTTTATTCCGTTTTTTAACCAGTTGGTTCGATAACCATTTAGCATGTTTAGTTTAATACCTAATAAGTCTAAAACCATTGGTCTAATAAATTATAACCCATTTCGTCTACAAACCACTTGGTCTACAAACCATTTGGTCCAACAAGCATTTAGTCTGCTAAGGGACGCACCATTAGATATCAAGGGGGGGCTGGGTAGTTGGGGTCGTGACAAATTTTTTTTTTTTAGTACCTCGGTGAAGCAAATTTTTTTTTTAGCCCCTGGATGAAGCAATTTTTTTTTTCAACACCTCGGAGAGACAAAAATTTTTTTTTTTTGCAATCGTAAAGTCCTATAATTTTCAACAATTTGTTTGTCGAGTTGTCAAATTTTGTCCATATTTTTGATCATTTTTACGTTTTGTAGCACCTAAATTTCGAGTGCCACAAAAAACATCAATATTTTTATGTGTAAAAACTTTCTTAAAGTATAATGAACGTCTGTTGGCGCGAAAAATTTTGGCATATTGAAGCTAAACTGGTGAAATATGGTATAAATGTACAATAAATGCGCGCGAAGCGCGCAAAAATTGGGGTTTTTCAAATTAATTTTGTCAGAAACCCACATACATGCGTCAACATTGGTGATGCTTGTATGGACCACCCCTAGCAAATATTGGCCCCCCGGGATCTACGCCTATGCTCTCAATCAGTCATGTGGCCCCGGCAGGCACAGATTTCTATAATAATTTTGACATTGGGGTGGAATTTGGTGAAAATCTGTGAAGTAGAGCGAATCAAGTGTTTTCACTCACAGATCCGGCTCACATATTAATAACTTTTCACAATCAAATGCGCACAAAATACGTACCAGTTCGGAGCTAAAATAAATAAAAAAAAAAAAAAAAGGAGCAAATTCGCGCGAAGCGTGAAAAATTTTGCAATATAAAAGCTATATGAGGTTAATTTTTCTTCACTAACTGTGACAAATTTTTTTTCACCCTTGACATCAAATCTTTTTTTTTTTCTGGTCCAATGTGGAGCAAATTTTTTTTTTTTTAGTCTGAGGTGGAGCAAATTTTTTTTTTTGCTCAGATGGTGCGACAAAATTTTTTTTCTTCAAAAAACTACCCAGCCCCCCCCCCTTGGTATCTAATGGTGCGTCCCTAACAGTTTGGTCTAGGCCTAGGCCCTACGGTTAGTCTATAAGCCTATATGCAATTTGCTAATGCAGTAGATTTATCGTGTTTTTATTTTGCTAATGTATAATATAACTGACGGCCAAATAGTATCTATGACTATAGGCCTACGTATTTACCTGCTGGCACACTACACGCTTATAGCCTACATGTGATAGGCCTATCGCGTGTGTTTGATACTAATTAGGCCTATACCATAATCTATGATTATACAATAGGCCTAAATGTTGATCTGTTGATTAAAATAATTGTTGGCAATATTATCCGAAATCAGTTTAATAGGTCCTTATGGTAATTTAATGTTATTTTGTTTTCGGGAAGAAATGTAAGCAAGAGTTATTAAACGTGAACACAGGGCCGTCGCTATAGACCAATATGATTGGGGGTGTACAGCATGTTTTGCCGACGGAAATATATGTGAATTGTACACCCAATTTTTTTAGTGTGTGTGTGGGGGGGTGTTAGCGGTCCAATTTGTTTCCGACATTTTTTTAATTAGTAACTACTATAACCATGATAACATTAATAATAGGCCTACGTTAACAACAGCACAATTTCGTATACACATTATACACATTAATCTTTTACATGACTCTGCCGACAAACACATAGCTTTGACTACATTTGCCGACAATCGCATGGTTTTGACAGCACAGTCCATTTTTGCCGACAAAAATTGTGTATTGGGAGGGGGGTATCACACCCCATACCCCCCTTCTAGCGTCGCCCCTGCGTGAACGTAGCCTATTAAGGCCCTATCATATTGATTTGATTGAAATGTTATCGCTCCATGAAATTGAGTCACTGACAATCGATGGCGGTTAAAACAACCTTGCTTGCTCAAATATTATTTCTAAGCGAAAGTTGACGGAACTTAGTTTAACCAGAGAAGATGATAAAAGAGGAGGTCGCTCGCTGCCCACATCAAATAAATAATGTGTGCATCCGCCTATTGATGGAAACAATGATCTAATCCGATTGATCAACTAATACGATAAGTGGCTTTGCGAGTCACGACTGTCTAGCTCTAAACGACGCATGCCCGGATATCAATTTGTTACGTCAGTTGACCGCGAAATATAATTTCTGTATTGTTTGGCATGACTGGCTGCTAAGTTTGACCCGAGATCCCTGTGAAAAAGACCCTCATTTTGGATCCAAATAACATTTTTGGACACGTTTGGACACAAAACGGGAGTATATGGAGAAACTGACACGAGTTTGAATTACTGATTACACTGGTTTTATGTGTCCGTAAACTGCCGCAAATATTCAAATAGTTATCATTTAAATTTGTTTTCCTTTGACCTTATATTAATTTGACTGGAAAATTAATTATGCTTGACTTTCCATAACTTAACAATTTTTTGATTTTTTTAATGGGAGTTGCGATATATATAATGCTTTTTTACTCGTTTAAAAATCATGGTCACCCTGGTTAGTATTATTTTTTGTTAACAAAAAAAGCATGATTTAACTGCAAAATTGGGACTTTAACGATGTACTTCCGTGTGTGGAATATTTTCTCCACTAGAGAGAACTACCAAATCAGACGAGCGTGTGGCGGATGAACAGATTACCACAAAGGAAGTTTCAAGTGGTGTTTTAAGTACCCCAAACAAAGAAAAGTGAATAGAGGTTAACTGTGGGTAATCGGATTATATGTTCGAGCGATCTCCTCTTTTCTCATCTTCTCTGGTTTAACCTATAGCTTTAAGGGGGTACTACACCCCTGGCCAATTTTGTGCCTATTTTTGCATTTTTCTCAAAAATTATAGCGCATTAGTGGTAAGTAAGATATGTATATTATAGAGGCCGGGACTACAACTACTGTACTGAAAATTCAGCAACTCAAGGCAAGTAGTTATTGATTTATTGATCAAATATTGGTTTTCCCTCATTTTTGACTGTAACTCCACAACTGTTGTCTGTGCTGAAATAAAATTTCAAGTGCAGTAGTTGTAGTCCTTGCCCCTATAATATACATATGTTACTTGTCACCAATGCGCTATTATTTTTGAGAAAAATGCAAAAATAGGCACAAAATTGGGCAGGGGTGTAGTACCCCCTTAATAGATTTATTTGTAGGCCTACAAGGACAGATTTGTAGTAGGATTGAAGTAAAAACGATTAGATTTTTATGATTGACAAATCCAGTTTCTACTCTACTTCTTCTAGACTTTAACCATCTTGGCAGTTCATGCTTTACGAGGGAAAAAGTGGTCAATCGGGATACGGGCTACCGGGGTACCGTACTATACACGCTACCCTGATAGGCCTACGATCCACTTAAAAGAACCAAACATCATGGAAGGTTTTGTGATCAGCCTAATTAGAGGGGCCCTACCCTCCCAGACAGAACAACAAAATAACTAAGCCCTTGTCTTTTTTCAGACATTGTAGGCCTATACGCTAAAACAGCCCTAAGTTTATTTGTATTTGCACCAATTTTGCGATCATTTATAAGAAATAAAAAAAGCAACTCTTCCTTTTTGTTTTTGTTTTAAAGACCCGGACTAGAGCCGAGGACGAGAGACATGTTTTTTGGTGTTTTTTTTTAAATATTAGACCTAGTGGGCTATAATAGCAGGCAGCGTATAGGTGCATAATATAATATTATTTAGACTAATACTAAATACGACACCTTCGAAATATCTTTTAAGCTATTATGCTAAAATTCCCAATTAATAATCCGCAAATCTAAGCTAATCTATTGGCAAAACAAACGTAAACAGTCCGCCGTCAATGAATGGCAAAATATATGCAATCAATGCTGCGAACCGTGTGTCAGCGGAAGGATAATAAATAAAATGTGAGTCAGCGCGGTAAACGGTATATGCGCACTATACGCAAAATTTGTCGCTCATGTGTCAGCGCGTAATGCCGTCGCGATAGCCGCGTGCGACCACGCTTCGCAATTGTATTTTGATTTACGTCTTCGGAATTAAACTTGCCCAAAGTTAGAATAAGTGCAACTTTCAAGGGTTATAAAAAATTTGCCCAAAGTAGATTTTAGTCGATTTTTGTTATACAATACTACAATATACTCTGCATCCATTGATACAAAAATCGTCGATTGAGGAATTAATTCTACCTAAACTGCCTTCACTCCCTGACTATTATTGTTGTTTTTCCATTGAAAATCAAGGTTTGCACACCTTTAAATCTGCCATAACATACAAAATTAGCTCTAAAATTCTAGAACAACGGCCGACATATTTTTTCGCTGCAATGAGCCTTAAGGTTCATTGCAGCTAATAGCCCAAAGGCAAATAAACAGAGGGGGTACTTCCATATTGAGGTTATGCTCCAGGGGAAGTCGGAATATAGGCGGAACGGACTTTCGACACACGGTATAGGTCATTTGTGCGAGAAGCGCGTGAAAAATTTCAATTTCAGATCATTTTAGCCCCAAATACGATGAATTCTGTATGAAATTGTGCAATTTTACCATATTTTGGTCCAAAACATGGTGTTTCGGGCTAAAAAGGAACATGCACATGACAATTTGGGGCCCCCAAATTTCGGGAGCCCTGGGCCCGGGCCCATCTGGCCGAATGGTAAATCCGGCCCTGGGTAAATATGCAAATTAGCTAATTATGAACTAGTATATTGCATTCAGTGCCTCGAGTCTGGTTCTTGAAGTATAGGCCAATGTAAAAATAAAAACTCTCTGTATCATTTTCAACTCAATGAAAACAGGAAACACTAAGTGCTTTTTAAAAGTTCCGTGACACATTTTATGGGATGTTGTACGCACAATTACCGGTATCAATAATAAAGAGGATTAAAACAAATTGAAAGCAGCTTTTTGGGAGACAGGATCCAGTAGATAGTTATCACTTAAAACAGATGATTGAAGTCGGATGTTTGCAAGTACAGAAATAATTATGAAAAAACGATACTCAGAATATAGGACTAAAATACATGTGTAGGCCTTCAGAACGCTTCAGGACTGACCATATATTGTTTTCACTTTGCAGGTGTATCACACATGGCTGTATAATCAGCACACCAAGCAAATCTTCCGAAGTTACGCACACGAAGTCAATTAAAATGACTCTCAACATCCTGATCAACATGATCAAACGCTTTCCACAACCCTGCCGAGTGCGTCTCTTCAACCATGTCAACACATCAATCGTTCTCGTTCTTTGTTTTGCCAATATATACCCAGTCGGATCAACGGACGGTGATGCAGACCCAAACGCCTGCAGTACCCTCTGCAGTTATCAACAAGACTACAGTAATGCAGATTGTACGGGTCTAGATCTCACTCAAATCCCTCAAATTGCAGGATTATGCAGACAAGCAAAGACGCTTGATCTAAAAAACAATAGAATTCTTGAGGTCCACTCAAATGACCTCATTGAATACGCGTCTCTGCAGTACTTGTACATAGGACATAATAGTATCAACGAAATATCTTCTAATATGTGTGGCAATGCTACTGGTCTTAAGCAACTGCAACTGGATAATAACAATATTAGGACCATATCCGCCAATGCATTTCAATATCTTCATTCTTTGGAAGTGCTGCCGTTAGACGTCAACGCTATCGCAGACCTTGAGCCTGGCGCGTTCAACGGATTATCTTCCCTTCAAATATTACAGTTAAATGATAACGATCTATCGGTCCTGCCACCAGGTATATTTATGAACTTGGACTCTTTGGGGACATTAAATATAGACAGTAATGATCTTGGTAAGATATCGGAAGAAGCGTTCACAGGTTTAAGGCAATTGGAACGCTTGAGTCTGAAGAAAAACAGCATATCTACAATCGAATTAGCAACGTTTAAAAGTTTAACCAATTTGAAAATTATTTTGCTAGATAACAACAACCTGACTTCGATCGACGCATTTCTGTTCCGCGGTTTAGCTCTAGAAAAAGTGAGTCTTGTCAATAATAATATCACAACCATAAGGAATTTACACGAATGGCTGGAGAAAGCAACCACGTTGTCAACTTTAGCGTTGTCAGGGAATCCATTACATTGTGATTGTAAGATGGAACCTTTAAGAGTATGGCTTAAAGAGAACGCATCGGAAGATGAATTGTCTACTTGTGCGTCGCCTGCCGAATTTCGAGGCATGCGATTGATGGACATAGATCGCAACCTGTGCCATAGCGTAATTGGATTGACTAGTCCGCTGTCGACTTCCCAAAGTCGGCAGGCATTAGGTGTTGGTGGTAGCAGCAAAAATAATGGCGGCACGTGGAAAATTGTTATAGTGGCGTGTGTTGTGTTTCTTGCTCTAGTTGCATTTGTTGGTGGTTTTCTGTTGATTAAAAAACGCAGAGACCATCAGCAACAAGAAGCGGAGGATCCCATTCAGTACAGTATAGTGCAAACATCACCGCATGATAATCACAGACATTATACTCATAGTGACAGACGAAGAATCACGTCGGAGACGCAACTGATGTCAGACGACAGCGGTGCTTATGAGAGCTACACTATCCCGCCAGACGCAAGAGGCTTGAACCCAGGACTGCATAGAAACGGGTTCGGTAATCGCCCTGCCCATCCTCACGCTCCATTAGTTAAGCAAGCAAGTACTGGTAGCGTCACGACATCGCCAGATATCACCATAGCTACTCCCGACGCGAACTCGCCAATCAAACCAAAGTTTTCAATAAGTGAACCAGGCATCCCCGAACTTGAACTAGAGTTTGATGACGACGGAACATGTACAAGTTTTGGGCAACCTGTGAATTCATCAGACCGAAATCCTCGGCGTAATTCACCGCCACAATATGCACCGCCACCGCCCCCAAGTCAGCAACACGTGTTCTCGCCTAGCCCTGTTGGCACAAATACGGGGTATCTGCCTTTGCCAATGCAAAGTGTCATAACATGACTTGCAAAGGACGGTGTTGAGATCGTGTAAGTCTTAAAATCAGTTTGCCTAGTTTAATTTTTGCTGCTGTTGGGATCCGGTCTAGTGCATTCAAACCTCTTGTGTTTAGCATTTGTCCACCAGCGACGCGTCGTAAAAATTGGTCGACGACGAGGAGCTGAAATGATAAATGTATCGACGACGTGGGCCAAAACTTCCAACGAGTGTTTGGAAAAGGGCTGCCCTTAATAAGAAACCGCTGAGCTGAAAACTTACTGGCATAGCCTTTTTACATACAATGGGCCGAAACTTCCAACGAGTGTTTCGAAAAGGGCTGCCCTTAATAAGAAACCGCTGAGCTAAAAACTTACTGGCATATATAGCCTTTTTACAAACAATAATCATTGTGTGCCATATTGCCATCAGCATGATCAGGAGAAAACAGTGGCGCACCGGCGCGACTCATGAGCGCAAGGTTGTAGGTTTGAATCCCGACAGTGCCGTCGTGTTGTGGACTTAGACAAGGTCCTATTTACCTCGAGACTGCCTTTCTCCACCCCGAGCTACCTAGCTAGCTGTAACGTAAATAAATGCTGGTATGTGCGGGAAGCTAGAACAGACTACCATAATCGGAGACTGAAGAAGACTAGTTTGCCTGTGACGATCAACTCCCCGGTGCCCGTGATTGGTTAGTAGCGCGTTAAAGGAAGGTTGATTCATCTGGTGCCTTCATCAGAGACAAGGAATTGCAGAAAATGGTGAAAAGTTACGGTACTTTTACAAGGCAATAAGCAACTTTTCTAGGCATTGTTGACATAGTGCCTTCTGGAAGGAAAATGTCAAATTACTTAGACCTAACTTTTGAGACGGTTTGTACTCACGCTATTTTACCTTTGCGTTCAGAAATTTCAATCATCACGTTAACGTCAGACCCAACGTCGCGGTTTTATCACTCGTTTAAAAGCCAACGAAAGGCCTACGGGGCAAGAGTAGCCAGGACCCAACATGTATAATAATGTTCAGTCTTGATTTATGACGCCGGATTTCGGCACTATCTGCTGTTTTGGAAGCTCGTTCGTTGCATGTCTTCCTATAGGCTATAGGCCCAACTGGTACAGATGGGTTGTTTGTCTCTTCCGAACTATACATATATTTTGCAGAACTACGCAAAGGACAACTTGTAGGAGAGGAACTGCATCAACAACGTTAAAATGTAGATTAACTTGTACCTGGCATTAAAAGTGTGACGTCCAAATTTCCAAAATGGCGAAATCGAAACTGGACATTGCAATTTAGTGATGGAGTAAGTAATTGATATGATACGAATTACGAATTTCGTTAGCAGCGCGTGCGCTATGTTAAATGTACATTGATTTGGTGCTACCGTTGTGTGCCGATTGGACAGGTCAAAATGGACTTCCCGGCCCATACAGCTTGCACTAGGATCCACAACATGCTCATCTATCGCGGGGCTCAGTTCTTTAACCTCAATACATTTTGTACATTCATTGAATGACCTTTGAAAATTTGAGTACAAAAACTCATACTCTGCAACAAATTTTGCTCTATGAGTGTTTAATTGAGGTTATTAAAATATGCTTTGGGATGAGGCCATTGTGGTCCCTAGTGTTGTGGCACCTTCGTAAACAAACCGTGACGAAGCCTTCTGGAAGATTGACAATACCTGTATAGACTATACATATAAGCCTACATGTATAATTTCATGCTTGCTTATAGCGCAAGTTAAAAACCTGGTAACTTTCTGCGTATAGGGGCGTACCGACCGAGGACAGTGATGCCAGTTTTCAGGCACTTGCCTGGTTTCCTACTTAATTGTAACTCCAAATTTCCGCACGTTTATTTAATTTCAGCCCATTTTGAGGCTTTAGAGCCCAAATCCGCGTACCTTTTGCCTTTTTTAGTTTTTTTTTCCTGCAAAGCCACTTCAGGCCACTATCATCCCTGCGAGGCCACAGAGGCAGGGACAGTCCCCTCCGTAGGAACGTCTCTACCAACGTGTTTGTCATGTTTTTAATATATGTTTATATATAAACAAGAGTCATGTGACACTTTTTAACTTTGTTTTAATTTTAAAAGTTGCAAGTTTTAATGGCGGAACTCCAAGTGGGTTTGAAGTGTGACGAACAAAATATTAATGTTTGAAAGTTGAGTTTTGTACAACTTCGCTTGATCAACAGTATAACGCTTTATCATGTTCATAGGCCTATATACCGTAAAACCCCGTCTACAAGGATATACCTAAGAAACGCCCTCAATAAAATTGGTTGCTTGTTGTATTTGGAGTTTGAACAAATATATACTGGCACTGGGTGGCTATGCATTCCATCTAAGTATGTTGTAACACCAATCAATTGTATTGACATAATAACGACTGTTTCGTATATCAGGATCGTATAGCTCAATTGATAGAGCGTCAGACTTTGAAACTGAAGACATGCTGAAGAGAGCATGGTCCGGGCACCGGTTCCGTTTTTCATTCTCGTTTAATTTTAACTTTTGACATGTTCTTTTATCTTTCTTCAAATCTACCTTTCTACTTTTAATTTTAGGTGTGTTTTTTTTGTGTTTTTTTTTGTTTTTTAGTTTTTTTATAGTTTTTTTTAGTAATTTTGTGGTTTTATAGAAACTAGTAAAAGCATTTATTCTAAATAATAGCGAAACCCACGGTTAGACAGATGTGTTGTAACTACTTGTCTGTCCTCGTCTTTGCAATAAAAACCTATGTTGCACCTTTGTGCCATCCCAATTCTTGAGGAATGGTAGGTAGGGTGCGTTTTTGGCTTAAGCACGATTTCTACTTGAAATGAAATCAAAATAAATATTGTTCTGTTGCCACAATTGCAGTTTTTTCAATAAAAAAAAAATAGATGAGGAATAATAATTATTCCATATTTGAATCTATTGTCCCATCAAGAATAGAGTGTCTTCAAAACTTCAATCAATTCATCTGACAAAGGAAACTATTCTGGTCATTCAATTTTGTTTCGCTTGCACCTGTTATATCACAGGCGTTGGTAGAGAAGGCACACTTCTCTTGTCTTCACCGAAGTAGTGATGTAAACACTAACATGATTAATTACCATAGCTAGCAATGGACATACACTATTTTTGTTCCACTTGAACCCATACTATAGGCTATTCGCTGTCGATGTGACGTAATTAATCGGATTAACTACCATAGCAATTGATGAATACAATTTCGAATATATAGCCCTGCACTTCATCGTTCACGTGGCACCTATGCATTAAACCATAGTTGTCAAAGAAATGCTAATCACTCGCCATGTAAGATTAGTATTTATGAAAAGAGTGGTATTCAATCTATGTTTGGTGACATACGCGGGTGATTAGTGCAATCTGCTTGATGGTAGTTATTGCGATTATTACGTCACTTCGACAGCGAATTGTAGTATAGACGAATCCAACAAGCCAAGTGATGGTCAGAATTTATTCGGCCATTATACGCTGGTGAAGTTGCGTAATTAATCGGATTAATTACCATAGCAATAGGTGAAAACAATTTTGAACATATCGCGCTGCGCTACAAGCAGGTTACACTCATCACCTGTACTGTGTATGTCTGCAATCATAGATTGAATACAATACTGGTCTTTTCAAAGATCTTACAGGTGCAGCATGATATGGTTCAATGAAGAGGTACCGCCTGAACGTATCAGTGTATAACGCGGTATATTCAAAAATTGTTTTCACCTATTGCTATGGTAGTTAATCCGATTATTACGTAACTTCGCCAGCGTATTGGAATAAAACAGGAGGATGTGAGTTCATAAGGGCAATGTCGGGGATTATAGGTCACAATCGATGTGGAGAGATGAGAGGTCCGACCAACAGCCATAGCGAATGGTTCATGTTCAACTAATTCCAGCGGACGGTCTGTGGCTAGTAAGGAATCGTCTTTGACCACATGCGCAGATCTGTCTCGTCAGGAAGATATTTAATATCCCGAATTTATAATAGGCCTATGCCTACCAGTTCCATCGTATAACCGATCTGCTAGAGAATATTTGTTACCATGTTTAATAAATTCGTATTTATCGTATAATAAAATGTAGCCAAATGTATATTATGTGTCACACGGTTTTCTGCTGAACCACTAGCAGGCTATGTTACCACATCTATGACAATGACAAAGGTGAATTTTGATGATTGTTACGATCGTCCGGATGAGCAAATCACTGAATGGGTCTTTAGTTCCCTCCTCTCCTTATCCTGCCAATATTATATGAATCAAAGAAAAATAAAGAAAAAATAAAATTAAACAAGAAAAAAGACAAAGAAAAGAAACAATAAAAGAAAAACAATAGAATAAATTAAACTAAATATGAAAAAAAAAATGATCACGAAAGGAGTCTTTAGAAAATGCAAGAAAATATAAATGAAAAGTTTGAACAATATTTTGTTTATAAAAGTTTGTGTGACCGTGATGAGGCTCGAACTCACCATCTTCCGATCTAAAGAACCAAAGTCTTATGCCTTGCCAAGTGAGCTATGCTCGTGAGATGCGAAATAAAGATAAAATAATACATTGTATACCTGCTTGTGTCGGTAAATGATTTGCTCAAATTCCATAATGATATAATATTGTGGAGGGCGCTAGCGTGAAATATGCTATCATCACAGTCGCTTCTATTCCTTATAGACGGGTTTCTACGGTATATATATATATATATGTACGATGTAACAGCTCTAAAAGTGTGCTGATCATTTGGGATTAACCGTTACTCATGGACGAGTACAGGTAGGCCTATATAATGCCCTTCGTGATTTTCGCTTACTGACGAATAGGCATAGACTATAAACCGCACCTATATAATAACCCTTGAAGTTCCTTATACAACTATACTAGGATTCGCTAAGCGCGAGTAGCGACGAATAGGCATACGATGACTATAAACCGCATGGTATAATAATCCTTGAAGTTCATCATACAACTTCCGAGATTCGCCAAGCGCGAATAGCGACCATAGTAAAAACGGAGTGCGAAAAACTCGTTAATAACATTGCCCGCCCTCTATAGACAATATAACACCTAGGGACTGATGGTTATAGTAATCGGGATTCGTCAGTATGCCAAAAGCACAACAACTTCTTCTTTTTTTTTCATTAATTTTTATATGAAATGCTTTCTGTGCGTGATATTTGGAAAGATTTTATAGAATATGCCTTATTAGGTAAGGTCGCCATCCCAACATTTATTTTAGGATTATGGAATTAGGTACAATGTAATTAGGTATTGGATTTTGGGATAACAATAGGGTTATGTTTTAGGGTTAAGGTTAGCATTAGGCTAGGATTAAGAAAATAATGAGGATTAGGATTTATACGGTTTGGATGGCGACCGCTATCAGCTTACCTATTCTAAATCTTAACAAATAGGCCTAGGCATATTTATGCAATAGTACGTAATTAGAAGTAGCTCATCTTATTGTGTGTGAGTGTTTTATACACACTTCTAATGCCATATATGGTAGCTGAAACATAAACATCTCAAAAAAAGTAACTAATCCTCCATAAATAATGGCCCTTATTCAAAAAGGGACTATTGTATTATAAATCTGTAAAATGCATTGGAAGCAGAATTTATTTCTGCGCATTTTGACACCTCATTTGATACGATAGCCCAGAAAACCAAACACCGGTCAATTGAATACCTGAGCGGAAGGGGCCCAACTCCATTTTTTTACCCATCATTTTATTGTCAGCAGGCTGTGTTTCCTTGTGTGTGAAAGATGAGCCAAAATCCACTCTCGAAATAGTCTTCCACTTAATCTTAATCATGGTTTTCATGGAAGAAAGGCCTAACTCCATGGAGTTGGGCCCTTCTTCCACAAATATTGGGTTAAAGAGGAATTTTGTTCATCCATGAATTCCGCTTTTCACTACAATAAACTTTCTTGCTAACATATAATTACATGCTTCTATTTGTGCAATTAATGGATAATTACCAAATTTCTGTAGCTATTTATAACACATCTGCTTACGGAATTGGCACTTGCAGTATATTAGTGGAAGAAGGGCCCAACTCCAGCTCGTATTAAGACCTGTACCGTTACCATGGAAACATCATTTTTAATTTCGAATGTATGTAATAATTTTATTGTATGTTCATGTATTAAAGGTCCCCTGAAGATGAAAACGTTCTGTCTATAAAACTTTTCCAAATATTAAGTTTTTCCTTAATATCTCGAAAACAGTTTTGATGGAGTTGGGCCCTTCTTCCACTCAGGTATTCAATTTAATGTAGTGAGGTCCAGATTTGAAAGTTGCACTTACATACAATGCAAAAACACTTGGATATTATTACACAGATTTCCTTCCATTATACTGAATACAAAATCAATACAATTTACTGCAACTTTCAAATCTTGGGTTACATCGATTTAAATGTACGAGCTGTAACGTCAATATTTAGTCAATTGCTACAAATGAGGTGTCAAAATGTGCAGAAATAAATTCTGCTTCCAACGCATTTTACAGATTTGTAATACAATCGTCCGTTTTTGAATAATGGTCATTATTTAAGGGGGGTTAGTTACTTTTTTTGAGATGTTTAGTTACAATGAATGTTTTTAATTCTTTTATTTCTTTCAATTGAGTTCTAACGTACACATAGTTCATCGCTGATCGTTAATGAGTGTATTTGAGCGCCTGACTGATGACCAATGAACTGTGTTGTTTGTTGTTGCTTTCAAAATAACAACCCATTTCATTGGATGAAAATCTAGTTCGCTAGCGACTTTCGGTAGCGACTAGTGTTACATATACATGTACATTGTACCTACCATGCATTACGATTAATATGTTCCAAGTTCGAATCCTTTAGATGTTGTATCCACTTTAACTTTAACTCCAGTGTTTCTCAAAATTTTTACACAATGTTTATTAATTATTACCTAATTATATTAATTAATTTGAGAAATTGCGTGATATATTACATAAACGCTATAACTTGTACGTCTACGACAGATAAATCAAACCGATTTCTGGAAGCTTGGCTAGGGGTCAGGCTTCCTAAACCATCAGGCTTAAGCCCAATTAGTCCTATATACCAGTACTCACAATTTCACATCGTATATCACCCAGAAAGATAAATAAATAAAATGGAATAGGGCTGTAGCCTGCTGGCTTAGGAATTGCCCACTAGCCAAGCTTCGTGAAATCGGACCTTGGAGCAGTGTCGTAGCGTGGGTCATCCGGTGGGGGGGGACACCGACCATGGGGGGGCGGCGGCGGCGGCACCGGGTCTGATGAAGGGGGGCACAAAAAAATATCTTAATGGCCCATAGCATAGAGCTCTGGGATCATAGTATAATACATTTTATACTACCTTGCTATAATACCACCTACCGATGACTGTCTTTTTAAAGAATATTCTTGTTTGTAAATAAAGGCAACAAATTCCATTTTTAATGGGGTTCAAAGAACCTTTTTTTGACATGCATAAAATTATTTTTATAGTAATCACAGCAACAATGTATTCAATGGTATTTGTGCATAAATGTAATCGCAATCATTTAATAAATCCATATTTTTTATGAAGTTTGAAATTCATACTTTGTATTGTAGGCCTACTATTGTCATGATTGTTTTGCTTCCATTTTTCTTCTACAAATATACCATATACCTGCACGTGCATGTACAGCGTGTCCCAATAAAAATGTCTGTCTGGGGTGTCCGTCCGGCCGAGATGGGAAGGACGGGGTACAGAAAAACAGAAATCCTATTTTTCCAAAAAAGTCCAAAAGTGAGATAGGGGGAGCATCCCCGGCCCCCTCAGACACCCCCTGCGTATATAAACAACTGCCCGTTTTCGCTTTTGTATTTCACGCCCAGCAAAACTGGACAGTGTTTCTCAAAATTTTACAAATGTTTATTAATTATTACATAATTATATTAATTAATTTGAGAAATTGCGTGATATATTACGTAAACGCTATAACTTGTACGTCTACGTCAGATTAATCAAACCGATTTCTGGAAGCTTGGCTAGGGGTCATCGTATATCACCCAGAAAGATAAATAAATAAAATGGAATAGGGCTATAGCCTGCTGGCTTAGGAATTGCCGACTAGCCAAGCTTCGTGAAATCGGACCTTGGAGCAGTGTCGTAGCGTGGGTCATCCGATTGGGGGGTGGGGGGGGGGGCACCGACCATGATGGGGGGCGGCGGCGGCGGCACCGGGTCTGATGAAGGGAGAGTGGGGCACAAGCTTTTTTTGGCAATTTTCCTATGGGATTTTTTAATTTGAGAAATCATGGGGTGCAAGACGTTTTTGTGCGAATGCTAATTGGTGCTAATAATATTGATGAACGTTATCGACGAAAATGATGGGGGAGTCGAGGGAGTAAAAGGACAAGACAACTTTCAAGGGGGTAAATGGTCAAAATTGTTACAGAAGAGAATAAAATGAAATTTCAATTTCTACTTTTCGCAAGATTGAAGTACCCAATGGTGATAACCATATATATAAATTATAGGATAGAACACAACAATTCACCACGTTATTGTTCACACCATTCAAATAAAATGAAACATAGCTCAGGTGGGGATTTGAGAAAGATTATGAGCTTTCTTCTGATACCAAAATCCCAGTGTGATGAAGAAAAACATGAAAAGGAAATGGGGGGGAGGAGGGTGTAGGCTGTCGATCGGGTCACACCCTTTTAAATGGCATGTTTTGATTTTTGATAAAGAAAAAGGCACATCTTTGCCCTTATAGCCTACACCGATTTGAATAATCCCAGGTTTAACATCGATAGTTAGGTGGGTGGTTCGAATCTCAGACATGGTGCTTTTTATTTCATGTTGAGACTCATCACCCATCATCTAAATAATTTTCTTCCAGATTTGAATGAATCTTTAATTCTAAAAGCAAAAAAATCTCTTAATGGCCCATAGCATAGAGCTCTGGGATAGTATAATACATTTTATACTACCTTGCTATAATACCACCTACCGATGACTGTCTTTTTAAAGAATATTCTTGTTTGTAAATAAAGGCAACAAATTCCATTTTTAATGGGGTTCAAAGAACCTTTTTTTGACATACATAAAATTATTTTTATAGTAATCACAGCAACAATGTATTCAATGGTATTGTGCATAAATGTAATCGCAATCATTTAATAAATCCATATTTTTATGATGTTTGAAATTCATACTTTGTATAGTAGTATTGTCATGATTGTTTTGCTTCCATTTTTCTTCTACAAAATTAATATACCATATACCTGCACGTACATGTACAGCGTGTCCCAATAAAAATGTCTGACTGGGGTGCCCGTCCGGCCGAGATGGGAAGGACGGGGTGCAGAAATCCACAAAGGTCTTTGGAAAAACAAAGTGAGATAGGGGGCGCATCCCCTCAGACACTCCCTGCGTATAAACAACTGCCCGTTTTCGCTTTTGTATATCACGCCCAGCGCTTGATGTTTAGACCAATAATTTATACAATAACAGTGAAAAAAGTGGCTTCAATTGGCCTGTAATTTCGAAAATTTTATTTCTCCGGCTTTTTCAAACTAAAACTTTACACAATAATAGTGACAAAATGTTCCACCAAATGGCTTCAATTAGGGACGCACCATCAGATTCTCGGGGGGGGGGGGCATGGGAGTTTGGGTAAGGCAGATTTTTTTTTCGCTGCCGAAGGCGGCGGAACTCTTTTTTTCGCCGCCGGGAGGCTCTAGCCGGGAGGCGTAAAGTTTTTTTTTTCAATTTTAATGTATACCTTTATACAGAGTTGGGTGGGGGAAATTTTTTTACCTCTTCAGTGAAGCAAAATATTTTTTGTTTGTTTCACAAGTGGGCGAAGTTTTTTTTCCAAAAAACTCCCATGCCCCCTGGAAATCAAATGGAGCGCCCCTTAGCTTTCATTTTGCAAAAGTTTCTCACTTCTGACACCCCTCAGACACCCCCTTCGTGGCGAAACTTTATAGGTAGGCCGACATATAAAGCAATAATTAATACAATAAATACAATTCAACTGGGCCGTCTTTTCGCAAATTTTAGGCTTTTTCGAACTAAAATTTACAATAGTGACAAAATGGTCCACCAAATGGCTTCAATTGGGTCTTCATTTTCCAAAAGTTTCTAACTTCTGAGTGGGGCACATTTTTTTTTTTTTTTTTGAAATTGCCCCCCCCCCCCCGACTGCTTTAGATATGCCACTGGCTAGGCTATTGAGTAATAAACTAGCTGGCTATCACTCCATTTTTAAATTTCAAAAATTGACCTCTCCGTTCTTGAATTGGAACAATTTGAAAATCACGACTCATTTTAACCCATCCACGAGTCACCAAGAATGTGCATTGAACCAGGCCATTCATGGGTCGACCATTATGTAATATTTAGTGCAAGAAAACCTAAGTTAACCCTAATCCCAACCCTAACCCTAATCCTAACCCTTACCCTAAATTTCGTGTATAATTTACATGGAGTAACCCGTTAAGGCCTAATACGTGTGCCCTTGTTCCGTGTTCACTTGTTCCCATGTGACCTGCCACACAGACAACGAACCTTTGTTTTGCTTAGTCATAGGTTGTCTGTGTGGCAGGTCACATGGGAACAAGTGAACACGGAGCAAGGGCACACGCCACAAGGGAACAGTCTATGGATACGGGGCCTAATACTTCAGGTAAATCATTGATTAATGTCAAGAACGAAGCTGTGAATTTTCAAAATTCAAAAAGTATATAAAAGCTGTCTTGCGATTTGGTAGTTCACAACATCTTGCAAATGATAGTGAGCTTTGGCAACATTTGCATAGAAGTGTGTAGAAGAATACAAATATATCACATAATGGTCGAATCCAACGAAAAGTGTACACGGCTTGTTGTGTTCATGGTCATAACTCAAAAGTATCAAACACTCGGCTTTCGTTTTTGTATTGTCTTTATTCGCCTCGATCATACGCTTCGCGCCATATATAATAAGACCCCCTTCTGTGAAAAACTTGGACACAAGGACCCAAAAACATGCTATTAGGCTACATTAGGACCTACATGTCTAATATATGAACGGTGTCGAAAATCCATGAAACCTTACTTTTTTTAATGAGGGGGGGTCAAACAGTTTTGCATGTCTATGAAGGGGGGGGCAAAAAGTTTCAGATTCTCTCGAGGATGGCGTCAAAAAAGTTCCGACTCCGAAAATTTCCAGTGCCCAGTCCCCCCACCCCACCAAAGTATTTATGAACACTCCCTTATTTTAGCATTTTGAGTATAGAATAACAAGTTTAAAATTTGAAGGAAATCGTACATTATAATAAAATAAGGCTTATATGGTAAAACACGAAGGGAGTATTTCGTGATCCTATAGCAGCATCCTCTTTTAATGACATTTTTAGTATAGATATCCACGAAAAAGGCTCATTCCCAACATTTCCCATTTTGCGTTTGCGAGTTACGCATGATTTAATACAGGGTTCGCAGGTTTTTGCCGGCAAAAATGACAAAAACTAAAAAAGTGATTTATAGTTCAATTTTTTTCATTTATTAAGTTACAAAAATCATTTCCTGAGTGTAACAAGGCCAGATTTTGTAATTATAAGTAACATATTAAGAAATTAAAGGCATGAGTTTTCATTGCTCAAGTGCATTTAACCAAAATGTGGCATATCAGATTCAAAACTTTTTCATTTAAAGGGCTCGGCCAGCAAAAACCGAACCCTGATTTAATATGTGTATTTACACTGCTCCATAGACAGTGTGTTGTAATTTGATTTCGTTCTGGTATACCAGAACGTAATTCAAATTTCACGATATTTTTGCAAAATAAACTAATCTGCAAGCAGTGGGTGGCGGCACCAGGATTTTTTTTCGGGGGCATTACCATGGGGGGGCAAAGTGAATTTCTGGGCGGGGGGGCAAAATTGACCAATTTGCGCAAAATTGCCGCAAAAAGCGGAAATTTAGGTAATTTTGCCTCAAAACTGGGGGGCAAACTGGGGGAAGAAAAATATCGGGGGGTCCCTTTCCCCACGTAGCGCCGCCACTATTTGCAAGAAATTATATTTTTTGTACATAAACATTATGTAGCCAGAGGTTTCCAGTGGTATAAAAATCTCAACTTTTTTGGAAAAAAGTGGGTGGGGTGGTGATGCTGTGGATCATGAAATGCCCTTTTTATGCGCCTATTTATAATGCATGAACTATACTACCCAAAAATATACACTAACCAATAACCATATATTTTCCCTTTAAATTGCATTTCCACGGGTGTTTTCGGGATTTCCCCACTTGGTGTAATGCATGACGGTTACAAAGGTCACGAACGTTTTGTTATTCTGCTATACGTGGAATAATTTATTGTTGTTTATTTGCTGGAAATCATTGGAGTAGAACATTTCGAATTAGTTTCCCAGTTTCGATTCAGGTCCATTAGTACGGTAAAGCATTGGTCCCAAAGCTTTATCCTCATTTAAATTTTTAAGATGATTTTTGCGGAAATAAAATTGGTTTCATGTGTACGTGTGCCAACAGTCCTTGCGTGGTAGGTAAGTACAATGATCAATAAAATAATTATGATAATCAGTAAAAATGGATGCAGACTGTTATATTATTTCGTATTATATGCAGAGTAGGGCTTCATGTTTACCACCTGCGTTTCAAACAAAGAAGAAGCCTTGCGCACAGTGTTAATCTCGATGTAGCTGTAGGCCTACATGCAGCATCGCGCCCTTGTAATTGCGTATAAATCGTGGCGCTTCTCAGCGATTTAGTTCATTACGACTTTACGCTAAAAATTAATAAGGAAGTAAAATTAATCAATTTTAAAACCGAGAATTTTTCAAACAGTTGGTTTAATGCATATAGTTGCACAAACCTTACAGCCTGGTACATGTGTCTCCTGTTTAAGGCCTGTACAGGCTGGGCGCGAATTTATTTTCTGCAACCATAATGGGCCGCAATACGCTAGCCCTATAACCCTAAAAAGGTTTAGGACTGTAAAAAATCGCCGTAGAAGTGACGATTCAACAGGATTAACTACCATAGGTTAAACAATCATGAATATATCGCCCTACACTACAAGCAGGTTGCACTCATCACCTGTGTATATCTGCAATCATAGATTGAATGCAATAGCACTTTTAATCCGATAAGCTGATTATCTATTTGTTTTCATGAATTGGAAGACATTCCCTCATTTCAAATCATTAGTTTTGGTTTCTCTTTTGTTCAGAAACCAAAAATCAAGGGATTAAAAAGTGGAGATGAATTGGTCTGCAATCATAACACTATTGTGCTGGGAGGACACAAGAGGGTATATCGTTATGAATTCGGCAGAGTGACGAATCGAGAATTTTGAGCAAATTGAGATTTTGTATGCTTATGATTATGTTTCAGGTTATCTTTTATTTCCACCAAAAATTAAAGGCAGATCTTACTCACCGACGTAGTTATTGAAATTTTGATTTGGACGAATCGCGCCTAAGTGCGAAAAATGAATTCGGCAGAGAGACGAATCGTATACTTAGCTGTACAAATCATGTTGATCTATAGTATTGTATAGCGGAAAACCCCGAATTTTCTATATTACATGTCCTATACTAATATATTTGATACCAACGTATAGCTGTAGGTATCGTCTATCCAGTGATACCAAAATAAGTACAAACATACCCCACATGATATTGCTGTGGCTTAATAATGTGAGTGTACGCCCGTGAAATTGGAAAATCCCGGAAAATCATACGCAAAATATAGGCCAATATTGTTATATTTGCTTTAAAATCCTCGAGTTTTTGCTAAATATTACAGGGATGACTATTTATAACTTATATAGCAAGTTATGTCTACATAGTCTTAGGACAACCAGTAATTTCTACACAAAAGCCCCAAATCGAGAATGCGTGCTATGGTTTATACGTAGTTGAATGCGTATTCGACCTCTCTCTGCGCAGTGGTAGAGACATTTTGGATTCAGCATAAAGCCGAATAGCTGTTAAAACGCGTTTTGAGGGATATATCGATCATTTCAGAACATGCAAGTATTGCCAATAATTCGTGTACATTCCCTTCTATAATATAAATTTCAAATGAGTGCTCACGAATGTTCTAAATTTTTAGAAGGACCAATGGAATGGTACCAAGATTTTCAAACGCCGTTTACTCAGAACAGCAATTTTGCGTATTCGGCACTCTGCCGTGTTCATAACGATATAATCAAAAGTATAATGGCCTATAACCATACGTATATAATAGCCTATTGTGCTAACATTTTCATTATCGATATCTATCAACGCGGGCGACAGTTGATGCTCTCTGCCGTAGGTGGCACACTTCCATGACACCTTATAATTACACCGAGTTCTATATACGAGGCTTACATGTAGAAATCATGTGCATATATTGAGGGGGGGGGGGGGGGTGTTTTGTTTATTTGTCTGAAATATAAACGATGCATGATGATGTAGATGATTTGATTATGAATTAGATTAGTCCCCGGAAAGCACAACCCATACCTCTTACCTATGTTCCCTCCGCCACCTATATATAACCTCCTCCTCCCCCCCTCCCCACACTCGATATCGACTCTCCCTGTTATTCCACTCCACTCTTGAGCTCCCTCTCCCGCTCCTTCCTTCCCACACCCTTACCCCCCCCCACACACACACCCTCTTTCCCTGGCGATCTCTCTCTCTCTTCTCCAATAAATAAATTGAATAAAAGTCAGTTTAAACCAGCTTTCTATGATATTGATCTTCCGTCATGCGACATGCACATAAATAGAGTTGTGTATAATAGTGTTTATATCACTGAAGTCATAATCTGTCAAGTATCTATTGTAATGTCTGTGGAAATATTTCGATGGTCTATATATTTTCACAGTGAAATCAGCTTAGGCTATTTCGTAGTCTCAAGTCAATGCTTTCAAACTAAATCAATGCTTTCAAATGTAGACTGCTTTGTTCGACTTCTCTGCTCGTGAATATTGCACTGCGAAATTTTGTATACTTAGATCAGGTAACTCGAAAATCCTGTAATTTTATTCGTCACACCACTTATAAGAAACTGAAACCAAAACCGAAACTACCTGTCACAAATGTTTAGTTTAAAACAAAAGGTAGAAACAAAGAGTTCGATATCTTGTGATTCAAGTGGTTAGGCAGGACAATAGGAAACCACGTGACCAAAACCAAAACTAAAACTAAATATTTGAAATGAGGCACTCTTTGATGTTTTACTGAGCTCAATCATCTGAAATTACTGGAGCGTGAGCCACCCAGGCGGTGGCTCAGCATAGTATTTTATTAACAGAAGGTTTTCTCCAAATTCGTTTCCAAATGGGATATTCTATAGAATTACGATCCATGTCTTTATCTCTGTTCCTTGGTATATATCTCTGGTTCAATGCAGAGTAGGCCTACCGCGTGTATGACAAGCAATTAGGATCATAACGTGCAGATAGCTACGCGCATCTTATTTAAAGCTATACGCACAGTGTCATCATGTCAGAAATTGCCATGAGCTTCCAGACATAGAACAGCAAGCAGTGAATTGTCTCCACACAGTCTTTGATTGCATTACACGGTAGAGTGCATAAAAGAGCCGTGGAACTTCTAGCTGAAAAATGGGCTTCTTTGATTGGTTTTTGTCGAAACCTCAAGTGTTCCCTTCATCCAATCAGGTCTTTTTTTATATATCAAACGAAAGCTAACACTTCGCCCTAAAACGCTTCTCGTCACTAGCTATAGTAACGCAATGCAATGTTATAGGAAGGCGAATGTGGAAAATCTATCCAAGCACATTTTTTGACCAAAATGTAGGTTTTAAGTCAAAACCTCGAGTGTTCTTTTATTAGAACCAAGTGAGAGTTGTCTACGCTGTAGTTCACTGATATCTTGTATTCCAGGGACCGTCATAAATCGATTTCAGGTAATGGCACGTGCCCGACCGGGTTGCCCGATTTTAAAAATCATCATGAGATCTGACGACCAATCACAAGCCAGATCCATGTAAAGACTGCATTACATCATGGCTAATTTTATTAGTCCCGTTTCAGGGATTTTCGCCATATAGACACCCGTGTTAAGAATTTTAAAAAGAATAGGATGAAAGTAGTCCACTTGGGGAACGAAGGAAGCTGAAAATTTCATGTGGAAAACCTATCAATATCATTGTGCATAATTAATACAAATCGGGGTTTATAATTGAATATATGAATACAAAACCCACCCAAGTCCATACTTTGGCCAAATTGCGTTAAGCATAGGAAATTGTTGCTATACATAGGCCTGTCATATATGAAATAACAACTCAAGTTCATACTCTGTCGATTGAGCATGTGAAAAATAGCATGTATGAAAGAACCACCCAAATCTACAATTCTTGTAACACATTGATTGAAATCCAGTATGTATAAAAGTCCACTTGTAATACATTCATAGCTCTTGATCAGAGCCCTCGCAGTACCTTAGAAGATCCAGAGATCCCCAAGTAAAATAAACCCAAGCAAGTGACTAGTATTAGTAAAGAAAATGTATATAGGCCAATCCATTCTGTAAAAATTAATACCACTCCCATGCATCACCCAGCAGTACATGTATTCGTACAGAGCTTGCCGAAGGCAAGCTTCACTATAGGCAAGTCACCAACAAGTAAAGTAGGACCACATAGATCACTGTCTACCTGAGATATTGGTCTACCCCACACACCAACCGCGAAAGTCCAGTGACCGACGCGCCAGCGGGGTCTTTACTATAGTGTCAGAGGGCATATGGCATGGTTTTTTCATTGTTTCTTTCAATTGGATGGAAAATAGGTTGGCTTTGGAGCAAAGCTAATACATTCATTGCTGGAGAGTGACTTTTGAAAAAAAATGGGTTTAATCAAGGAAAGTGTGTGGTTTATATTACATGGCAGTATGCTTATCAACATTTATACATACCTGTGTGCTTTATTTTGTATTATCTTATTAGTGGTAATCTCATTCCAACATTGTTGTCTTTGTATGTGATTTAAAAAACCACCCAAGTCCAGCATTTAAAATGAACCCCACGAAGTCCCTGAAATGCTAATCGTATTTAGTAGTTAAGAAAGAAATGAATCGATAGAAAGAAGATCAAGATAGAAAGTCATCAAGGAAATACTCATAGAAAGGAAAAAAGAAGACAAGGCAAAAGATCAAAAAGCAAGAAAGAACATTCAACATTCTGATAACCATTACCTTTAACATTTATTTTACAGAATATGTCGGATTGCTGAAGACACCATCAAAGATGTCCGTCACACCAATTCGCGGCTTTCGTCTTCCCGTCCTTCACCTATTTCTCATTTTTTCGACTCAAGTTCATTCAGGCCAAACTCTCCCAGCCCGTGGACCTAGCAGACTATGCGATAAAGTATGTATATATTCGAAGATATATCAAGAAGCAAACTGCAAAAAGAAGAATCTGGAATATATCCCCAAAGCAGGCACCTGCACTAACGCAACTACTCTAGATGTCAGTCTCAACAATATACAAGCAATCAGCCCCACAGATTTTGCAGGATATACTAAGGTCAAAGTCCTGCTACTCGGCAACAATGGCATCAGTGTCATACCAGAAAATATGTGCGGTAATGCAACCCAAGTCATACAACTTCAATTGAATGACAACAACTTGGTGACGATACCAAGGAACGCCTTCTCAAATCTTGATAAACTGACTGGTTTGTTCCTTGACAATAACGCCATCGACGATATGCAGCCAGGTGCCTTCAATGGTTTATTCCGACTGGGCGAATTACAATTGCTGTATAACAACATCAGCAGTGTGCCATCTGGAATATTCAGCTCTCTGAGGTCTTTAACCAAACTGAATTTGTCGAAAAATAAGATCTCGGAATTGACAAGTCAAATGTTCACAGGACTGAAGCAGCTGCTGCGCCTGGATCTTTCCGATAACAAGATCACCACAATCGATGCATACACGTTCACAAGTTTACCTAAGCTGTTTTTCGTTTCACTAGCAGGGAATTACCTTGTATCTTTTACCAGCTCGCTATTCAACCGTTTACCATTAAAGCAGCTGGACATGTCCAATAACAACATCTCGTCTTTTGAGAACCTGGACATGTTCCTGAATCAGAAGACTGCTCTGACTGACTTTAAGTTAAGCGGTGTCCCTCTGGAATGCAATTGTATCCTGGAGCCTTTGCGCGCATGGTATCGGCTTCACGACCCAACAGCAGACGCCATTTGCAAATCACCTCCTGATTTCGATGGACTTCATCTGCCAGATTTTAACGAAACGCTTTGCACGCAACAAGAACAAGAGATAAGAACAACGCCAGCAGCTACACATTACGTCATGGCCATGGGTGTGGGTGATGATGACGTCACATCGAATTGGCCAATCGGCGGCAGTGTTGGACTTGGAATTGTAGTTTTTGTCATTCTTTCTATCATCATGATTATCGTCATCTTTGTATGCAGACGACGCGCACGAAGAAAAAGTCATAATGGATTGCCTACAGAGAGTAGACCTCATACCACTGAATTTGAAAACCCAGTTCGTAGAGAAAGCCAGAGATCACTGGATTCGTCAAGCTCATTGATACACAATGAGACCCCTGATCCGCCAACACGTTCAACATCAATGCTACAAGGCAAAGCCGATCGACATCAACATGATTACAAATCTCTCGTCCCCGATACTGACACACCTACCATCTACGAAGAAGATGAAGAGGATTCACCGCCACACAGTCCGTATATTCCAAATGTGGAGTTTGATGGAGACTATAATGTAAAGTCTTTGTGTGGTCCCTCAAAAACTGACAATGAGCAGTCTCATCCACGTCCGCCACCATGGCTAGGACAGGTCCATGGTGATTCTGCTCATCAACAGTCAAATGACACGAATGACACTTATATTAAACATACATACTTTGAGAATCCAGTAACATGCAGAAGTATCCAACACAATGCACCGAATGAGGATGATGTATATATCCCACATTGACGTTCGATCGTCATCATCCCAATATTTGCACACCTTCCTTATACCGCCACGTATAGATGAGGTGACTTCTGACGTCAATGCCTGGCAGTATGCGCACACATCATCACAATTTACATTGTTTTTTGTCTGACAGTATGCGCGCGCATCGTATTTTGTTCAGGGCTCGTGTTTTTAAAACGCCCGCCACATCACAATAAGGCTATTGAATAATGTAGTGGTTGCATGGGGTTCACTCAAGCATATCGATATACCAATCCCTTGCCTTTGTTGATAAACATTGAGGTCAACTCATCTGTATGAAAATAAAATAAATAAAAAAGGAAGAGAACGGAAATGCTTTGGAATAAGATGATCACGAGAGTACGTTCACGAGACCTGCCCTAATTTACCATAGACCCCCTCTATTTGTTTAAAATTAATGGTAGACTATGTCATAGTCGATTTTTGATGTAAAAATGTGTAATATGTTATTAATCATGATGAACGCATTCAGTTGAACTCGAAACTATACAGATGTTATCACAAGTACTATATATAGTAAAGTATTCAGTAAATGGTCATAAAATATTTTATAATAAACATAAAAGTAAAGTATATGTAATCGAATGCAACATATCGTTATGAATTCGGCAGAGTGACGAATCGAGAATAAACAAGTAATTCAGGATGAGTGAATTATACAAAATACTTCTCAGAGAACCAAAAGAAGCGCAACAGGCCCAATCTCATTGATTATCGTGAATCCAATTCCAGGTCTACAAGCCTCTCTGAATATGAAGGATGATCTTCAAAATCAACTTCAGGAAAGTCTTTGTAGTACTTATGTGTGATTTTCCATTGGAACGAAATTTTTGCCAACAATATTAGCCTACACTGGCTATCCAGGCTTGTGCATTTGTATGAGCTTGGAACGGTCCATGGTTTTCCATGGATTAGCATGTGTTCCTCACGGACCAACCTGGGTAAACAAACAGCAGCAGCATAAGGAAGGACAATAGGTCGAAGAATCTCATTCAGATACCGCTCACCAGTTAGGCCCTACACCATCTCTGGGAAAGTTATAGAGATCTGTGCGTCCTTCAAAATTGATGCCACCCCATATCATGATCGAACCACCTCCATAACTTGTCATGTTTAACAACATGCTCTTCATGATGTCGTTGTCTTCGTTCTCTCCAGACTAGTGCATGTCCGTCATTTGAGAATATACAAAATCTAGACTATTCGTGAAAAGAACAGGTGTCCATTATGATAGGTAAGGCAAAAAAAAAAAAGGAATTGTTGTGTTGCCCTCAAGTGGGAAAATGTGAAAGTTGGGTAGGTCGGTCGATTATCTTTTTCTTTTTTTGAATCTCCAGTTTTTAAAAATCCCCAAATATTAAATAATGCTTCTTCCATTAGGGACATTTGTCAATTTTGATTACGTGATACTTGATTATAGTCTTTCAATAAAATATCAATTTGAAGTGAAAAACATTCGATTTTTTTGAACATATCGGTAAAAATCGTCATTAAAAAAAATCGACCCTGATATTTCAGGATTTAAGGTCGGTCACTGAGGGCAACACATGGCCTAATTTTGCGCTTATATATATATATAAAGTGGGGGAAGGAAAATATTGTGTGGGTGGTATGTCCCCGTAGTGCCGCCACTGGTTCTTGCAGACTTCATCTTCAATGTTATTCCAAGCTCATTCTGATGCCAGATAAAATACCGGGGGGGTGTTCAAGTATAATGAAATCCGGGAATGAAATACACACCAGCAGCGTAGCTAGTGGGGAGGCAGACTTCCCCCAGACACCTAAAATGGGGGACGGAGAAGCTGAAAATGGGGAAGTGAAGAAGGGAAGAAAGAGAGGAAAAAGGGACGATATTCACGTTTGTCCTCCCGGACTGACAATGCTGGCTACGCGACTGGTACGCACGCCATGAAAAGAGGTGGGTTTTTTTTTGGGGGGGTGGGGAGGTGGGCTTGTTACTTGCGTAACGCATTAAAGGGGTGAAAAACGCTGACATGGGTTTTTACAATCTTCCCTGAAAACGCACTAGGGTTTTTGGCCCGCCACTCCGATTGAAGAAAGTGTGTTTTCTGCCGGAATTTTGCCCAACTTTGACAATTTTCACCAAAAAATGCTAAATTTTACCAAAAAAATCATAAAAAAGCCTGATTTTGGCCCAAATATTTTTGAAAAAGTTGGGCAAAATGTAAAACAAATAGGTCCTAGATATTTTTATGTAGTTTTTAAAAATTAGTAAAAATAATTTAAAAAAAAATTACTCAAGATATTTTTTGTTACGGTGACCAAACAAATTTCAATTTCAGACCAAGCGCCAAAAGGTGTGTTTTGCTATTTGATGGGCCAATGCGCGCGAAACGGGTACTACACCCCTGGTCAATTTTGTGCCTATTTTTGCATTTTTCTCAAAAAATATAGCGCATTGGTGACAAGTAAGATATGTATATTATAGGGGCAAGGATTACAAATACTGCACTGAAAATTTAGCAACTCACAGCAAGTAGTTATTGATTTATTGATCAAATATTGGTTTTCCCTCATTTTTGACTGTAATTCCACAACTGTGGTATGTGCTGAAATAAAATTTCCAGTGCAGTAGTTGCAGTCCTTGCCCCTATAATTAGGTATGTCACAGTTGCTGTACAATAATTCTGCCACACTGTGCATGCAAGCATAACAGTGACTTGAAAAGCGCGCGCATCAAAGTCGGCCAATTTTGGAAAACATCCATGTCAAAAAATGAATTTCTAAATATGTTTCATTGATCCCAGTTGCTTGAATTTTTAATATGTGGTATGTGAAACCTTTCTGAGGCTACCATCGAGTCCGACTAAATTAAATATTGCTTTGTTCAAGAGTTACCACCTGTTTTACGGATTGTAGAAGATTGCTCATATATCAATAAATATAGGTCTATTGAGAAAGTCGGACCTTCCACCATTCAGCAAAAACTCTAGTCTTTCTTATCATGTAAATTGTTTCCTTCGACAACGAGTGAAGCACACTTAGAAAAACTATTTAAAAACTCGATGCAGAGATCTGAAGTGAATTTTGGCGATACATCATGGTAGCATAGTTTGTACACAGCAGCATATACGAGGTCCCTACACAGAACCACTCAAAGAAATTGAGCTTCTTTTTAAAGAGAACACAATAATCATATAAGTTTGAGTCATGTATTGTAAACAAATATAATGTATGTTTGAATATACAGTAGTATTAAAGTTAGAAATAATGTATTGTTTAAATAAAGCAACAAAACAACATCAAATTATCAAAGAGATTTTGAAGGGAGTAATATTCAAAACCACAACACCTGGCACATTGTGCTTGTCAACGGTCACACTAATTTGGTATACGCGGTAGTGGAACAGGTGTTCCATTCACCACTTTTCCTCCCGTGTTAATCCAGATTTAGAAATGTTAATTTAAAGTCTCATTGCAAATGAATTTTTGTTTTTACTTTTCGGATTTGGCTTTGAACAATGGTGATGCATACCATGTTTACAGAACCAATTAAAAATTCTATTCCAGACACCGTAAAAATGTCAAACTTTGTATTTTGTTTATTGTATTTAAGTAATTCTCTGCAGTTTCTTTATTCAACAAATTTACGATGTATGAATAGAACATTCATAAAATATTGAAAAAGGACAAAATTACACATGCCTTATTTACATAATAATAGCATGAATACATAATTAGCTGTAATTAGCTAATTTGCATAATTTATACATTTTTGTATATCTTTTGTTATGAAATGAAAGAATTTTGTATACATATGTGTGCAAAAAAACCCGCACCCTGATATCATGTACGGTTTTCCATTGGCATCATTTTTGCATATTAATTAGTTGGACTTAGTCATTTTTTCAGCTTTTATTTGTCTGCAGATAGGCTGAAATTGCCAAATTAGTACATTTGTTTGATTTATTATAATTATGCAACGAGAGATTTTTAAATTTTGTTTTCTTTAACGAAGTCAGGAAAGATAGGCATTTAACCTGTGATAATTAAATTAATGCTGCTTTGTCACGCAAGTATCCAAAATATCCTTCCAAAATCTCGAAATATGCCAATTTTGACATTGCAGCTATTTGTGGCAGGTTTTCATCCTATTTACGCGCATCTTGAAATTAACACTACATCACAATGCATTGTCCGATTTCAATTCTGTTTTTTGATTTTTGATACTTTCATAAAGACCATTCATGTAGAATCATTAAAGAACGTGTTTCTGCTGCGCTTATTTTTGAGGTGATATGCCATTATGCCTACTATAATATACACATCTTACTTGTCACCAATGCGCTATAATTTTTGATAAAAATGCAAAAATATGCAAGAAATTGGCAAGGGTTGTAGTACCCCCTTAACATTCTAATTTTACCCTATTTTGGCCCAAAACGTGTATTTCATGCTAAAAAGGAAGTGCTATTGTTGCTTTATTTTTTCTTCTATTTATGATATTTAGAGGGAGGTCCTCCCCTTGGAAAAATGTAGGGGATGTGACCCCCCCCCCCCCTTCTTGAGCCAAGGCCAGTAATAAATCGAAACTAGTTTGGGGCATTTCCCCTTCCTAAATGACACCCCTAATATCAAGCCCTGGGATCTCCTTTGTAGAACCCATACCATTCCTCTTGTCTATAATTACTCCTTGTGTCTCAATATTTGAGTGCAAAAACCGATTGGTGGTGCTCCCCTCTGATTCGCCTTATAGTCGTGCCACCCTGCTCCAAAAAAATTCTAATACACATACCCCTCTATTTCCAAGATATCTGCAAACTAGAGTAATTTGCACAATTGAGATATTGTCAACACATAGCACTCCTACAGCTCTATGGAGCAATAATCCACCATTAATGGGGTTTCTTCTACATTGTATAAAGCTCCAGAAACACTTTGTGTTGACAAATTCTTAAATTTCCAGAGTACCTTGCACTTTAAAATCTATTTAATAAAACATCCTTGAAAATAACTACACATACAAAGAGTTTTGTTGTCATGTGCGCATGCATAAGCAACACCAATATCCTTCGTGTTTTTTTTATTAATTTTATTACAGGCCAATGATCGTACATACATAGTAAAGGGGGCAGGCAGGGATGGATCCAAAAATTAGCGATCACCCTCCTCCCCCCTATTTTCTACATTTTCCTTCCTGTATATTGGTAATTTACAGCATATACAAAGTTCACAAGCTATAACTACATAATAATGGTTCAAATCATCACCAAAAAATCTCGATTATTACAAGAAACATCTAGTTACAGTATGCACAAATATAACACTGCTCGCTCTCTACTAAGCAGACAAATTTTGAAGCAAAAAAGCAAGATTTTTATATATATTCTTTTAATACAAAGCTTATTTAGCATGCAGAGGTTAAAGTTACATAATACTTCACATTCTAACGAGGCTCATCATGCTACATTACTGTCACAGGCTAGCTGTGTGTGTTCCAATAATTTTTTTCCCGCTTACATATCACACAATTAGAAACCAACTTTTTCTGCTTTTGTGTCTACTTTGGAAAATGGTAAATTCATTAGCTTCGATCAAATAGAACCAATCACAGTATCAAAATCAATATCATCAATTATTGGGTTATTCCAGTTGGCATCCATACACCCCCTATGGAAGACGAGATCTTAATCTTAGACACAAGGAGTGTGAATTTCAAATGGGGTTACCTGAATGGGTGACTGCATTTGAAAACTACACTCCCCGTGTGGGCGATTAATGTCAAATCTTCCATATGGGGAGTATGGATTTCAACTGGAATAGCTCCGATGAATCAGAAAGGAAACAAAGTTTGTTTTATTCCATTCTCATAATATCAAATTCCAGTTTCACATTCAACTTAAATATTATTGTCCGCATTTTGTGGAGTGACATTTCAAAAATTCAAATAAATATTCATTGCCTCGTTCATTTTGAGGTAGCAAAAATGTTTGTCAATTCTGCGTAATTTGATAAATCAATAATTAATAACGGCAAATCAATCACATTGATCATATTGATCTCAATTAAATCATCAAATTCCCTTGTAGATTACGCTATAGCGCTATGAACAATCACATAATATTATTTCTCAAGAGTTCAAGTAACTACAGAACAACCATTTTTTGTCTGATAAAAAAGTTCCAAGATTTTGACTTGTAAGCGAATTTAATTTTTACCAAAATATTTCGCCAATTCATTTAATGATTTAAGAATTGTATCTTATTGACTGAATTTTACAGAGTGAACATGATTATCATGGTATTGTCATTTTACCATGCACGGAACAATCACTAAATTGATCACAATTTTGGGTCAAAACTGCTTCTTGATAATGAATCAACACAGGCCATACAGAAACAAGATCTCTTGATCAAATACCACTGATAATTTTACACTTACAACCCAAACGTGTTCCCAGTTCCCGAAATGAGCGAATTAAAAATTCCTCACCTTCCGAAAATCACAACAAAAAAGAAGAAATACAATTATGTTACGCCTAAAATACTCTCTCACTCAAAAATGAATAGTTTGCTTTATACACAAGTACAAAAAAAACATCCCATTTGTTTAAAAATAAAACATGGTGCTGTGTGCCGATTATTTATCTAAATCTGTACAATAATCGCAACCATCCCTTGCTGCCCGGGATAATCCACTAAAAATCACTAAGATTAAGTCTTTAACCTTTATTATTAATCAGACAAGCTCTTACGAAAAATTAGGTGCAAAACGGAGTATTTTTATCTAAAATAACCATGGTACAAAAAGTTTCTTTTTTATCCTCTGGTAAAGAGTTCAAGATATAGTTCCATTTACAAGTTGTACAACTGTTATGGGCTAGCCAGTTGAAATCCATACACACCCTATGGAGGACATGAACTTAATCTCCAACACAGGGAGTGTGAATTTCAAATAGAGTTGCCTGAATGGGTGACTCCATTTGAAATCTACACCCACTGTGTGGGAGATAAAGGTCATGTCTTCCATCAGGGGTGTATGGATTACAACCAGAACAGCCCTATGTAACATTTATTGAGTTAGGAAAATACAGAAATGGGGTCACGGATGAGATATCAGTTCTTTATGGATTGGGCGCGTTACCAAGATATGTACAAATTTATCTACATGTATTTTATTTTTCCACAGATTTTTATTAATTTTTCTCAACAACTTTCATATGATATCAAAAAATAACTGGTATCAATAGTAGAAAAAGTCTCAATTAGAAAATATCGTTGGCAAAACAGTGGTATAAGTGTGCATAAAATTTTGATTACTTTTTTTAAGATCTCATTTGGTTAAGATTTTGACCCACCCAATCCATTGTTGAACTGTCCCATTCACGCCTACCACTATACAAGACAAAAAAAGTTGGGCTTGTAGTAGAAAAGATGCCCGCAAAATTGGTTATTACGCTTAGATCAAATATAATAAATATCACTGTTCAATATAGTACAGTGCAGCATATATTTAAACTTGCTGCACAGTTTATTAGTAAAATAGCCACAGATAATGTAAACAAAAAACAATTCATCATCATTACCATTATTTGGGCTGTTCCATTTGTAATCCATACACCCCTTATGGAAGACATAACCTTAATCTCCCACACTGGGAGTGTGAATTTCAAATGGAGTTACCTGAATGGGTGACTACATTTGAAATTCATACTCCCTGTGTGGGAGATTAAGGTTATGTCTACCGTAGGGGGTGTAAGGAATTCAACTGGAATAGCCTTTTGAATCTTTACAAGGGAACATTTACAACATCATCATCTCACAAGATGTGATTTAGCACCTGTTATCGCTTTAGCCTAAGTCCGTCAGTCCCTATTGACGGCGCTCTTCCATCCCACAATCCTGTACAGTGGAGCGACCGTGCAGATAGGTAAAAGACTGAAGGATTTAGCCTATAATCGCTTTCTTGACGTTAATAATCATCATAACAGATGCATAATTACAACTTTTATCACCAAGAAAGTTTATAATTTACTGCACAAAATGTACAATGGTATAATTTGGTAGAAATGGTCAATTTTTATGTCTACAATTTTTTTATAGTATAGAAAAGAAGAGCAAAAAGCACTGACTTAGTTATGATGAACTGTTATTGTTAAACACAGGTGCTGTTGGTGGAGTAATCCGTCAAAAACTGGTCATCATGCTTCAGGTTTGATTTTTATCTTCAAAAGTATTATAAAGATTATATCAATTTGCTAAAAACGGTTGATTTGTTTTTTTTTATAGTTCTATAATGAATCAATATGAACGATTCATGCTTTATCGTTTCAAAACGACTTGCAAATGAGCCGATTTTAAATTTCTTTTTCAGGTTAATGTTTAATTTTTTTTATGAACACAAAAGGTATGAGAATACTTTTCAAAGATGAACCAAAATTTAGCAAAATCACCCGACTATCACTCCACCTAGGCATCCTATAGTATTATACAAGAGATATGTCTCGTCAATTCAAATTTTCCTGTCTAATAGTATTTGGTAAGACTTCAAAAAACATTGCTGTGTGTTCAACGGGCAATATTTTTGTCTATTGTGTACAAAGATAGTATATTTTTGTTTCATTAATATAACTGTGGTGTGGGATGATTTTTACTAGCCTAATTCGATGAAAGAAGCCATGCTACGTTTTGAGCATTTCTACAGAGATTTTGACGCTTTCAATTTTTGATATTTCTAGAATACATTGAGGTGGATTCATTTTCCGGAAAATGAAACATTGATTATATAATATTTATCAATAATCAATAATGTATCAATAATATGGATATTGATTAGAAGACAAGGAAAACTATAGTTGGATATTCGTCATTTTCAAGGCACACCTCGTGTTCAATGTGAAATTGTTTGGTCTTGACTTTTTTTTTTTTCTTCAAAGAGCAGTTGAATTTGTCAGAATTTTACATGCAGCTGGATTTGCACCCCAGTCCTAATGTTGACCCAGCCATGTTCACCTTAAGCCTGCGGAACTTAATTTTTTTTTTTTCCAAATTCATAATGCAAATGGATTTCTCCTTCAAAAATTCAAAGAATAACTCAACATTCTGTTTTTCATTCATCAAGTATCAAATTGCCTTTCCAAGATTTTCTTCCGTATTGGTTAAAAATAGTTCATTTAAAAAATCTGTTACACTATGATAAATCTTTTCTTTTGACTAGATTAAAGTTTGTGTTTCCTTATTGCCTCACTACTGAAATTGAATAAAACCGGTTGAAATCTACACTGCAAACTTGACTCTTTGCCAAAAAACTTCACAGTTCAATTACTTCTCTGAAGAAACAGGTAGTCAACAACATTTTTGTCCTAGACTGCAACATATTTTTCTGAAGGTCAAATCCTACAACATGAAAAATTGATAAGTTTGAAATTGGTTTTCTTTTTATTTTCCACTTAAAGTCATATAAAGTGCATTATTCCGACTCTTATGTATTCTATTCCAAATAAATGGGTTTTCTGTTTGACTTTGTTTTGGCATTATGTTATGTGAAAATGAAACTTAAATATCTGTACGTAAAATCTACAAATTCAACCGCTCCATCGTAATGAACAATTATACGCAGCGCTGAATACAAAACGCATTCATAGTAGGTTTCATCTTAATATTTATACACATTAACCTTACTATACAAATCTTATACAGCATTAAGCAAGACTCGTTACACCTACTGTGATTATGGTTACAGCCATGTATTTAGGCTAATTTGTAAAGTTACTAAATAAAAAGAGTAAAAATTAAATCAAGGTAGAGAGAAAGAGTGAAAAGGGGGCACAAGTGCCAGTCATTAAGAGCTTGTTTTTAGTCAATGATTTCATATACTTCAAATTGCATATTACGTTTGTTGAAATACATCAAAACAGATCTACACAAAAGTAAACTCCAACCTGTACAATAGGAAGCCACAGAAGCACTGCTTGAAAATATGCACTTTTAAATCAAAATAATCTTCCCAGAAAATAAAAGAAGAATATTAACATTTCTTTCAACAAAAGGGTTTTCATATTCAACAAGTTTTTATTTTACAATTGTTTCATTTTGTTTATCTATTTATTTAACGCTTTGGGCATTTACAGTGTATTTGTACATCTATAGATACAATCCTTTCGAGGAAAAAAACTTTGTTACACGGAAGTCTTAAGTGTTATTTTGTTAACTTTTATATATAACCACCGCCCAAAACATGTGGCGGATTTGTAGAAAGTTTGATACATTGCTAACTATATAGAATGCATTGCTTACAAAACAGTTTATGCTTGCACTTATAACACAAATCAATAATGGTATCCTTTTGAAGCCCAACTGTACAACGCTTATTTAAACCTTTTCTTTTGTCCTTTTTTTTATAATTATATGCATTGAAAAATAATGCACATGATTTCTTGTAAATATTTTTTTTTGCAAATAGTAAGAAACCTTTTTTGTATAGGAAACAGTAAAATGATATTCACAAGTTTTCTTTGCATGAAAAATATTTTTTGTTGCTCTTTTGGGCGATACGGAGACATGCTCCGGAATACCCACAATTATACATTGACGACTTGTCAGTACATAATGAAAAAAATGTCAAACAAGTAACAAGGGAGGGAGAGGATACATGGGAATGTCCACAATTTACAGAAAATGCCTTTTCATATATTCAATTTACGAGGCGTTTCCAAGTTGCAAGTCTATTTTTCACCTATTATAAAACTGTATAACTTTGGTATGTTATTGCGGCAACGATAGATGCCAAAGAAGCAATTACAGTTAGTTTTTTCTATGTATTATTATTATGCAAATAATACTCTTTTTTTGGCAACAAAAGAAAGTCAAGTATTAACGTATAAACATCAGATGTATCAAATTTTTTCTTTTATCCAATAAAAATAATTTTTTCTCTCAATTCTGTACATGTTCACAAAGTAAACAAAAAAAAAAAGTGTATCCCACCAAGTTTTTTAACATTTATTTCCTATTATTACATAAGTTTGTTCAATGATTATGGACAACTACTAGTCCGTTGAAATTTATAAGCTATGCACATTAAATGAGCTTACAAATATCACAGTATATATATATATATATATATATATATATATATACTTTTCAGGATGGTGGTTTAAAATTGCTTCAATATTTTTTTCAGTGCGAAGAATCATTAATTCGTTGCAAAGTTATGGTTGAATATATGTAACAAAGCTATGGACATTATTGGGAAGTCTCTGTACACAGGATTATTAAAACAAATTTCGTCCCCAACACGATGACCATTTCGGTCGACTTTATAAACATTTCTACAGTTCCAGCGTAGGTTGATTTATACAGAGCTGGGTGTAAAAAATAAACAGAAAAAAAAGGAAAAAATAATAATAATCAATCATACAAACAAACAAAAATTTTGTTTCTTCTTTTTTGAAAGAGAGAGAAACGTCCCTTTGTACACAAATTTTTATCACAACTAGCTGTATTTTCATTCCAGTTAACTGGTTCAGAAATCTACAAATATGGTATATTATTACATGGTTTCTTTTTATCTAAACAAATAATATTAAACAATTCGTTATAATATGGACATTATTATTACACCACTTTCAAGTGGGGAATATTTTCTTTTTTTTAGAAAAAAATTGCAACATATTTGGATCTTAAAGTTTAAATCTTTTTGATACAGTAATTTACAAAATTCCAGCCTTCAGCTGTAGCCGGCTATGATACAATGAATGAAACGGATGTATGTATAATACGATTTATGCATCACTGAGCTAGTATATAGAGAAGTGTGTTTGGCCATTATGTTCAATATTAGCACCCTTTATTTTGCTATAACACACTGTAGTACAAATGCGTAAACTTTTATTTATATCAACGATATTATACCCAAAGTGTACCGACTCAAAATTGCACCATAATATAACGAAATGCCGCCATCTTGGTATGCCGCTCATGGAAGCCACTTAATGTACCTCTGACATGTATCAAACGATAATTTGCATCTTCGACACAACACGCTACACTCAGGACACAAACAACCAAACGCCACTACGAGTCAACGTTTGCTTGGCGCAAAGTGAAAATAATCTGGAGGATTACATTAAGCTGCCTCCATGACGACACACAAACATGGCGGAGTCGGCACTCTTCGATTCTACCTCATTGGTTTATATAGAGTAGTGGCAACGAGCCGATAGTAAAGCCAAGCTATGTTACCGTGGTAATGACCTGACATGTGACTCAAAATTGACCTTTGACACCTAGTCTGCTATATTATACACTTGAATATCGAAAAAGCTAAGATCATTTTGATTATTACAAAGATCTTTTGAGAATAACTTTGAGTTTACCACTAAAAGTAATGTGTCTTACTTGTATCTGCAAAACTTAAATCATACCCTAATCATTTTCAACTTTTAACAAAAAGTTCTAATAAAAAAATCAACCATGAGCTCAAAATGAGCTCATATTTCCGTACCCAACTCTGCAAATCTGTTCCTTCTCATTTAAAGAAACAAACCTAACAAATATATACCGAGTTTGACCATCAAATAGACACCTCTATACTCTCTTACAATTTTGGCTATCTGCAAATAGGTAGACCAATTTATTTAAGGAAAAAATAATTAATATTAATAGAAAAATTAACTCTTCTCATCTTATAAAATGATGGCAAATTAGCTGCTCCCCTCTGTTAAAAAAAATAGGAAAAAAATTGTTTCCAAACTTTTGAATCTAGTTGATTCCAACACATTGTGCGAAATTAGCGAGTGAATTTTGTACAATTTGAGCAAAACCTAAGCCAGGTTTATTTCCAATAGCCGGCCACCCCACTCTGCCCATCAACAGCCAGAATGAGCAAGAACCTACCCCAACCATGCACTCTCTGTCAGCAACTGTAAAACCTTAATGTCACCTATCAACGGTTCAAATCAATTTATGAAAGAAACTGAATTATATCGATGCCCAAAGCTGCCTAGCGTAACATTGAATGAAAAGTGTGCTCTGGAAACTTCTCTGGTTTTATCATCCAGATACAAAAAGTCAATGGTTTGTGATATGACTGGACTTTTTCAGTCACCTTATGGAAGACATGATCTTAATTTCCCATACAGGGGGTGTGGGTTTCAAATGGGGCTACCTGAATGGGCAACTCCATTTGAAACCTACACTCCCTGTGTGGAAGATTAAGGTCATGTTTTCCATATGAGGTTAATGGATTGTAACGTAATAGCCCATTGTTGGAGTCACTGTGCTGGCCTTGAGACCATGTCTACAGCCAGTAACTACAGAGACTTCTTAAATGCGTAATCACTAAAATGGCAGCTTTCGCAGACAAATTAAGTCCACTTGCACACAAATTTAAATGGATACCGCCTCCAGGGGTGGACATCACTACCTCGTTTACAATATTATACTCCTTGTTTACAACTTCATGATGGGTTCTTGTTTTATGTATCAAATCCATATGATGCAAGTTAATTGAGCAGAAAACTGCTTTGCAACACCACAATTATTTGGGAATCAATCAATCCCTGATGTAATATCTAGCAGCATCAGAGAGTAACATGGCAAAGTAAGGTTCACTCTATCAAAAAACCGAAGATGACTTCAGAGCGAAATAGAGCCTGGTCCAGCCTAATTGAATGCAGAATACACCACAGCGTATGCTATCCTAGCCATACAGTCACATACAGTAGCAACCTACTCTCATAATATACCCAATATCTTGTAAGTTTAAGTTTTGCAGACACAATAAATACTCGATGATTAACGACAGATATCAGAATTTTTTGAAGTTTGATATTCCCTGGACATATGTGATTTATATATTCACCACTTCTTGATAAACGGTTATTTTCGAAATATTGCCGACTATTCAAAACTAGGAATTGCTGGTCCATTGTTGAGTACAGTCAGGTGCATCATATCTAGCTAGAAAGTTAGTAACCCTAAGTAGCTACACCCTACATAATTATTAACAAGTCTGAAAAAGATACCAATTGTACAATCCCATTGGTCAAATCTGTACACTGGAAGAGTCCACTATCACCGATTGGGGGTGACAGCATTTGCACAAATGGTCAAAAGGCATATTTTCACAAATACTGCACAGTTTTTTTCATAATCTTCCCCCTCTCCAAAGAAGAGAGATTTACAACATAAATCTTTTCATTGTATTTATATAATTGAGTCAAAAATATTAAAGAAAAAAGGGTACTTACAAGATTTTCATCAAAAAATTCCACAGGTACATATATGTACATACACACTGTTACAACAATGTAAAAGATTTTATAATATACTGATGCAATTTGTTAGTGTACTACCCAATTTTCAGGGCACAGAATAAATTAATGTGGCATAATTATTCAAATTTTATCATCTAAATTGTCAATAATGTATACACAGTTTAAATGCTTCAGAGTATTTCATGTATTGCGTGCTAATGTCAATGCAGCCAGTGTTTGTATTACATAACTGAACTGTACATCCTGGGTATTGTGATAAAACTCATACCCATTTTCTAGTGCTTATCTGTGACAGCATCTGATGCATAGCTGTCAAAACTGTGTCATCGACTACACGAATACTGAAATTCAATGAAACTTTAAATTTGCTGTTATGTCCTCCGCAAGGCACCGAATGGAAGACGTTTTTACTTTGGATCACAAAAACAAAAATTTACAATTTGAAAGAAGGAACGAAAGAAAATTGAGTTGAGCCAGACCGGCAAGTCACTAACAAAAAAAAATACTGAGCCAAAAATTTATTACCCATCTTAGTGTAACAAGCTGGGACATGGCTACCACGTTGCCATGGTAGCAATATCATTTCAATACAATCAATAATGATCGATGACAAATTCTATAAACAAACAGAGTAATGCCTTTGCTTTCTGCTACCATACATACACAATTTTAAAGATGGCAAAAATGTTTCCAAATTATTTTTACACCGCACCATTTAAGCTTACCCAACATACACACATTTATTACATATATACCAAGCAAGTATGGTATGGATTCTCAATTTTAGAGCTTAATAATTACTTGAATCTGTTTTACCTACCAATACACACATTGTCTTAGATAGAATTATTATTATTAACACAGTGCTAACTTACATACCATACAAATCCTCACCCAATTTCCCGAGCACAAGATTTTGCCAAATATTACAGCTAATACCAAACTACTTTCCCCAGCTAAACATATCTTGAAAAAACTGTTATTTTACATTCTTACAACAACAAAAAAGCGTCGAGACTACATACACTCTACAAAATTCTTTTCAGAGTATCACTCTGCTATCGGAAAAACAATAAAAGATAATCAAAAATATTGTAAAATAGATTTATGTATACATACTGTTTTGATCAAAATGAATATTTAAATCAGACCATTGGTCCTAATTTATACCACCATTGTCTTATTTGCAATAATAGTTTAATCAGATGTAACAATGAAACAATTAAAACCAATTAAAAAGGAAGAATTAGAGCTCTTAAAATCTGAAAAACCATTTTCTTTTGTTTCTTGCCAACACATTTTTACACAAATTAACATGCAAAAAACTTTTGTGTAAAATGAGAAACATCAAAAGGGAGAAATCAAAATAATCTGTCTTTTGTACATTGTTTGTTTTAACTTACAAATAAAATCCCCCTTGTACATGATCAAAAACCAACAAATCACCAAAAAGTATTTGTCTCAAAAATATGGAGAAAAAACGTACCAAATCACTGCTATTTTATTTATATTATAATATAATGACCATCAAAAATTTATAAATTGTGAAGCGCTTAAAAGAGCACAGACAAACAAGAGACTATTCATTTACATATTGTACAAAATTAATGAAAAAAAAATGAAGGGAAAAAAATCATTCACATAAATTTTCTCACTATGTTCACAAAAGTTATACACAACTAAAATACATCATAATCTTGTCCGTATCAATTTCTTCCCATCATGTTGCAAATAAACGCCATGATTTTTCCACTTTTCCAACTCAAACTTTGACCGCTTTATTTTTAACAGTCATACCATTTCCATCAATTTTTTTGGTTAATTTTTTTCATAATGAGTCAAGCCTTTTTTAAACCATGCAATCTTTTAAGAATATATTTTTTTTTGAATAACTACGACCACAAGCTCACTGACAATATTATACTAGAAGTGTTGTAGATTAGATAAGGGTGTTGGTTAATAAATCTACTGAAAAAAGCACACCACAAAAAAATAACCATTAGTGCAGATTTTGGGAAACTTGTGTTTCCCATTTCATTTTTCTTTTGAGATAAATCAATCAATCAAGTGGAGTTACACCACACAAACCATAAATTCCTCACTTACTGTACCCCAAGGGTCAATTCTAGGTCCTACCACTCAATGGTATCAAATCTGGATCATCACAAACCGTCTGAATTCCCTCCAGGTAATCCCGTTCCTCTACAGAGTGCCGTTGGGTGGTCCGCCAATCGGTCCCAAATCGTTGGAGTTTTTCAGGAAGAACTTCTCCAGCTTGGCCAGGATGTGCTTGCCGTAGGTGAACTTGCGCAGCGTGCTCACGTGGGGTCGGATCTTGTGCATAAGAATCTTGCGTTGGTTTGGCTCGGCCACGTCAATCATCTTCTGGACCACATAGTTGGCATACTGGTCCTTCATCATTGTAAACAAGGCACTGTGGTTGCTGGATAGATGGGAGAAAGGGAGAAATACATTTATGAAGTTTGCTACATTTGTTAAACTTGCTTAAACTTTAATCAGTTTCTCACCATGACCTCGATTATAACTTGCCTCAGTAAAGGACATGAATTACATTTTGCCCGTATCATACTAATGTCATCAAATGCCGATTGGTAATGATTGTACAAACACTTCTGGCAATTCTGTTCTGGGCCCGGGTCGCGAAACTCAGTCATACACTTATGTTAACAATATGTCATGCTTGAATACACTATTTATCAGGTACAACTACACCACTTACCCATCGTTGAATGAGCATACTTCATCGATAAGCAGAGCTCTTTCCGGACGGGACGAGTGAGTCACACATTTCTCAACCACATTACTGTAGGAAAAGAGAAAGAAGACATTTGAATAACATGCATAAAAATTTATCTTGGATTAAGATAAACCAGTTCAAGTTTAAAAATTATTTGCTACATGAAAACACTATGACACTGTCTCTGACGTACCAGCACATTATGCTAGTGAAAATACAGCACACTGCAAAGCCTCTTAAAGACCAGAGTTTTATTCTTGCCACTATTATAACCATCATCTTCAGGTATAGATCAGCGATGGTGAGGTAGAATAATGGCATGACTGTTTGTTTTTAATGCTCTGCGTGTTAGCCATAGGCTTCAATATAAAAAGTCCCCAAGTTGTGAAATATTTCCTCCAATCATCAAGAGCTTTCTCAAAAACCACACTGAATTAATACTAGGCTTGTTTGTACTCATTTTGATGCAATTTTCATGCCGATTCCAAATATGGTCATGAAAGTGTACAATTCTGAAATTTCTGAATTAAAAAAACTGTGAAACTTGTCGTCTGCAGCATGGAAAGAATTAAGTTACATTATTAGAAACAGAAACAATTTTCAAAAAGTTGTGATACGGAAGATTGAGTGCAACTTGAAGGTGGCCACACCCAACTCAACCATACATAATTCTCACTTAATCTAATCTCTTATTCCAAACTTTAAAACCTAATCCTGTTCTGTTATGACAGCATTTATTCCAAAGTTCTACCAAAGATTGCCAATTACAGTTGAAAGACATGACCTTCATCTCCCACACAGTTGTGTAGATTTCAAATTGAGTCACCCATTCAGGTAGCCAGCCCCATTTGAAAGTCATACTCCCTGTGTGGGAGATCGAGATGTCTTCCATAGGGGGTGTATGGATTTCAACTGGAATAGCCCATTGTTTGTCCGTCCTTACCTTGCAAATTTGTGCTGGCTGAGGGATAGTACTTTACCCCGCAGCTCAGCCACTATCTTGCTCTTGTCTTCAGGTCTGCCGTGCTCCAACACATGCTGTAAGAATAAAATAGAGAACAGGTTACATGGATATACCAGGATATTGTTAAAACTTAAAAAATGAAATGAAATGAATGATAGCAATTCTGTGTGATAATCAATGCACTGCATTGCTCCTTAAACGCAGTCAGTGCGCCGCGCCATGAAGCGTGTCTTGTATCATGCACAACCAGTTACAGGTCCGTTTCGAGAATAACACGACTACCCCCAATTTTTGCCCCATTAGTGTATCAAGATAGAAGTTGGGTATGGGTTCTCTGATTTTAGTTCTGTGCCCCCCCTCATGGGTATCCTTTCATTTCATTGAAATCGATGGATCTCTATTCCATATAAAATGGCAATGCCAAACCCGTGGTGGGATATCAAGTTGCAAATCATTTTGCATTCAAACCATTTTTTTTTACCTGAATGACATAGTTGCCATACTGATCTTGCACCAATGATTCCGTGTGCTCATGTAGCTCATCCAACAACGGTTTCGTCTGCTCTATAGTGCAGTGCTCCAGGATGCGTTGTATCACTCGGCAACTGTACGGATGCGTCGACAGCGAAAACACCTGCCCGTGGAACCAATCTACGATGTACTGCAGCGCTACTGGGTCCACACATTCAATGCACTTCTGCACAACATGGTTACCATTTTGATCCTTCACACACTTCAGAACGTGTCCATCAAGCTCCTGAACCATCTCAATCTAGAAAAAACAAAAGTGGACCTAGAATTCAACCTTGGGGTACAGTAAGTGGAAGAGTCATAGATAAGTGTCAGAGCAATCCAAAAAGAGAAGGGGGGGGGGGCATTGGCAACCATCTGAGGTTCTGATTTCTGCAATCAATCCTAGGTTCCAGGATCATGTAAAGCCCGAGTGATAATACTCAATACACAGCATGTATATATAGGAAAATGTGATTGTGAGCTATGTATTAACTCCACATACTTGAAATTAACGTTTAATTATTTCTTACCGATTCAAAAATGGGCTATTCCACTTAAAATCTATACACCCCTTACACATGACATTAATCTCCCACAAAGGGAGTGTGAATTTCAAATGGAGTCACCCATTGGTAACCCAATTTGAAATTCACACTCAATGTATGGAAGATTAAGGTCATATCTTCCATACGGGTTGTATGGATTTCAATTGTTGTTTCAAGCCCATTGTTTTACGGCCATTGACGCTCTCCAATTGTCTCTGTCATTTACAACTCCTTATTATCACTGACATATCAGAACAAAGTGCCACTGAGATTGCCCGATGTAAAACTGATTGCCAGATCTTATTTTTGCCACTGTAAACGAAATCACCTGCTTCATGGAGATTGGGAACAGTGATTTAGCTGGGCGAGTGGCAGGAAAAATCCCCCCATCCAACTACTGAAAAATTAACATGACTACATGTCTATTGACAGGTAAACATTGAGCTATTCCAACTGAAATCCATACACCCCCTATGGAAGACCTTAATCTTCCACACAGGGAGTGTGAATTTCAAATGGAGTCACCCGTATGGGTGATCTGTAAGGTCATGTCTTTCATATGGAGTGTATGGATTTCACCTGGAATAGCCCAAGGTGGGGGGGGGGGGGTGCATTCCAAAATAAGGTCAAGAACCTCTGCACCAAAAACTTTCTTTGTCATTGCATAAGTGTTTTTTGAACAAGAACTAAACTAAAAGCTCCCTTAATAGTCAAGAAAATATTCAAGTCAGTACGAACTTCAGAACAATGGTCACCATACCCAAATATAATACTAATCTCTGAGATGCTAATTCTAACTTTAAAGGAGGATGGTCCAATTTCATCACATGCTATTTCCACCTTCGCTGAATTATCTTGACTCTCCATCCACAGTTTCATGTCAATAGAGGTCGTCAGCATTTCGCTATCTCGTGGGTACAAATTGATTTGAGTGTACATGCCTTGAACACTATGCGCCGAGCATCATGCCATCTTGTTTTGGCAGTGTTTTGTGTTTGTGCATTAAGGATTCAATGCTGAAGGCACGCAAAAAAGGCCTGTACCCATAAGATGGCGGACATGTGATGTCACATTGATTAGCTCTATCTTTTAATTCCATTTGAATCCGAGAGCCACAAATGTGCATTATAAGCACCATAAAATGCTGCAAAAACATAAAGGGGTTAACCCACTTTGGCTTATAAAATCCGAACAAAACATGTTTCAGCCCTAATATTTCACAGGATCAGTGAGAAAGATATGGACTTACCACCGATATCAAAATCATTTTGATGTGGAAACAGTGGGGTTGTTGACTAGACCATCCTCCTTTAAACCTAACTCTACTCCTAAAATCTACTAAATCCTAATCTCTTACATTGTTGTGAGGGCGCTGATCTCGAACTGCTGCATGTACTTCGGTCTCTAAGTAATTCATAATTTTCATCGTTTTTACTGCTTACATGACTTTTTGTGATATATGATTATGATTGTAAGTACTTTGTGACAATTTTCGTGAACTTTATTTGCTTCGATTTATCGCATATTTGTTATTCTCCGATGTTTATCATCGTATCTGATCCGACATATATAGTTTTGCATTGTACATCGTTCACCATTTCTTCATATCGTATGTGTAGTCTAGAACAAAGACTTGTATATGTTGTTTTTGAAGATGAAACCACTTGTATACAACTCACTTTTGCACGCTCGACAAGGTGTGAACAACAACATTCATGCATGTCACAATAAACCTTGGACTAAGTACTTAAATCACAATAAACCAAGAGGTTGCAGAGGTGGTATACACAAAAAGCGTAGTATCTCTTCTTGTTCAACTATCCCATCATGCAGTTCAAACTTTTCCACTCAGACCGGCGTAAATACAAACAATCTCATCAATATTTGCACAACTCGAGATCTCGCCCATAATGCTCCTTTAAATGCGTTTAGCGACCTGGAACGCCCGATCTATAAATGCCAAAAATAAATCTACTGCGTTATGTGATTTGGTTATCACACATCAACTTGATATTTTGGCAATAACAGAAACGTGGCTTACGGGGGATGAAAGAGACAATAAATCACTTGCTGATATCAGAAACACTCTTCCAAATTACAATTTCTACCATTACCCTCGTCTTCATGGTAGAGCTGGTGGTGTAGGCATTCTTGCCAGACATGGTCTTCAGGTGAAACTTAACGACCCCGTCAGATTTACATCTTTTGAACATATGGACATGCGCATCACGTCATCATCGTCTATGTTCCGCCTTATTGTCATCTATAGGCCTCCTCCAAGTAAAGAGAACAAGTTGACTGATCTTATGTTTCTTGACGACTTCCCATCACTACTGGAGTCTATTCTTCCATCATCATCGTTGTTGATTACCGGTGCCTTCAATGTGCATGTGGACAATCCTGAAGATCCATTATCTGCAAACTTCCTTGATATACTCGATATGCATGATCTGAACCAGCATGTTTGCTCTCCGACACATAAAAAAGGTCATACACTGGACCTTCTTGTAACTCGTAAAACAAATGAACTTGTCACTGATGTATCTGTGCACCGTGGTTTGCCATCCGATCATTCTGCTGTGAAATGCTTAGTGCGGATTGTTCGCCCACCTGCACCCAGACAACGCGTTCGTAGCCGTAAAGTGCGTGAAGTTGACATTGGCATGATACGGAAGGACATCAGCTCAGCGTTATTACCCAACTCTGACACTTCAAATGACATCTTGAAGGTTGACATTCTTACCGATCAGTTTAACTCCAAGCTTCGTAAAATCATTGACAGCCATGCTCCTGTTACTGAGCGCACAGTGATTCTGCGCCCACACGCTCCATGGTACTGCGATGCACTCCGAAATGCTAAGCAGGAAAAGCGTCGCCGAGAAAGGAAGTATAAAGCCACTGGTCTTACTGTCCATAGAGAACTTTACAAAGAGCAGTGTGAAACCTACCATGATCTTCTCAACTCTGCCAAGACAATGCATCACCGTGACCAAATAAGTGATGCTGAGCCTCGTGATTTATTCTGTGTTGTTGATACGCTTACAAAGCCCAAGTCTTCTATTACACTTCCAGCTCACGATGACCCGAAAGATCTCGCTGATCGTTTTGCGGACTACTTCCATCATAAGATCAGTAGCCTTCGTGACCGCCTTGATACCTCTTCCAACTCAGTTATCAGCTTTGAATCTAATGGTACTTGCTCCAGCTCCTTTGATAGTTTCCATTCAGTATCTGAAGAGGAAGTTTTGAAGATTATTAAGTCTTCTCATATTACATCCTGCAAATTGGACCCTCTGCCTGTTTCCATCACGAAGGAATGTATTGACGAGATGTTACCTGGTATGACGGCAATTGTGAATCAGTCGTTACTATCTGGCTCTTTTCCATCCAGCCTGAAACATGCAATCGTCACTCCACTTCTTAAGAAGCCCAAGCTTGATGCTGATGAACTTGCAAACTACCGTCCGATATCTAACCTGACCTACTTAGGCAAGCTGATTGAGCGCGCCGCCATTTCTCAACTTCAGTCATATCTGCATGATAATGACCTCAACGCCTCCAAACAATCAGCGTATCGTGCACATCACAGTACTGAGTCTGCATTGCTCCGTGTTCAGTCAGACATTCTTTGTGCACTTGACAAAGGTAATGAGGCCATTCTTGTCCTCCTTGATTTTTCGTCGGCTTTCGACACAATAGACCATCAGTTATTGCTTCAGAGATTAGCTGACAGATATGGCGTGTCTGGTACTGCACATATGTGGATTAAATCATATCTTGAGAATAGAACACAATCTGTCGTCGTGAAAGATGCAGTTTCAACCAGTGTTTCTCTCAGCTGCGGAGTACCGCGAGGGATCGGTCGCTGGTCCCGTTACTTTTCACCATGTACAGTGCCCCTATGCAAGATCTTATATCAGCACATGGTGTGCATACTATGGTGTATGCAGACGATACACAACTATATATGTGTTTCCACCCTGATGATCGATCCCAGGCTATTGAAGTGATGGAAAACTGCATTGCGGATGTGAGATCATGGGCCGTTGCAAATAAATTGGTCCTTAACGATGCCAAGACCGAACTCATCCATGTCACTTCCGCTTCTCGAACAGACCTGCTACAAACATATCGCTTGTAATCGGGATTCCGTGATCAATCCTTCAAGTGGTGCGCGCAATCTAGGCGCTGTAATGGATTCCCACTTTTGTATGAAAGAGCACATCGACAGCATCTGTAAATCAGCCCTAGTTGCAATTCGTAGAATTGGTCAAATCAGATACTATCTTGACGAGGTCAGCACAGCAAGATTAGTTCATGCATTTGTTACATCAAGGATCGACTCCTGCAACTCTTTATTATACGGCCTTCCGGATAGCTATATCTCCAAGTTGCAACGAGTTCAAAACACTGCAGCCCGGCTCGTCACTCGCACCTCCAAGTATCAACACATTACTCCTATTCTACAGGCACTTCACTGGCTCCCTGTCCAACAGCGGATAATCTACAAGATTCTTCTCATGACCTTCAAGGCTCAAAATCAACTTTCTCCTCTGTACATCTCAGAGTTCATCTCGCACTACAATCCTAGTCGCAAACTTCGTTCATCTTCTAAATCGCTTCTCTCAGTCACATGTCGTCCATCTACCAAGTATTATGGGGAAAGATCATTCGCGTTCAGCTGCACCGTTTCTTTGGAACACCCTGCCACATAGCATTCGTTCTGCTAACTCACTGCACTCTTTCAAGCGACTTCTGAAGACGCATCTTTTCATTGTTTGATTCATCTGTGATTTTGTTGTTATATATTATGTTTCAATTTGCTGAGGGTGATGTGCTAGAAACCTCTCCCCTCAGCAGGGTGTTGTGCCACCCCATTTCGTGTATTGTTCATCGCCGATAGTTATCGCTATTTTTCGTCAACTATTTTTAAATATTTTCTGTGTTGTTCTTGCTGCAGGTCTCGCCAACTCCTTTTTAATTGTATTATCATGTTTGTTCTTGCTGAGGGTGACGTGCTGGTAACCTCTCCCCTCAGCAGGGTGTTATGCCACCCCGTATTTCGCGATTTTACATTTCTTGTTTAATTTGTGCTGCTTTACTAATATTATGTTTCTAGCTGAGGGTGACGTGCTGGCAACCTCTCCCCTCAGCAGGGTGTTGTGCCACCCGTATTTTGCGATTTTACATTTCTTGTTATTAATTTGTGCTGCTTTACTTATTATGTTTCTAGCTGAGGGTGACGTGCTGGCAACCTCTCCCCTCAGCAGAGTGCTGTGCCACCATCATATTGCTGTAATTCCATGCTGAAATATTTCTCGCTCTGTCTGTTTTGATCTTATTCGCCATTTAATAATTATTATGTTTTTATATTGATCATGTTGAACTTTGTTTTGCTATAATGGACTGTAATATAATAAGGTCTTTGTTTATTGTATGCATATGTTTTGCTACCATGCGTCTTTCACTTGGTTTGGGACCCTTTGATCGTTCTTATTTGTTCTCTATTCCTTGTGAGGGATGCTTGGTGTAGCCTAATGTAGTTTGTATTTTAAGGTATATTCTTTAAGGATTTTTGTACACTGATATTTTGTGTTTACTTTTATGTATGTGTGCTCTGTAAAGCGCATCGAGACTTTTGTATGATGCGCTATATAAATCTCTTTTATTATTATATTATTATTATGGTGACCATTATTCTAAAGTCTTGTCTAAAGACATATGAGTGCAAGAAAGTCCTATGTGCGATAGCTGCCTTTTGCTATTTAAAAATTTATAGCACTGTTAAGGTGTCAAGTCTGAGGGTAGTTTGACTTGAGAAGTTGAGATGCTTCCAAGAGCACCTTTATCATCTGATGAAGTGTCAAAACCCAATAGCTCAAGTCATGAGGTAAATATTTCTCACTATTTTGGATTCCTCAACAAATGCAATTTCAAAATCTAACATCAGGCAGCTATTTACACATAGGACTTTGTTGCACTCAGGCGATGCAAGTTTGTGCTTACATGTACCTGGTGTTCTGGGGGTATGGATTCCAATGCCTTCTGGATCACACGGCATCCGTACATCTGCAGCGCTTAACGGCAGCACATGACCACGGATGCGCTGAGCCAAAGCCTGCTTCTGCTCAGTGGTACCAAACTCAAAGAACTTCTGGATGACGTAGTTGCCGAAAACGTCCGTCATCAGGCTGTACGCTGCCCCCAGAATCTCGTTGAACACCATTTGTCGCTCTGCCGGTGAGGCACGCTCAAGCTTTTGCTGGATAAATCGGGAGCCATGTTGGTCCTGTGTTCAGAGGCAAAAATAAAAGAATAATCGTTTTTTAAATCTAAATCAACAATCTTTTAAAATGAGAGAGTGGTTACATATTTTCAAACCTGATTTTTTTTTCCATATTAGTAATGTTTACACATGTCCCAACTTACACCTACTCTGAAGGAACCCGGAGTCAAATGAACTCCTCATTTTTACCCACCATGGGTTATTAACGTGGGGAAAAGAACTTCTCATTCACATGCTGCCAAATTGTGGAAGTCTTTCTTCTGATGGTAGATGTAATTTTAATTCCATGAGTATTCTTGTTTTTGATAAAAGGAAAGTTCATACAACAAAGAAACAAACAATGGCTGTAGCAAAAAGTATTGTTTGTAGAGAAATCATTGACAACAAGGCAATTATGAAATAGATAGCCAGTGAGGCTCATTACATTTTACTCTTTGGCTTAAAATAGACAGAAACCAATCCTGACAGTTATTACTAATATCATTTCATCAGTTTTGGTATAAATAATAAAAACACAATTTGAAGTATATCATTTATTATGGCTTTAATATATTTTTAAGTAAAATTTACCTGAAAATACTGACCATATGGGAACAAAATTATTTGTGACTATTACACCAAATCACATAACTGGTATCTGGTGTTGGGAGTTCTTAAAATAGCTGCAACATCAGGCTTGGTTATTGAAGCAACACATAATATTAAATTATTAACAATTTTACCTGTACCGAAAAGTTCTTTTTATCCAATCCAGTGAAAACTGATAAAATGATACTTTAGTCTTACTTTTGCTTTGATTAATTCTTAGTAATATTTGTCCTTGGCACATCAGCTTACTATGCCAATCATATATGGCACACTAAATACTCTGATATACCAACATGTTATTGTTGCCACTGTAAACGAAATCATCTGCTTCATAGAAAAGTCAACAGTGATTTAGCTGGGTGAGTGGCTATGAAGATTAGCAACTTGTAATGGGATATGGCACTTGACATCCATATACCCCCTATGGATGACATGAGCTTAATCTCCCCCACAGAGTGTGAATTTCAAATGGGGTTACCCGAATGGGCAACTCCAATTGAAATCTACATCCCCACCTGTGTGCTAGATGAAAGTCATGTTTTCCATAGGTGGGGTATGGATATCAACAGGATTGGACCATTTAGAGTCACAAAACATATTTTCTTATACTTATCTTACAGTGACAAGTTGAGATTACCCAAGCAAGTACCATTCCAGGTAGTGCAGTGGTTTAACTCTGAACTGGTAATCGTGAGTACCTAAGTTTCGCTCTCTCAAATTATTATATCAGTTTGCCTGAACCTCATTTTACTGGAGGAAAATAATAACTGAAAAAAGTCTTAAATGTGATGCCTTCATATAGAGAGCAAATAAATCCATAATCTAGCACAGGGGTTGTCAACTCTATTTGCTTGGGGCTACGGAGGGCCAAAATCACTTTTGATTTGCTATATTTACTGTACATTTCAGAGCTATTCAAGGGCCACAAAACCGGTCTAGCATGCCAGTTGATAACTCCTGCTTTAGTGCAACTCACCTGTGAGAACTCCACAATGTGTCCAGACAGGTCGCGCAGCTGAAGGTTGGGGAAGCGGTTATTCCGGAAGTCCTCCAGGAGACGACTACGACCGGGGGCGCTCTTCTCCATGTATGCGGAGCTGCGAAGGCTACGTGGCGGGAACAAGGTGTTTGACCAGGCGCTGGGAGAACCTGTAGATGTACGGTAGTTAACTTCCGAACCTGTGACATGACAAAGTTCACCAAGATTGAGGGTGAGAATTGCCATGCAAAGGTCCAACATACAAAAATTACAAGAGTTTTAAACAGAAACAAGCACATCTCTCAAAATACTTGGGTACAATTGCGTGCATGTATATATATATAAAATGTGCACAGACGTATAGTTACACTTAAATAAGACGCCATATCATGAAGGCATTAACACTCAATGAGAAAAGTTCAGCGAACGGGTTCTGCGCATGTTGATACCTCACTCACTAAATTTCATATAGCGAGATAGGGCAATTCCATGATGAAAGGTTAAGATTTCAAACATTACAAATCAATTTGATATCCCAAAGCGCTTTCCCTCCCCCATTTGAAATTGGCCCATGGCTGCGTGACATTCTGCACTGTGTTCAGTGTTCATCATTGGTATGTTGGAAGGAAAAGTTCATGCAAATTTTGCCATTTTTGAAAATCGATCTTTTGACCATTAAATGGATACAAATCAAAGGAATTATCGGGTCACATTGTGGCACGGTATCATAATGTGAAGATCAAATGATCCACTGAAATCTTATTGAGTGTTGAATTTGCATCTTACTGAAGTGTAACAATACTTAGTTACTGTGCACAGTTTAGATCAATTATTAGATAGAGGGAAAACTTGTGCAAATTGTCATGCGAGAATGGTCACTGTCATGCTCATTGTGTGTCAATCAATCAATCAAATATACCAAAGAGTGTTCAGGTATAATAGTCATGCAGTGATTTGCTGAAATTTCACAAAAAGTTATTGTGAAACTGCAACGGAGTAGTTGTAACATTTGCATACAAATTGCACATGAAAGTAAACTAAATACATATGCCTATTCCAGTTGATATTCACACACCCCCTATGGAAGATATGGCCTTAATCTCCCACACAGGGAGTGTGAATTTCAAATGGGGTTACCTGAATAGGTGATGCCATTTCAAATCACACACCTGTGTGGGATATTTAAGGTCATGTCTTACATAAGGGGTGTATGGATTTCAACTGGAATAGCACAACATCCAGTGAGAGATGAGTTCATAAGAGCAATAATTATGAGGCAGACTTCTAATGGCCCTACAGGTAATAAAAGGGTGTATCTTATATTAACTTCACTGGCATATTACTTCCTTTTGCCATAGCTTTGCTCAACTTATTTCAATGTCCCTTGCATGGTAAAAGATTGTAACTTGTAAAGACAATAAGAGGTAGATACTTTCCTTTACCAAAATATGTGCTACAATGTGTCTCATCTCAAGTTGAGAGTAACACCATATTGGATTTAGTAGTGGAAGACTCAAATCAGTGCGTTCACACAGAACTTTGCGTCACCAGCCTACAGCCAAATCGCCCTTCTACGCATGTGTATACGCCCTGCGGGGTTAAGTTGCACGCGCGGTTTGAATCTGCCACAACGAAATCCAAAATGGTGTTACTCTCAACTTGAGACGAGACACAGTATATACAGTTAACCAACTTATGGCAGAAGACAGTAACATTGTTTTAATCCCTTTATATGTTACAACCTTTTTTCAACATGAGTCAAATCAAGGCAGTTAACCTCAACTATGGCAAAAGAAGTAAATTGCTGCTCATTAGGTGGAGGCGCCTATTTAGCGTTAGCTTTGGATATTTAATTATTTTCCTTATTTTCCCATAAATAAAATGTCCAAAGCTAAGGCGGATGTAAAAAAGATACACCTTTGTACCATATATTTAGGGCTGCTTAGTAGGCTATCCATTGTTGAGAAGAATTCCAACAAGGGAACGCAATTATAAGTATTAATGTCATTCCCTACACCTGCCAGTAAAGACACAGGCTGTTCCAAAAAACTTCCACAACCCCTCATGACAGGTAGGCACAGCTGGCACAGTTACACTACTTCCAACTACAGGATTGATAACTACAAGGTTGTATAAACTTTCTGGAAAAGCCTCGCAAAAGGTTTTATGAAGGAGGGTGGGGGAGGTAATAAGATGAGCAATGACACAGAATTTCCCACCCATCACAACTTGAGAGATTAGTTTGAAGTCACATATGACTGCAGCCAATCTGGCATAAAAATCAGTCTTGAACTTGAGACCTGTAAGATTAAATTTCACTATACCAACTTCCACCTTACAGTGTACACAATTTCAATTCCTTTTTAACACAATTGATCTTTTTTTTGGTAAATCTCATTAGCCTTTGTGGCTAGACCTGTGATGTCATGCCGATGCGTACATGGTTACTGCGCACTGCACCGTTTTGAACTGCGCAATAATGTTCCTTAAACTTTGTGCACATCGGCTTGACATCAAATGACGACATCTCAGGTCTATTAAAGGCTTACGGGATGTACCGAAAAAGGTTGATTGGTTTACGATGTAATGGTGAATCTCCAAGCCTGTAATGTTAAGACGACATCACATGATTTTGTCGTAAAAAGAAGAAGACCCTGTCAGTGGAAGGAATGATCTACTCTAAAAGAGAAAGTTAAGTAATTAATGGCTGGTTACCGCAGGATATTATAATGAAAGCAATAAAGATCAATAAAATGCAGTTATTATATCATGCACCTGAGAATAATGCGCTGTTCCAGTTGAGATCCATGTCTTCCACAGGGGGTGTATGGATTTCAACTGCAATAGCCCATTGCACATGGAAGGGGGAATGAGGCAGTTACAGTAATGGGATACTGCATCATTCCTATTTTCACTAGTCAATTATTGCAAGTAGCAGGATTTCATTTCACACAGTTGTAATTTCCAACCTGTTCTGCTGAACTTTACCACAATTAATTCAGCTCAAGGCGTTTCTAAGGACCCTTATTTACTATGGGAAAGCATTTCCAAGTGTCTCAAGGTAGGCATGTTGCCCATGGGTGTCACAAACTCAAAAATAGCAAGCACACACAAAAGAGAGGTTGTGCGTAAGCAATGACAAGTTGAGTGCTCCGTGTACGTTCAAATGAGCAAGGTCACCAAATCTGAACTCTCTACCAGAGTCCATTCTCAGATGGCTCATGCACAGGACTTCCCTATCTGAAATTTCATAATCTAAGGTCAAAAGTAATCAACTGAAGATAATGGCAGTTTTTGTGATTTCTGCATACTGACGAACATAAGATGACTAGAAACCATCCCTCTATGATAATAATAATTCTTGAGTGCATCAGGCAATGCATGAAATGCCTCATGCAATAATTGACCATGGTAAAAACTGCTTCACACTGCAAAAACCAATACCATCTCTCTCTCTGTTAGTCATAATAGAAAGGGACATATGGAATATCATCAGTGTGCAAGCATCAATATAAACTCCTTCAACAACAGGTTGGAAATCAAACTGATATGATGTGTACTTAAGGTATATAATGTGCTATTCCAGTTGAAATCCATTTACACCCCCAATGGAACACATCACCTTAATCTTCTACACAGGGAATGTGAATTTCAAATGGGGTTGCTGGAATGGGCGACCCCATTTGGGGAGGTGATGTCTTCCATACGGAGTTTATGGATTTCAACTAGAAGAGTGCAATTGCCAATAGGGAGGAGAAAGAATGATATCGATTCTGAGAAAAAGGGAATAATTTTACCATGGAAGAAGCTATACTTTCTATAATAGGATATATGCATATAGTGTGCCACATGTTGTCAGAAATTTAACATCTTAGTGAATACAAATAGAAGAACAACCAGTGACTTCCCACACCAAAGCACTCTGTAGGGGCGTAAGTGCGCACCAATGACAAACTATCCTGGAACAATAATTGTAGGCAATACATTTTTGTGATTGAACTCCTGTGCTTTTCCTGCACTCCATGTCAAGTAGAGGACTTCCCACCTGCAGCTAGAGTTATCCCCCATCACATCTTTTCTGACAACATGTGAACACTGGGGTAGGTGTTACCTAAAGCAATTGCCTATACTCTTATCCAACGTCAACTCAACCGACTTCATTGCTTCAATGGCTTATTCTAGTTGAAATCCATACACCCCCTATGGAAGGCATGACCTTCATCTCCCACATAGGGATGTATGGATTTCTAATGATATGCCCAATAAGTCTGCAACCTGCTTTTGTCACTGAGGACGCTTCTCTGCTTACAGGAGTTTTAGCAGTCATTGCCCATCCAGCAATGATGTCAGAAATTGACTTGGAAAAGAGTACAGATCTCCACAGTCTCAAAACCAATCACTATATAGCGCTATAAACAAAACTATATGACTGAAAATAAACATCCTGAGAATTGAACTTTTTGCATAATGAAGTAGCATTCTTCTTGCCATTTTGTAATCTGATCTGTCAAAAAGAAAGTCGTTCATCTCTTAACGATTGAGTATGAATTCCGAGTAAATCCTCTTCATTAAGAAATACTGTGTATGAACTGATGCCTATTATCCATCACAAATATTCACTCAGATTTGTCTTCATAGCGTATTTAGAAATGGTTCATGAGACTGTGCTAGCTAGCAGTGGCATAATGCATGACTATTATGTTGTGTGACACTATCTGATCCAACAAGGCCAAGGCATTTTTGGGTGTATCCTTGATTCCTTGGTGTAAGTTAGACTAATGTAAAGACTCCATGAGGAATAAAGCAGCTTACGGAATGGAGAGTATAATCCTTCAATGGAAGATTTTAGTGCTAGGCTAATTCTGTGCAATTCTACAGAAGGATAAACCCAGTTTTAATTTGGTGCTATAAACATCACCACCTTTGTGTAGCAACCACATCCTCAGCAAACTTGGGGTTGAAAAGAAGAGCTCTGACAATGAAATCTGTATACATTTTTATGTGTATCACAAATTTGACAATGGCTGCCTTTGGATCAGATAGCACCACATATGCGATGTGATCAAGCAAAATGAGTCGGATGTTGGCAATACTGATTTTGAGATATACCCAATAATAAATGCCAATAACAGTATTCCAACTTCCATATCTGTGGAACTGTAAGTCTAATTATGATGGGGTTTTCAGCAAAAGCTCTGAGAAAGGAATCTTGAAAACTGAATTTTGATTTTGATCGACTCATTTAGCTCGATCGCATCACATATTCAATTATATTATTAATTTATTCATGGGACGACTGAAGAGTTCAGATGAAAAATGCGCTATACGCCTTTGCTGACTTGCGTTACTGATTTGATATTTTGTTTAGTGTACATGTTTGACACAAACCTTTAATATTGTATTTGCCCTGATTGGCAACCTCCCTAATTAGTGATTACAAAGGTAACATGTTGCATAATGCTGGTTTCATACTTTCCTGCCGCTTGCCACTCTGAAGATGATTTTGCTTCACTGCGCAGTCGCACCAGTGGCAAGTTGATATATTGATCACTTCACCGCTTTGCCCAAGCAGCAGTAATGTGGGAGTTGAATTCAAGTCAACTCGGAGCTATGCCGCTCTAACGTACGAGAACAAAATATGATTTTGGAGCTGTGCTGAGCGGCAACAGTGGCTTTCAGAGTCATGCCGCTGCCGCTCAGCAGTGTGGCGCTTTGCTTGCCGACAAGTGCAAGTGGCATGGTGAAGCGTTCGGCAAACGGCAGAAAGTATGAAACCAGCATTAGATAACCAAATAAAAACAAAAAATACACAAGGCAGACTAAAGCTATATCATATTTGGCATCTGAACTCTTCAACTGGGCTGTTCCAGTTGAAATTCACCCCCTATGGAAGACATGACTTTAATTTATTTCAATAGCTTTCAAATAGAGTCACCCATTCAGGTAACCCCATTTGAAATTCACACTCCCTGTGTGGCAGATCAAGGACATGTCATCCTCAGGGGATGTATGGATTTCAACTGTAATAGCCCAATACATAAGATGCATGCTATTAATTTCCAATATCAATGCTGCTTCATTGGGAGGGGGAAAAAATTTAAAATGTACGGTTAATTTGCCGGATTACTAGTAGAAGCCCTGCCATTTTGTACATTGGATACTGTGTATATGTGTGTGCATTAATAGATAAAATTTCTGTGTATCTGTATATGGAAAAACCCAGAAGACCAACAATGTCCTATAAACAATACTAATTTCAGTTTGTTCTGGGAGGAGGTTAACCCTTGAGCACTACCTGCCAATCTAACATTGCCTCTGATTGGTCAATTACATGATATCTTCACTTCAATCGCCAATCAGAATGGAGCTTTGCAAACATTCCATCCCAATTTTTTTGTGTGGTGAAATTATTCTAACAATGTTGCTGGTTGGTCCAATTGATATTGAAAACTTCTTTTGGCCAATCGGCAGGTAGTTCTCATGGGAAAGAACATCTTAATTGTCAACATTTCTGGTTTACCATCTTGGCATGGGGAGGGGGTGTCGAATGAGAAACCGAACTTGTTTCATTTATAGGACTTTGTCAACCTTTTGAGTGGTTCCATTAGCTTTTAGCAAGTACAAATAATATGTACAATATTTTGCAGAGGGAATGTACAACTTCATTATTACGCTACATATTCCCTCCTCAATGGGAATGTCCACACCACCCTCACTTCATACTTGCATGCAAAAAAAGATACACAAAAATTCTACATTAACCACACACCTAGACACATATTGAACGCGAATATGGATATCATTTACATTCCATAAATCCGTTTATTATTCCTTTTTTTTAGGTCGAGAATTTCGTAATTTGGAAAGACAGGACACCAAAGACTCCTCATTGTAATTTTGAAAATGACTTAATTTCGTTTTCATAATAATGATCTCGAATTCCTGAAAGAAACCAGTTCTTAAACGATATCATATATTTAATAACAAAAAATACAGCCACAAAAGCGATGCAACAAGCAGGAAGCGTAAATTTTTTGACTATCAACAAACCAAATGCTAATACAATAAGGTAACATCTGCAATGACATCACCGATGATGAGAAACAATATGCACTAATGAACAGAACATTAATATGCATGCATGCAACAACAAAATGACATCACTACGCTAGCACTGGGATGGGTTGAATGTGATTGGCTGGTTGAAAAAGGTTAGAGGTCGGCATGCAAGCGTTCTGATTGGTTGACTTGACTGATTGGCGAGTAGTTACAATTGACCAATGAGATCTTACCAAACGGTGCTGCTGGATTCACTGCGCGGCCACCCCAGTCGCTCTTAGGCCTACCCCATGAGGAGCTTGGAGCCGTCAATAAATTGTCTACAAAACAGATGGCAATGTATACTGTCAAACTTGATCTTGGCAGTGGTGGTGGTGTGGTCAATTTACACACTAATTAATGCCCTATTTTCTCCACCACCAACTCTGTACGATTAATGAGCGCATTATGTGTGCGACAAAGTACATTTATCAAATTCTTCATTGATATCTTTCATGAAACCAAAACTCAAAATTAATAATCATTGAAAAAATTCATTAAGCAGCTACATAGGACGCTTATACATTGTATAAAGCGACATAAAATACACTCTTTCTATGTAATGGTTTTAGAGAATCAAAAATAAGCGGAGAAGTTATCAAGATGCGTTATTACATATAAATCAAATATTAACAAAAACTAGCTGACAAAAGTATTTGCTAACTACAGGACAACAAATACAGAATATCCATGTGGTATTCTGATTACTTGTAGCGAGCAATACTTTTGGTGGCTTTTGTAGATATGGTAACAGCAAAAACTGTGACCAGCAAATACCAAATGAGGCAATTTGCGACCAGGCAACAACATCTTCATATATGAGCAAAATGTGGACAAAGTCACTCAAAGTAGGTCAAATTTGTAATGATGCACTGAAATATAATTTGATACATATATAACCATGCCTAAGATGGATAAGGAAATTGGGATTTTCTGGGTTTTTAGAAAATAATTTCCATTGATTTATGAACTAATTGAGAATGTTGAAGGAAATAGCAGTTTCTTGCGTTTGTTTTTATTCATTCCGTTGATTTATCAACTAATCGAGAACTTTGGAAAGCCAGAAACGGGAAAGCTTGTATTTGGCATGAAGTACGACTTTCAATCCTTCACTACTTTTAAAAGAAATTCAACATGACAAGTTTGCTTATCAATGTTTATAAATCAATGCCCATTACCACAAAAATTAATTGTTTGCTATGTCCCACAAAGTGCCTCATTGTCTTGTGCTGGGTCACAAAGGTCCTGAAAACTACCACTATAAATGATATAGTAAAAGGTTTAAGCAGCAACAGCTCTCATTAAATAAAAGGGAGCTAAAGGAAAACAAATTAAATAATCAAAAAAATTAGGTCTACAAGCAACAATGAAAACCTACGGAATGGACTAATCCAGTTAAAATCATTACACCCCCTATGGAAGACATGTCCCTAATCTCCAACACAGGATTACCTGAATGGGCGACTCTTTTGAAATCTACACCCCTTGTGTCAGAGATTAAGGTAATGTCTTCCACAGGGGGTGTATGGATTTTAATTGTAATAGTCCAACAGATCAGAGGTACAATTGCAGTGATCAACTCGGCTCATACTTTGCTAGCTCAAGATTAATGCTCATTTACAAAAAGATATGAGTTTGTCATATAAATTTGGTCTCAGCTCGTATATAATAATTAATATGACAGGTTTTCATGTCGCACACAGCTACAAGAGAGAGAGAGAGAATGCCATCTGATATACTAAAAAAAACCCACTAAAATATCAAATAAATAAATAAATAAAAAATAAAAGTAAAGCAAAATCACTGGATGTTAAATTAAAAAAATAAACAGAACATCTGTAATTGTCCTGAAGAGCATTGTAATATTTAGAATCAAAAAGAATTCATCCAGGAGTGCAAACTTCAAAATGGAGATTTACGTGGCCAGAATGACTGTGACCTCAATGGGGCGGTCACTCGCTCCCAAATGTCCTATCCAGCCTAGGTTTGGCAACATCAGATTACAAATCAGAGAGATCAATGGGCTATTCCAGTTCAAATCCTTACACCCCCTATGGAAGACATGACCTTAATCTCTAACACAGGGAGTGTGAATTCCAAATGGGGTTACATGAATGGTAGGCATAATCGGTATTGTAAAAACCAAAAACCGATAAACCGTCTGTGTAAAACCGATATAAACCGAAAAATCGGTTTTAAAAAAAAAAAAAAAAAAAAAAAATCAATTTTTATATTTTTTTTTTTTAAATAATTTTTTTCACAAGTTTTTTAATGTTTTTCGGACTTTTTCCTACCCATAAACAAACTCTAACCCTCCCCCAAACCTTACTACATAATATACAAACCCACCCAAGCCTAACTAGCCTAACACTGGCCCAAACCCCAAAATGGAATAGGGGTGAAATTGATTTCACCACAAAATCGGACCTATATTTAGCATGTTTAGTAAATGCATGAATATATATTAATAAAGTTTCAATTACTTTATTTAGCATCATCTCGTCAAAATGGCCATTTTTTATGGCTAATTATAGGAAGGAGAAACCTTTCACATAATTTTGAAAATTTCAAAAAAAATCTAAAATTCTGAAAATACAAAGAAAATACATTAGAGTGCACAAGTTGTTTTCTTCTAGGTAAGAATTTTTATCTTACATGCACCAGTTTCTTTCTTGCAGGTTAGAAATTTGATAAATAGGCCCATGCATGAATTTTGTATATGATGACCTATTTATCAAATTTCTAACCTGCAAGAAAGAAACTGGTGCATGTAAGATAAAAATTCTTACCCAGAAGAAAACAACTTGTGCACTCGAATGTATTTTTTTTGTATTTTCAGAATTTTAGAATTTTTTTTAAAATTTCAAAATTATTTTAAAGGTTTCTCTTTTATAATTTAGCAATAAAAATAGCAAATTGATGAAATGAGGCAAAATAAAGTAATTAAAACGTTATTAACACATTCATGCATTTAAAACGTATAAAGTTAAATGCCTGTCCGATTTTCAAGGTGAAGTCAATTTCTCCCCTAATAAGGGGCAAGGGTTTTGGGTTAGGTTAAAGGTTAGTTGGGCTTGGGTGGGTTTGTATAGTTATAGTAAGGTTTGGTAGAAGGGTAGTCGTAAGGTTGAGGTGGGTTAGAGGGTTATAAGGTTAGGAAAAACATTTAAACAAAATAAAATTTGAAAAAAATATATATAGGTCCGATTTTAGGTGAAATAAATTTCATCCCTAATTCCCGATTCGGGCAAGGGTGTTAGGTTAATTGGGCTTGGGTGGGTTTGTATAGTTATAGTAAGGTTTGGCAGAAGGGGTAGTCGTAAGGTTGGGGTGGGTTAGAGGGTTATAAGGTTAGGTAAAACATTTTTTAAAATTTAAAAAAAAAAAATAAAAAAATCGTTTTTTTTTTTTTTTTTTTTCGGTTTTCGTTTTTGAAAAACGGTCGGTATCGGTTTCGTATTGATTTCAAACCGATATAAACCATGAAATTCGGTATACCGAATATGCCTAATGAATGGGCGACTCTATTTGAAATCTACGCCCCCTGAGTGGGATATTCAGGTCATGTCTTCAATAGGTGATGTAAATGGAATCTGGAATAGCCCAATAAAGGTAGTGATAGCCCATAAATCACCATAGTCCATTGACATCCGACAACAAGGGCCAACTAGTCCTCAAACTGCACAAGAGTCAGTCGGACTGGTCAGTCGGACTGGTCACTCAGCTGTGTAAATGTCCAACTTTCAGGTAAATGCAAATGCGGGCAAAACCATCATTACCATGTATACATAATGAGCAAAACAATCGGCTCCCATGAATATGCCAGCAAGGTAGCTTCATCGATAACAAGGAGTTCTGTCGGATTGTGATATCGCTACCAATATTTATCTCTCTTGAGTAGTCAGTGCTAACCCAGCCGGAGTTGGTCATGTTTGTTTGTTTGCATCTAATATGTACATGTACAGTGAGAGCACATGACACCTACCAACCTCCCACTGTCTGATTTCTACACAAATGCAAGTTTTGAAAGCAGAAATCAGGTGGTGGGAATTAGGTAGAGGATTACCCCGTGTATAGTGTACTGTAAAGTGTGCTGAGGCTTGTGGATCAACGTCTAGGCGTTGTGCCTGTGCATAGCGCACTATAAATCACTGCGCTTTTCTTTTTTTTTTTTTTTTTATAGAATGATTACTGCTCAATCAGACTGTCCACTATTTCTTGAACCAAGGAACAAGAAAACCAATCACTCTTCACTACAGGCCTTTCAAATTACTTGTGGCCATCACGGAACGTATTATACATGTAGCATACACTGCCGAAGGCGGCCTACTCAATAACATTATTGCAGGAGCACGATTGGTTAGTTCCAGCTGTGCTGTGTCCCTGCTTTGGTACCGAGTGTTCTATGATGGTCACAAATTAGTTGAAAGAACAGTGGCAACTAATTTCTAAAACTTACAAATAAATAGCACCTCAAACTAATTTCTTACCTAGCCCAAGACCACTGAGTGTGCTCTGGCCTGGAGGGGGCGTGAGGGATCCCGATGATGGCATGCCGATTGGACCAAGTTGAGGTGAGCTGCCGTAAAACTGGCTCATGGACATACTCTGCCGCTTGTAGTCGCTGCCCGTCAATGAATCGCGTCGCCCTGTCAAGTCGCTGGAGCTACCCAAACCTAGTGAGATAATGTTACTAATGTAGTTATTGAGTTATCTTTTTATTATAGAAATATAACATTTTAGACATATGTCCTTTTGCAATAGCCACTGAAGATGTTACAAAACTAAGTGTAATGGTGGTAAAATATAAAAAAAGTTGAATTGCAAAAACTTCAGGTTTAAATGCATGGAAACGGACTCACTTTACAGAGAGAATGCAGTGTGTGTACTGAGTAGTCATTTTACTATACCAATATTGTGATTCGGTTCACACACACCATTGTTTTATCGACTCCCTCAAGACTTTATAAAGTACAAAATGTTACTTAGAAGCTACTGATGTTGAAATCCCTGGCATACTTAGCTGCAAAGCTATATACTTTTTAAAAGTCCATTTCCTTATATTTTTACTTATTTATATATTTCTGCCTATATCTCAATTTCATTATTGCAAACTTTGGTCTCATATTTTGTTATACATACAAATCTAATACAACCCCTTTTTAAATGTTATAGCTGACTTTCAAATCTCAAGTGACTTCACCACTTTGTTAATAAACATATTCACACTTGCAGTCAATGCATCCATGGCTGTCACTTTCAACACATACACATAGGTGTGTGAGGTCATTGACACTTGTTATATGCAGCAATAAAGGGCTATTCCAATTGAAAATCACACCCCCACTGCGGAAGATTTTGCAATTCCAACCAAATTCAACAACTTGAAATTATTCAAGATCCAACCATTTTCATCCATCAAAAGTGCAAAAAGTGTTGAAAGCTTTTGGAGCTTGAAACCAAAGCATGCAAAATTCAACTGAATTTAGTCAATTTCAAAAATTTTCTGCTGCCATTTCACGAGCCAATATTTCCTGCTGGATTGACCGCAAGATGCTACCGGACTTGAGAAGGTTGTGAAATCTTCCACAGGGGGTGTGTGGATTTTAGATGGAATAACCTGTTACACTTCATGAGCAAGTAGTAGAGTATAGCATGACTTTCCTGATATGCAATGTTGCTCAAAATTGTCATCACAAATTGCCAGTCAAATCATTAAAAATTTGCCTTTTAAGGACAATAAAGTACCAAAAATCGCGGGATCCAATTTTGAAAAGTCGCCCTCGATTTTTTCCTGTCCCTACCTGTTCCAATAGGTCCCACAGATGACCCCATGCTGCCATTACTAAACACGGACGAGCTCTGCTGTCCATAAATACTACTGGCGGCGCTGTTGCTATGCGGCACATTAGACGCTACAGGGCTACCGCCGTACAGAGACAAGGCTGCTGGGCCTTGTTGTGCCTGCTGACCCATGAGACGTACACCGTTGTTCACTCCCACTCCATTCTGTGCTGGCACTGGGGAAAAATGTGAAAATGGTTTTGGAGTCATACTCATTACACATATCATATCAGTAATATTATAAACCCATCCAGAGTTATCACATTGGGTTAAGACATTTAGGGCCGTTTTCTCAAAGCATGGCTAGTGGTCAGGCTTCCTAAGCCATCAGGCTTAAGCTTTATTAGTCCTATATACCAGTGCTTACAATTTCACATCGTACATGTACATCACTTAGAAATGGATGGGCTAGCCTGCTGGCTTACGAAGCCTGACTACATGACTAGCCAAGCTTCAAGAAATCAGACCTTAAATTCTACACTCCCCCTGTGGAAGATTTTGGAAATATCTTGGACACAGGGGCATAGCACATTAACCACCTCTAATTGAAAATCACCCTCCCTCTGTGGAAGAATCAGGTTGAATCATTCTCAGAGGGTGTATGGAATTCAATTGAACTGTCCTATGTGTTCATTACATTTGAAATTCATACTCCATCAGCAAAGATATTTACAATCTTCCACAGAGACAGTGTGAGCTTTAAATGGAATAGCCTAAATGTGTTCTCCTTTTAAACCTTTTGCACCTGATTTCAGAAATAATTGGCAAAAAAAAAACCACCTCAAGTCGCCAATCCCAGTCTCATCTTTTTCAGATGGGTCTGTGGACCATCACACTCATCCATATATCCAGTGTTCCGTATCAATTTTGGGAGTCTAAACATCCTCCAAAGAAAACATTGTTCTGTTTTATTCATTGAAAACAACAAAAGACTACATGTACGTGAGCAGGTGGATCTTCCCATATCACATAATCGGCAATTCCAGATGAAACCAATACACCCCCTATGGAAGACATGACCTTAATCTTCCAAACAGGGGGTGTTGATTTCAAATGGAGTCACCCATTCACATAACCCCATTTGCAATTCACACTACCTGTGTTGGAGATTAAGGCCATGTCTTCCATAGCGGGTGTATGAATTTCAACTGTAACATCCCATACACAGTGTATCAAGGACCCTCTAGCTCATCACACTTTCATAGAATCCATTAATATCAGCAATGCACACAACCCAAGAGAGAAGGAGACAAAACATATATATTCCCTGTTGAGAAGCATGCCCTTTAAATCCCACTTTCTAGCAATATTTCTCTCCATTATTGTTACGTTCAGTATTGTTGCTAATATACACAGCCTGTGGGCGCTGCATTTCCCAAAAAGGGTGCATTTATTATAGTTGTTCTGCATTTTTCAAATTTGAACAAGTTAAAAATATTCCACAAAATGCCTCTGTTGGGTGTCAAAATAAGTCGGGGAAAATCATCTTGGCTTTGAGTTGTGACCCATTTCCCCTCAAAATATCAGCTAGGTCGGTCTAAAGCTCCGAAAACTGAGCGAATTTTGTGTCACTTTTCTGGAAAAACTCACCTGCTTGGGCAGAGCTGACAATAACAGGCGCTGGCGACACTAGCCTGACGGGACCGACGGTGCCTCGTGGATTGCCCATGATGAGAGCGCCACTTTGGTCATAGTAGGCTGGCGCAATCACTTGATATCCGGCTGATGTGGAGAAAAAATAGAAAACATATTGCAGTCAGTTTATAATAATTACAATTTTTTTTTCCTTTCTAAAATATAGTTACTATTTTTACCGCATGGCCATCTACTTATTATATTTACATATCACATTTACTAATAGTTGTTATTTTGAACCACATGACTATCTGATTTGTTACCTTACCAGAAAAGTACAAATTGGATCAATGAGAACTGGGTCAGATGCAGAAATAATGAAGATCAAGAAAACATCCTGTCCATATTTAACCTGGTCATACACATGTACACCCCTACTTGCAGAGGTGTACAATGTACAAATCTGCATACAAGGTCCTAAAACTCTATAGGCTCCAAACCGTGGACCAATCAAATTTTTTACTATCCAAACCAGGCATGTCCAATATGCATAGATGAGTTGACCTCAATGTTTATCAACAAAGGCAAGGGACTGGTATATCGATATGCTTGAGCGAACTGCATGCAACCACTACACTGTTCAATAGCCTTATTGTGATGTGCCAACGTGCCAATGTGCTCGTGCCAACATATTGTGCCCTTGGGCAAGGCACTTTATCCTACTTGCCTACTGGGGGATGGGGTTAGGTTGGATTGGATTGGATGTTTGTATAGTTGTTTTTTGCAATGTTGCAATATTGGCGCTGATTAAGCTGCGCCTGCAAATTGCATTGTGTCTGTTTAGCATGTTTAGGTGTGTTTAATTAATGTTCAATTGTAGCAATTTGACCTGCGGGTCACCACTAGAGTTTGAAATAAAACCTTTCTTTTTAAATTTTTTTTATGTGGCTTGAGGTTTAAAAGCATGAGCCCTGAACAAAATATGATGTGTGCGCATACTACCAGGTAAAAAAACAATGGAAATTGTGATGATGCACGGTACGCATACTGTCAGGCAATGATGTCACAAGTCAACTCATCTATAGGTAGAAGAAACCAAGGGCATCCTCAGTTACTGGGTGGCATGGGGTCCATTTCACTCAACTTACGAAGCTTTGTAAGTCTCGAAATCATTCGTAACCGAGTCGTAAGTTCCATTTCACTAAACTTACTTACAAACAGTACCCTTCATAAAGTTATGTCTAGTATTGGATATTCGTAACTTTACGAATGGTTACTTGTGTTGCGAAGGGTTATAAGTTTGGTGAAATGGACCCCTAGTGTACTCTACAAGCCAGCAACTTACCTGGTAGTTGGGCCAACTGTTGTTGTTGTTGTGCTGCTGCCTGTTGGCTGCCCTGATCTCCTTGCCCACCTTGACTTTGAGGGGTCATAGGTCGGCCGTTCTGCCCTCTCATAGGTGTCCCCTGTGGTTGTTGTCCAGGCTGTGGGGTCCCTGGCTGACCTTGGGGTGTTCCTGGTTGGTTTTGGGGTTGTTGCTGCTGCTGCTGCTGGATGATGTTAACAGGGTATACACTCCATGGGGCCACACCGTAATACTGGGGCTGCACAACAGTGGGGGCGCCTGTTAGATAAGTTACCATTGGAGAAGAAGTCAAACGTTAGAAGCAATTCTTCAAATGATGTTATTTTCAATAATATGCACTGAAATTTTATTAAATTATTATTGGAGATATTTCAATAAACACACACACAATACACATTGCCTGTTAATTTTAGATAGAAATGCTCTGTACATAATAAATAATTACACAAATACTGATATAACACATTTATACATTTGACAAATTGAAAATCTTTCACAATCTTTTCTATGACATACTCCCTTAACACTAACAGTTACCATAACAACACAGATGGAGAGAGAAAGAGAAAACCAAATGAATGCACTGATACATGAAACTGCGATGCCTTCTCATCTCACACTTATGAGTTCAACAACTTGCAGGGCGCTCACACTATTACTCATTAAGTCAGTATTGTACCTGTTGGTGGATATTCCCTTTTGAAGAAATTGGGCAATTCCAGTTGAAATCCATATATCCCTATGGAAGACATGACCTTTAGTCTCTGACCTACAACAGTATATCTGTGATTTTTGAAAAACTCGGTATGAAATGATCAATGAAATTATTGCCAAAGCTTACTACCATTCGCAAGATGCTCTGAACTACCAAATCGCAATAGTTGCTAACCTTAAATCAAATTTGGATTGAATTTTCAACATTATGTAACCATGGTAATCTGTATATTAGGAATATTAAGAGTGTGAAGTGCAAAATTGAGCTGATTCTGCTTGATGAAAGACTGATTGGGCTATTCCAACTGAAATCCATACACCCCTTATGGAAGACATAACCTTAATCTCCCACACAGGGAGTGAGAATTTCAAATGGATTTACCCAAACAGGCCACTCCATTTGAAATCTACACTCCCTGTGTGGGAGATTCGGGTCATGTCTTCCATAGGGGGTGTATAGATTTCACTTGGAATAGCTCATTTGTCTTCATTTATTCACCAGAATCCACTTAGCCTTGGATGATTCAACCATTATTTCTCATCAAGATCTTATTCATACACAAGTCTCTTTATTGAGCACTACTCGTCTTTGTTCTATTTTCAGAGAAACCATCATCACTAGTAAATAGATTGAACACAGAGTGAATGCAAGACACATGTATACAACTCTATTGCTGACCATTGTATTTCCTCAGATAGTCGTCCACCATCAACGCCCAAACCACTTTTTTCAACCAAGACGTTTCAAAAATGCTGATATTTCCATGTGCTATCTTGAGTAGTAAGCTTACCAAGGAGCACACATGTTCGCTAATGGCATCGGTAAAAAGTCATCATTCCTAAGTTCATAGTTCATAAGTTTTAAGCTTGCCTAATAATTTTAACAGGAATTAAATAATGTTCTAATAATGACTCTAATGAACACTCCTTTTGGAAAAAGCAACGCCCCCGAGGGTGACTATTCGAGGAAATACGGTAGGTACTTAAGTTTTGCAGATAACATGTGCAGTCTTGGGCTGGTGGTTCTTATACTTGTCTTCCTGTCGTGCCTCATTTCGGTGTCTCTATAAACCATCGTCCAAGGTCAAATTATTCTGATTATACTACAAAAGCCATAATATATTAAATGTTACATAATAATTAATATAAAATTGGTTAAGAGATCGGTCACCCATCTTTGCACAGCATTTTTTGTGGGACCCGGGAGTACATCAGACACACCAACTTGTTTTCTGAATACGAGGGATGTCCTGATGATATCAAATAGTTTTTGATTGTTTGAAATTTGAGATACAATGCAGATTTTATGGCAAATTATTAAAATTTGATATTTTTTAATTTTATATTTAACAGTCCTTGAAGTAAACTTTATAAATCTACTGATATGTACTTAAAGTGTGTGTATCTGCGATGAAAAGCCATCCATCATATGAATGAAAATTTTGGCCTATCATATTCAAGATATAACCCCCCCCCCCCCAAAAAGGGAGGAAAATGTAATCTTCAATACGAAAGGGCAAAATGTTCATACGATGAATGGATTTTAATCCCAGCTACATACACTTTTAGTACATATCAGTATGAGGACTGTTAAATGTCAAAAATGTAAATTTTTAATAATTTCTAATAAAATTGTATTATATTGCGAATTAAAAAAAAATCAAAATAATATGATATCAGAAGCACATTACTCATATTCAAAATGCAATTAGGTGTGTCTGATTATTTTATATCAAAACTCAGCACACAGCTATTATGAATTTGTTGTAACTACACAACAAATGATGAATTAAGAAAGGTATCTGCAGTAACAATACTCTATTACCATGGTTACTGCTGCTTGCATGGCATGCATACAAGCAAGATATACAAGATTTTTTTGTACTTTGACATCTTGGAATATGCACTTAAGCCGATAAGCTAAATTTTGCTTTGATTTGATTTGAACATCTCTTGTAATTCTCAAAATCCATTTTGCAATGTTTTTCTTTGCAGATAATTGGTACCTGTTTAAAGTATCACAAGTGCACTTGACTACCCCACAAAATAAACACACAACTGGGTATGTTGATTACATGTACATATTCCATTATGCAGTGCATTTTCATTAATATGGAGACCCACTATCCAGTGTTTAAACAATAATAGTTAAGGTGGTTATGGAGGCATTATAAAAGTGCTCTAAACATGTTTTAAACAGTTTAATTGAGTAGAGCAAAGTACACTGATCAATATGCCTTTTGTTTGGAGTCAATCGGACATACGGTTATCAAAATATATCAATTTATATTTTCTTTGTATCTTATTGTTTTTATCAATAATCAATCAAGTTAATGAGCTAAAATGATTGGAGAAGCTCATTTACATATAATTTTTTGCCAATATTTTGCTAAAAATCCATGCATAAATGTTCAGGGTACTTTTATTTTACATAATTTTGCCCTGAAACTTGGTCAAAGTGTTTCTAATATGTTCTAATGTATTATATAGTGAAGCCGCCCTCTAATTTGCATATTTGCATAATTAATTAGCATTTATGCAAATTAGCTCATTAATTATGCAAATTAGAGGGCGGCTTCACTATATAATACATTAGAACATATTAGAAACACTTTGACCAAGTTTCAGGGCAAAAGTATGCAAAATAAAAGTACCCTGAACATTTATGCATTGGTTTTTAGCAAAAAATATTGGCAAAAATATTAATGAGCCTTTCCAGTCCTTTTAGCTCATTAACTATATTGATTATTGACAAAAACAATAGGATACAAAGAAAATATAAATTGATGTATTATGGAAACCGTATGTCCGATTTGCTCCAAACAAAAGGCACATTGATCAGTGTACTTAACCCTACTCAATTAATCTGTTTAAATCATGCTCAAAGCATTTTCTAATTTCTAGAAAATGCATCCAATACCACCTTAACAAGCAGAACACAAATTTTGCTACAATTTCATAAATCTTGAGGGTCAGCGGGGAGCATGACCCAGTGATGTTTACACCAGTGTTTACTCTCTCTGAAATTTGGGCCCAATTTTGGGTCAGTAATTTCTCAAACTGACTTGTAATAGAAATAGAGCATTGCAAATTTGTGTGCGCCAAATATAATTTTCACTGGGCCAAAATTGCACCATACAGCCTCTGAGTAAACACTGGTTTACACTCCAATATTGAGACAAATAAAACTGACACACATAAAGAATGGTATGGGCAAAATTGGTTGATTTTGCCTCCCCTCCCTGAAATTCACTTTTCTGTTTTAGCCAGTTCAAAGTGAATGCACCTTTTTCTTTTTCTATTTTTGCATAGCATGAAAGCAGCTGAATAGGTTTTGACGACAAAACAACACTAATGCATAATTCATCAACAGTTATTTACTAACAAAGAATTAGGTTATGCAAAAATAAAATGGTGAATATAATGAACTACATGATTTTGTAAAGTACATCATGTTATTTTCCCTCTTAAATTTGACATAAAAAGACCACTCCTCTACATCTCCGGTAAAGTGGAAATTTTCGCAGTACATTAATTTTCATGCTTTTTACGCTCCACAGCAACCGTGAAAATAAAAAAACACAAATATGTTCTTTTATGGATAAGTCTGTGTACACAAATGCAAAATCTTGAATTTAATTATAATAACAAACTTAGTAGCAAAAATGAGCTAATTGCAAAAAATTACATGAGCAAAAATTACCACTTTTACAGCGCAACATCATTTCCCCAGCGTCCCTAGTACATCTTGTCTATTTCCCAACATGTAGGCAAAGCAACAAGTAAATGAGCCACTTAAGAGCCAACCTTTGCCCAGATAACGGATGTACAAGTGGATCCACGTAGACAGTTCTCTGAACATCATTAGGCTATTCTGTTTGATATCCATACACCCCCTGGATAACATGACCTTAATATGCCACACAGGGGGTGTGGATTTAAAATGGAATCACCCATACAAATAATTCCATTTGAAAATCACACTCCCTGTGTGGGATATTAAGGTCATGTATTCCATTGGGGTGCATGGATTTCAACTGGAATAGCGCATTTTCACTTCCCATATATTCAATTATTGCTAACAAATCGTGAGTATACTTTTATCCTATGGTGCTGTCTGCGTCAATTTAGTTTGACTTAAACCAACCAAGGAAGGATGAGAAACGTTCAGTTGCCTTCAAATCAAATTGAAATACATTTACTTTTATGTACAAATTTACTCTTCTCTCCATGACATCACCACTCTTATACTACTGTAATTTCCAGGTTATGCATGATCATACAAACATACACAATATTTTCCCCATATTTTTTAATACAACTTTGTTAAAATCCAAAAAGATTTAACATTATATGCTGATACTAGTGGTAGAGGGAACAATGCTTAGCAACCACATGTTGTAGTATGCCCTTAAATCCCATTCATTAAAATAATCATCTAAATTACTGAAGCATGCTATCCGATCATGTGACTCCTCTTGACCAATCACGCGTATGATTACATAAAAGGCTCCGCATATGTTAAACAACTCAGCAGTCAACGTCCATTCATCTTTTCTCCTGTTGATCAGATGAAACCAGCTTATCAATCGCTCGTTGTATAATTCTACACTCCTCCGAATCATCTTGCACAAAAATCATCATTCCACAAATTCACAATATTTCAAAACAAGATTGAGAAGAAACCCACTTACACATCATTTCTACATCACACGACATGGTGTGTTCCACTAAGTCCTGACCACAGTTGTAACAGAAACAAAGTTGGTCTGCCGATTTAAATCACACCTGTACTCATTCTTAGCTTAAGTTTCTTTGTTACTGACGACAAAGCAGAGTCACAACACCAACTATGTCTACCACGTTTGGTGTATACTACATTTGGATAGCAAGCAGTACGAGTCCTTTGTGTGTGTGTCTCACTATTAGTCACAAGTGACTACCATCGTTGAATGTAAGTCAATTGCTACAAATCAAATCACAATTTTTCATAATATCAGGCTACCAAAGTGTATTAATAAGATTCCTTGCCCGAGTACACTTAACGCGTCAATCAAACACCCTTTCGTCGTTCACGCGACAAAACTTCCCTCTAATCATATTTTCCTTTCTCCCGTTTTCATTTGCTCAACCATAATCATCTAAACACGCAATATATCCCCGTTTCCTACATCCATCTCTACTACTGCAGTAAACCACTTGCTTTGACTGACAACGGGGCGTTCTGCTTTTAAAATCAAGAATCCCGCCGCGCCGGACAGCATCAACTTGTTTTCACCGATGCCCATATATGTCAACTGTCTTACCAACGACTTAACAATGAGTCACTACATCTCATTTACATCATTTTTCCCGTGGCGAGTTAGCTGGCTTGGCTGATGATGCTAATACTACCTCATCATTTATGGAAGACTTCATAATGCTCAGTCAGTCAGTCAGCCAGCTAGCCAGCCCGACTAGCAGCTATCCACCACTGATGACACATACATGTTCCTTTGTCTCTTTGTTTCTCACTCTGCCTGGCTCAATCCCCGTCTTTGTGCCTCCATTTGCATCATTTTCACATTAATCAACTCAGCTTTGATTTTTCATTCTTTTTGTAACACTTTTAGTTCCGAGTTCTTTGTCACATATTTAAAGCCATTGTCCTCCTTTCTCTTGCTAAATAAATATTACAACTCAAGAAACATCTTCCCTATTTTGATGAAATCCTCATCAGCTTTTCCATGTTTTTTCTTCTTTTCAAATAAACCATGGATGTGAGAGTACTTTCATATCCCTGTTTTTACACTTTAGCCCATGTTCTTTGTCAACAATGTTGAACCATAACAACTCAAATAACATCTTTGTTAAATCCTGTCTGAATTTGATTTTCCTTTTTTATAACACTTTAGCCCTATGTTCTTTGTCAAGTGTTTTTTAACCATTTCCATTTTTGAACTCCATTCATACTTTCACAAATCAAGTAAGATCTTTGTTGCAACCATGTTTGGATTTTTTTCCTTTTTTCACTTTAGTCCCGTGTTCTTTGTCATAAAATTTTGAGTAACTTTCACTTTCTTTATTCATACTATTACAACTCAAGTCAAGCGATATCTTTGTTTAAGCCCTGTTAGGAATGTCTCATTTGGACGAGAAAAAAAAACCCTGTTCTACGGGTCCAAGCAACTCAGATTTTAAGAAATTGGAGGGGGAGGGCGATATTTTTTTAGTACTTCAAAATAAAGCAAAATATTTACAGATTTTGAACATTATTTGCAAAAAACAAACAAACAAAAAACAAGACCTGACCAACCCTACTTGATAAGGTCTGTCCGCCCGTAGAATATGGTTCTTTTTCCGTTGCCTTATCATTATCAGTTTGACAGGGGTGTGAGAGTTCCTCTTTTCAGATGGCAAAATTTATGCATTTTCTATTATTTTCAGCCCATATTTGGCATTTTTACCCAGATTTTACGCTGTTTTCAGCATTTTTTAGTTATTTTCCTCTTTTTTGATCTGTGACCTGGTTTTATTAGCTTATTAATATTATTTTCAAAAGAAGATGCATAATTTTTTCTTTTCAAATGAGGCAAGGACCAATTTCTGAATTCTATGACTCAAGATTAAGTGTTTTTTTTTCCCGCTTACTATTACCGTACTGACGCGAGTATAGTCCCACCCCATTTTTGGGTGAACATTTTTCAAAATTGGGGTGTGGGACTAGACTCCAATTTCAAATTTTTATTTTTTTAAATTTTTTTTAAAGTTATTTATTTTTTCGGCTTTGGAGTGTCCCAGGGCATGGACCTAAATGCTAGGATCATTCATGGTTGACCTAAAAAAAAAAAAAATTTCAAGATGTTTTGTATTTTTAATATGAAAATTGATAATTTGTATTCATGTCATACTCTATTAATGATTTCAAAATGTATTCAAATTCAATGCATTTTGAAATCATTGATAGAGTATGACATGAATAGCCGAAAGCCGAAAAAGCCGAAAAAATAAATAACTTAAAAAAAAAAAAAAAAAAAAAAATTTAATTTCCGAAATTTTTCGAAAGTTTGGGGGTGGGACTTTACTCGAAGGTGGGACTATACTCGCGTCAGTACGGTACTACTTTTTATGGTAATGAAAAATTGACAACACTTCAGTACCCGTTTATATCGCAAAACCAAAAACACACTTCTGTACGATTTACGCTGAATTTAGTATAAATGCATCAACATTCACAGCACAAGAAATGTTCACAACTGTTTTCATCAATTTGTAATTAGCAAAACAACTCTAAAACTGGGCTATAAAAGTTCATTTGTATACAATAGGGCAACAAAAAAAACCAAGGTTCTGTGATTTCAGGTTTAAACCTGAAAATTCTCATTCCTGAGAAAACCTGAAATATGAGAAGTACAAATCATTGAAAAATTTGTCTCAATTTCAAGTAATAATATAATACTGCAACACCCCCGTTCTTGAGGCATAGAAATTCCATTAATAAAAATAAAAATTTCACACTCTTTTTATTTTGTTCAAATATTCATAGCTCTCCTCAATAAGGCACAAAAAAAATATTGTTGTGTTGCCCTCAAGTGGGAAAATGACAAATTTGGGTAGGACGGTTTTTAAACCTTCAGTTTTTAAAAATCCCCTCAAATATTAAATAATGCTTCTTCAATTAGGGGACTTGTATCAATTTTGACTTCTGGATACCTGTTAGACATCAATTAAAGACTAGTCTTTCAATAAAATTTTAATTTTAAAGGGGGGTAACCCTATTGGTTTTGGATATGGATTGTCTTTAAAATTACATAATAATATCAAATATCTCCCCCTTTATGCTGCTTTGAGAAAAATCGAGAGCATTTTCAGCGTAAATGTGAATAAATAGCCAAATTTGCAATCCAATACCTTGTATACGTGAATTGCATTCTGGGTAGGCATGCAACAACAACAATTCCCGTTCAGTATGACGAATGCTGACATGCTGCAATGCCCGGCCCGTATTGAACGGAAAATATTTGTTTTTTTTGGTTTTTTCGTACAGTTTCAAAAAAAAAGGAAACAAAATATGTTTCCCCTTGCAATATGTACATTTCAAATGAATATAAAAAAAGTTTGGGTTAAAAATGGAGAGGAAAAAGCCTTCCGATACCGGGTTTTGAACCGGGTACCTTCGGGGTAAAAGAACGGCGCGCTAGCCAATTGAGCTATTTCACCAACTGAAACAAGCAAGGAATTGTTTTAATTATATACGGCGGACCGTCTCCTCAGCACTTAGCGCATTTCGCTTTTTTTCTCTTCCCATGATCCAAGTAATTTTTATTGTTTACAAACTGGTATACCTGTAAAAACAGCTGTGATTCATGATTTCTCAGGAAATACATCGACTTGGAGCGTCAAATTTCAGGATAGTAATGAGAAAAATAGTATCTATTATGTGATATCAAAACCTCATCAACAATGAAAAAATCGGGGATGATGCTGTCGATCGGGTTACGGACCTTTAAGTGAAAAACATTGAGTTTTTGAACAAATCTGTAAAAATCATCATTTAAAAAAAAAAAAAAAAAAAAAAAAATTGCGACCCTGATTTTTCAGGATTTAGGGTCGGATGGTTGAGGGCAACACAACAATTTTTTTTGATCTAATAACAAATGCATTTCCCCCCTTTTTGTTATTTTTGATCCTTCAGAACTACTGTCTTTCTTATTAGCATTTCTGATTGGTTAATTACGAGTGACTAATTAAAATACAGCTTCTAGATATCCCCTTCAGCCCTACCACCTTTCTAACCATGCTGCTGATTGGCTCAATAAATCATTATAGTGTTCCTGTAACCAATCAGCAAATAGTACTCATAGGCAGTGTTTACTCTCTCTGGAAATTGAGTGCGCCAAATGAAGCATTTCTCCCAAAAATTGACTCAATTTTGTCTCAGTAATTCCTCAAATTGACTAATTGTAATACAGCATTGCAAATTGTTGTGGGCCAAATATAATTTTCACTGGGCCAAATTTGAGACATACAGCCTCTGAGTAAACACTGCTCATAGGGTTAATCCTCTTCAGCCCTACCACCTTTCTAACCATGCTGCTGATTGGCTCAATAAATCATTATAGTGTTCTTGTAACCAATCATCCATTAGTATTCATGGGGTTAAAATCTTCTCATAGCAAAAACGTCCCCACTCAGCATCATCTCATTTTTCTCATGTTCTACTTTCATGCTTCTTCCTACTACTTGTGTCTCAATTTTTTGTCCCATTTCTTTATTTAGGACAGGAAATTGGGTTATGCTTTTTGAATTACTGGGTCAACATTATCAGATATTTGCCTACTACAGAAGGAAATTTTGGAGAGATTCTTTTTTTCGCACTTTCAAAACCGCAAATTTAAAAGCTTGCAAAAATATTTTTTACCCATAGGCTTTAATGTGTAACTGTTTTTAATCGCGAAGAACCCGAAAACCTGCTCCAAGCAGTTCAAATCGTGAAAATTAATGCAGTGAAAATATCACACTTTACAGTATGTATGCATTGTTAGCATATACGATATTTTATGCCGGCAAGAACTTACAGAATACAATGACGACACTGGCATTTTCATCTTTTGTTGTTGCCAGATTTTCTGAGATTTTTTTTGTTACCTTTGAAGTTAACTGAATTTCATGACCAGAAAAAAGATACACATTTTACTCCAAGGTAGACGGCATAATTTCCCATAATTTCTTATTTATTGCTTACATGGGGAAGCAAAATTTCCCTCTAAATTTCAAAATGTCCCCTCAATTCAGAAAATTTCACTGGAATGAGCTCCCTTGATTCCACATTCTCTCCAGGCCTGTCAGATGAATTTAGAAACAAGTTCTTCAAACCCCTCTATCAAAGCTCCCAATCATTACTTTATTCACATTTTCACCCTCCAATGTTACATTTTTAATTACTGCAAAATAAAGTGGGCTCTATCTATGCAGGAAGTAACCAGATTTCAGAAAAAATTTAATTTCAAAAATTCACTGGAATATTTTTGTACTGATTTGAATGTTTATATTCTTGTACCAATACCAAATACAATGTTCACAGAAAAGCCAAAAACAAGATTAAGATCAAAACTAGTCAATTTACATTTCACACTCATTATTCTCCCGCGTCCATTTGGCACGGACCAAATAATCCAGCGCAAACTTGCCTGAAATCAGACATGATTACATATGGATAAGGAGCTATAGAACCCACTTCAATCTACTTTTCTCCATTTTAATCGGTAATATTGACCTTTCTTTTTTTTATTTCCATCTGTGGCATTTACACAACTGATTCAATATACCGTATTAATTCCAATAAGCGCCCAGGGCGCTTAACAAAGTCATTTTGGGTGGGCGCTTATATTTTACCTTGTTTACCTATTTTTTTCATAGGGGCGTTTATTAGAGACAAATTTACGTATGTTATAAAGGGTCCTCAGACATTCTAATAGCTTTTCTGATGCAGAAAATGTATTACAAGTTTACGCAGGACTTGTAGTCCTGCAGCAATTTCACTGTATCGACATCTATCTGTCACTTCAACATAAATGGCACCCTTTAGCAAATTGAAAATACCCTGGGTGGGCCCTTATTGGGGCATGGGCGCTTATTGGAACGAATACGGTAACAAAAAAGCTGAACACTGGTAACTATATTATTGCATACATACATCCCACCATAAACCACAGGCCACAAGGAAACCAATTTCAAGTTTTTCAACCAATGAAATGGTATATTCCAGTTGAAATCCACACAACCTCTACGGAAGACATGACCTTGATCTTCTACGCAAGGAGTGTGTATTTAAAATTGGGTTTCCTGAATGGGTAATTCCATTTGATATCTACACTCCCTTTGTGGGAGATTAAGTCATGTCTTCCATAGGAATAGCCCATTATTATATCTGCACTTGAGGTAATAGGGGGATGTCATCAGCGTTCGAAATAGGGCCGGTCAGCCGGCCATTGGCCTGTAACTTTTTGGCCTGGCCGGTAACTTTTCTGACTGGCATCTAGTTGCCGACCCGGCTGGCCGGTAACTTTTTAAGGTCAAGCCCGGCTGTCCTATAACTTTATGAGGCATATTTCGAACACTGGATGTCATGTCATTTTCTTCGGCTGGGGTCATGAATATTGTGGGTGATCGGAGTAAAATTTATATGACCTTCCCCCCCTTTCCGCCTACAGACTAATTATTAATTGCCGGAACAAAGGCGAGGAGCGCACCAAAACTTTGGAGCGATGAAAGTGTGCGGAGTGCGTTTAAATTTGATGGTGTGTGTAAAGAAGGGGCGCGAAGCGTGCAAACATTTTGCATTATATAACGAAAGATTGTGCACACATTTTGATTGTTAAAAGAAAAGAAAAATATGAGCTTTCTTCTCATGCCAAAATCTCAATTCTGATAGGAAAAAGTGGGGGATGATGCTGTTGATCAGGTCACCCAGATCTTTAAAAATATTACAGGGGTATGGAAGAAAAGATGCCCTTTTAGAAATTGAAAAAAAAGTCCCTTTTACCTATTGAAAAACATTTAAACTGATGGAAGAAAACATCCCCAGGACAAGTGATACCTATAGAAAAAGAAAATAAGCCCTTCTGTGAAAATATTTAAACAAATCCTATAGTCTACAACATCTTTCTATAGGAATTTTTAACACCCATTTAAATAGCAGTGCAGATATTTTGTTAAAATTGATATTTAAAAATTAATATAACCCCTTGGACATATACGAATAAAAATTTGAGATGCAGTGTTGTTTGTTCTCTTACGAATTCTTTGACACATTTCACCGCTATGCATTTCTATGAACGTATCTTTCTTGATCTCCATACAGATAAGTATGTATAACCATGGCTAATAGGAACATTGTATGACCAAACACACCTAGTAAAAGTTCATCCAAATTTAATTTACGATGACATTTCAGGACACAAAGTAGAATAGATTTTAAATTGAATGAATGAGAATTTGTGTATTTTCTATTATTATAGCAAGAAGCAAAATCAAAGTTTCTAGCAGAAATCCTAACCAAAATTCATCAACCTAACCTAATCCTAAATGCTAACCCTAACCAGGCATGAGAATACATGCAGTGGTAAAAAAAGGGGAAATTCTGACAAAAATGGAAAAAGCATGTAAAATATGGCAAAAATGCTCAAAACTGGGCTAAAAAGAATTAAAAACACAGAAATTTGGGGGAAAAAACAATTCCTTTTAAAAAATGGAAAAGTCTCTTGCCTGCCTAACTCAGACTAAGGTTTGCAGTAGTTATTCGTAAAGCTTGCCTTTCTGCATATTTCATTTACTGCAAATCATGATATTTTTGCGGTTCTTATTATTTGCAATTTCAACTGTCCGGAGCAATTTGCAGTTTCTTATATTTCTGATTATAAACAGTTATACATTAAAGCCTATCGATAAAAATATTTTTGTGCGCTTTTAAATTTGCAGTTAAAATTTACCACGAAAAGAACAAAAATAAAAACTCTTGATAATTTCCCGCTATATAGTACATCATCCCTGCAACGCATACACTACTCAGCAAATTACAGGATCAGACACTGATAATCCCAATTTGCATTCATTCTTGTCTGTTCCCATGGTGCTCAACAAAGTGTTTTTCAGTGTCTTGAGACTTCTTTGCAGTACAAGTGCTCCATTGCCTGAATATTACCAAATGAAATGACACTCATCCAATTTAGTTTTGAATTGTATCATTTTGAGTATGTGCTGAAGGACTTTATCATATGAATAACATTTCTTAAAGGAGTATTTCGTGATCCTAGCATCCTCTTTTTATGACATTTTTCAGTACATATCCACGAAAAAAGCATATTCCCAAAATTTCAGTTGATTCCGATTTTGCGTTTGCGAGTTATGCATGATTATGTGTATTACACTGCTCCATAGACAATACGTTGTAATTTCGTTCTGGTGCACCAGAACGAAATTCAAATTTCGCGATATCTTTGCTAAACGAATTAATCTGCAAGAAATATTTTGTACATGAGCATTATGTAGCCAGAGTATTCCAGTGATATAAAAATCTCAACTTTTTTTGAGAAAAGTGGGGGGATGAGGCTGTGGATCACGAAATGCCCTTTTAAGTTGTCCTTTCAAATTTATAGAAACCTGCGCACTGGACAGATGACAGGTACATGATCTTGCATGTTTCAGGTTTCGAGTTAACTACCTGCTGATTAGTTACAAGAACACACTTATGATCTATTGAGCCAATCAGCAACATGGTAAGAATGGTGGTAGGGCTGAAGAGGCTTAACCCCATGAGTACTACCTGCTGATTGGTTACAAGAAGACTATAATGATTTATTGAGCCAATCAGCAACATGGTTAAGGGAAGGGGTATGAACGTTTAGACAGTATTTATTGTGGGACATTAGAGCACATCAGAGATATCGAATTGCATTCTGAATACGAAGAATGTCATTCTGATATCAAATAATTTTGATTTTTTTAACTTCGCAATTTAATACACATTTTATGGCAAATCATTAAAAATTGATATTTTTGATATTTAACAGTACTTGAAGTAAACTTTATAAATCTGATGATTTATACTTAAAGTGTATGTAGGTGGGATGAAAAGCCGATGATCAATTGAAAATTTTGACCTTTCGTATTGAAGATATGGATTTTTTTCCCGTAATAATGATGATACAGCTGAAGAGGATTGAGCTTAAATATTTATAAGCTGTATTTTAATTGGTCACTCAAATTAATACATCACATAATTAGCCAATGAGAGATGCTGTAAGAATCTGGCAGGAATGAGGTTTCAGTAAACAACGGCGCTTTTCTCCTACTTCAAACCTGTCAATGGATTACTAACAGATTCAAGTTCTGTTTTTTAAGACAAGATCTCGAGCAGTGAAAGTTATATTTAGCAGCAGACACGTAAAAATCTACATAGTACAGTCGAGATTACACTCATTCATAATATTCATGATTGCTTAAGGGTAACACACGCGGTGACACATTCTGCACGTAGTAGCATCTGTAACTACGATTCAATGTTGTTTCATGTTCTTTCCATTTCTTCCTTTCTATAAGTGAATGATTCACCCGGTGTTGAGTCATATATAGGGTGCTACCTGTCGTGTCAACTAAACCCTCAACTACCATGTCAAAGTTCCATGGCTACCCTGGATCTTACCTGGTTGACACAGAACTTGCACTGGCGGTATGAATCGGTGTTATTCATTACGGCAATTTGATCACATTGGTACATTCATGTGCTGCATATTAGGAGTAACTTGTTTTTGTAAATTATTACGTTACATGGTTTGATTTTCACAATTTCCGTTCTCCGCATTTCACTTATTACTCGATGTAGCTCTACTACTTCAAAAAGTGTAATGGACTATTCCAGTTGATATCCACACACCCCTATGTAAGACATCACCTTAATCTCCCACACTGGGAGTGTGAATTTCAAATGGGATTACCTGAACGGGTGGCTCCATTTGAGACCTACACCCTCTGTATGGAAGATTAAGATTATGTCTTTCATAGTATGCAGGGTGTTAGCTAGCCACCCCTTCAACCCGTCATTTTGGACAGTCAGTTTGCTCCTGGGACAGGCAAAATTAATGCTGAATTCTAAGAACAAGTTCTGTGAACCCGAACAAGTTCTGTGAACCCAAACGAGACCAGACAAAACAGATCAAGGCTAGAGCAATATAGCTATTTGAACTGAGTGAATGGCACAGGTCTGGTTTTTGTTTTCAGCCAGTTTTGGTGAAAATAACAGGTACCCTGGGGTGTATGGATTTCAACTGGAACAGCCTATTAACATAGGTGATGCAATCTGATCCAATCAGACCAAAGGGTAGAACTTGAGATGAAATATAGGGAGTGTAAAACAACCTGTAAGAGCTCATACCTTTGCAACCAAGTATGCTACGGATGCAAAGCTTTTATTAGGCAAAAGTATACCTGGCTACTGTGCAAGTTGATGACTAATTAAACAGTCAAAATCGTCCATTTTAGTCTGGTTGCATCATTATTACGTCATATAAATGTAAAAGCAAGGCAAGAATCTTTGCTATTTTGTCAACCTGTAAACGGCTCAAAAACATGTATTCATAACTTCTTGCTAGTATATCACTTGGGCAACAATGGCCCTTTAATGATACTGTCTTTGTTTTCAACAAGATGGACAAGTAATCACAAGTTTGGGGTTTCTTTGTTTTCTTGCACCAGACCATTCTTCTGTGGAGAGAGGTACAAGTTGACTCAATACTTGAATCTTTCTCCCCAAATTTTAACAGGTGGTGCTGGTTTCACTAAACAAACAAATAAACAATTAAATAAAACACAACACAACATAAGGAACTCTTATCTTGGGATCACGAATATGTATACACAAAACAACATTTCTATAAATTATTATTAATCTTTGTACAATCTGACATCCATTGATTCCGAATCAGCTTTTTGTGAACTCCTGTGCTGGTGGTGATATCTAAAGTGTGTTACATAATGGGACAATCCACACAGAAACACTTAATCCACACCAATGTGGTTCTGCCGAAATCCAGATTAGTGTGATATTTGCGACTGTCTACATGTTCCAAACTCAACCCAGTGGTAACAGCGCAGTGAACATGCAACATTAACAGAATTGTATGTAAATTGCATGTAATGCAACACATACGAGCGGCACACCTTGGGTGTTGCATTACACGGCGCATGAATAAGGCTAATGAAAGTCAATGTTTCCCGGTCACATATTTTACAGAGTGATGAGACGACTCTCATTACTCATTATTTTTTTGAATGTTCATTCTTTGACACATATCAGGCTTTTAATGCTAATCAACTAAATTGAAGGCTAGAAAATGACTGTCAATATACCACAGCGTATCTAGTATCTTGACTTCTATACCATTTTTCACCCTCATGTGGTAGTGACGTCAACACCTTGAGAACGCTGTTTCGCTCGCACATCTTTGCGGCGATCTTGTGCCTATGTACGCCAGCACTTTGAGCGAACACTAGATTTGAAGCTGCGAAAAAGAAATGCACAGTGACCTCTTTGCCACGTCAGGGTGAAAAATGGTATAGGCAGTGTTTGAAGAAAGTATTTCTAACACAAGAGACTATCGAAACTAGAAGAAAGACTAAATTAGTCGCAAGTTTTCAAAAAGTCACACTGGAAGAGCAGAACTTTAACATATTCAGCACGCATTGCAGTATCATGGTATACTTTAGTCCACATTGATTCACATTAACCCAGATCTCATCTCCCATGTGGATTGCCCCAAAATGGGCTATTCCAGTTGAAATCCATACACCCACTATGAGAAGACATGTTATGAATCTTCCACACAGGGAGTGCAACTTTCAAATGGGGGTACCTGAATGAGCGACTCCATTTGAAATCTACACCCTGCGTGTGAGATTAAGGTCATGTCTTTCACAGAGGGTGTAATAAATTCAACTGGAATAGCTGAATGAGTAGATGGACAAACAAACAAACAGGCATAAATAGAAAACCAACACAATCCAACACAACTGCATTCCATGATCAAAATACACGCATATAAAACTATAACATGATATGTACAGGCATTAGACAAACTTTACAGGCAATGTGTGTGTGAGGGAGGTGTGTGAGGGAGGCATGACTAGAGCTTATTATACAAGCTGAAATAGCCTAGTAGAAAAGAAAAAGATACTGCCAAATTTATACTAGGGCCGTTTTTTTTTTCAGAAAAAATTCAGAAGTGTAAAAATATGCATTTCAAGTTAATAGGTAGATATTCAAGATTGGGTTTTAATTACAGAGATATGTGACCTGTTCTTATGACATTAGCATTAAGTCGCAGGTTGGTTTCGAAACCTTCCAATTGTTGATATGCCGTAATGCTTGAAGACACCCGTATTGGCAGTGGTATGTCCTTTGTGAATGGGGACAAATCCCCGGGACATAATATACTGTACTCTGTATTCAATTCTGTCCCCATTCCACTGCCAATACTGAATACAGGTGTCTTCAAACAAAGAACATCAACTCAACAGTTGCAACATCTCCAAACTCCCAACTTGCGACTTTACGATTTCGTGTTTGCGCAGGTCACACATCCCAATTTATGTTCACTTGTGAGTATGCAAATGGAACTTATTTGCAAGACGCTCTCACACATTTATCTAGAATTGAGGAATATTATATTATATCATACCTCTTACTTCAGTCTGAGTGGATTGGACCACAGCTATGAATTGGCCAATTTTACGTGATAACATGCATATTTCGATTGCATTTGTTATAAAATCTGAATGTCTTCCGACCAGGCCTAAATTAAACCACTGATCTATGGTTAATCATATCAAAGATAACTAGTCCATCCATCCCTCAAATCTATTGATTACCATGGAAACAAAAATGAAAACAAATAAGCTTTTATGCTGACCTGCAACTGTTGCTATCCCTAAAGTGTAAGGATCCTGGGTAGGCGCCGTGCCGGGCTATAATGTATGGGTTGGGAGCGGCAAAAAAAAAAAAAAAAAACAAAAGAGGGTGAAAACAAATAATATGATTGTGGACTATAGAAAAGGGTATACTCGTCTAATTGATTTATTTTGTCTTATTTAGTTAATAGATTTGAATTAAAAGGCATCCAGGTTGAATCTTACTCTATATCTTGGCTATTCCAGTTGAAATCCATACACCACAATTGGAATACATGTCCTTAATCTTCCACAGAGGGGGTGTGAATTTCAAATGGGGTTACCTGAATGGGTGATTCCATTTAAAATCTTCACTCCCTGTGAGGGAGATTGAGGTCATGTATTCCACAGGGGTGTATTGATTTCAACTGGAATGGCCCAATGTGCACTCTTTTTGATTGCCAATGACATTTGAATTAATTAATTATTATGTTAGTTAACTGATTGATGATTGATCAAGTAACTGGTCCAGAAACAAATTTATCAACTTCAGGGTATAGCTGATTTTGATATCATAGGACGAAAAACTATTTTAACTGTAAAAGCAATTTATTAATGTGAAAAACTAGCATTCGCTGATAACGGAAAGGCATATCACAAGCCCATCATATCTAAGGTCTTCCCAGTTGGAGGCAAAATGAGGGAAGATGAGAAAATTCATCATCAGACCATCGCTTATGGATGATTGATGGAGCAAAAAAAGTGACTATTTATTGCGAGTACCACCGGTTTAGCATGCAGACAGATTTAATGAATTTGGTTATCTCCTAAAAACACATTTTCAGACAATTTCAATCAAGTCACAATATGTGGATTTACCGATCTAATTCTTTTATTTGCATATGCTGACAAAGACTAAAATATATCTTACTCTATTTCCAAAATTTACTTCAAGCTTCAGAAATGAAAAATCAGGCTAGTGCTCAAGGGTGGAAAAAAAATCATAACTTTTGTGAATGTGATCGCAGCTTTTATTCCTATAATTTCTTACGCTTTTGATGGTGAAATTGAATAACAGAAATGATGAGAAAGAAGAAAAATACAGGACAGACACAAATTGCAGAAGGGTGGGGCTTTTTTTCATCGTTCAATTTTGTTGAAAATTTTGCATGCATATGTACATTGTCAGCATAACATGAGTTGAGGGGTGTATATATATATATATATATATATGTACAGGTGTTGATATGAGAGGCTTTCCAGTTAATGATCAAATTCAGCTGCAACTGTAACATATTGTAACATATTTTTGAAGTTAATATGAAATAAATTAATAAAATGAGTTTGGCCAAAACATTAGATTTCCGCGTAAATGGTGATGCTAAGGTTTGGCAAGGCACCGATTATATCAAGAATCATCACGAAAAAGACTTGGAACATGCACAGCAGATAAATACTATCGAGGCCCAAGTTTTATGTGTGCTGCTATTTAGACGGTTCTCAATGGAAACAAGTGAGATCGCAGGCTAGATGATAAAGCAGAAACTGGTTTCCAGTGCCTTAACTTTGTCATCTAGCACACATTTCAATAGATACGTGACACAGAGGGCCATCTAAATAGCACTCTGCATAGCACTGCCCACAAAACTTAATAACTTTGATACTATGGCCAACAACCATGCTAACCCACACTGCTTTCTGCCACATACGAAGGGCTATTCCAGCAGAAATCCATACGCCCCCTACAGAAGACATGACCTTCATCTTCCACAGAGGGGGTGTGAATTTCAAATGGGGTCACCTGAATGGGTGACTCCATTTAAAATCTACACCCCCTGTGTGGGGAGATTATGGTCATGTCCTCCATAGGATGTGTGTATTGGACTAACTGGACTAGCCCCATTTTAAGTTTACACTTGTAACAGATGCCAATCTAATCGAGTTAAAACGCAATCTTTGCCACACCAAACCTAAGTCAGTCACACATAAATGGTCAATTTAAGAGCACGGTGACTTGGATGTTTTTGTTAAACGAGTAATTTACATTGTTCAACCAGGAAGCCTTTTAATATTTAAATATAGTCCACAAAAGCTGTTACACATTTCAATAATCAAAATGTTATGTATAATAAACAGTGAAGTGATCAAACAAGGCCACTTGTGTCCTTTAACATCACTTATTGAGGCTAAGTTCTGTGACCTCATATAAGTGTACCATCAACATCCAACATTTGCACATTGAATGAGGATGTAATCATCCTCAAATGCTATGTCCAGCATGTTAGTGTGAGGTTCACTTGAAGGTAGCGATCACTGAACTAAGTAGTTGACTGTGAGAGTGTGAAACTCAACTCAAAATAATGAAATGCATTCAAATATCATAAATCCGGCTATTCCAGTTAAAATCCATATACCACCTAGATGGAAGACATGCCCTTAATTTCCCATGCAAGGAGGGTGAATTTCAAATAGAGTCACCCATTCAGGTAACCCTAATTGAAATTTACACTCCCTGTGTGGAAGATTTAGGTCATGTCTTCCATGGAGGGTGTATGAATTTTAACTGGAATCGCACATTTAATATGAGGATATATTTACAGGCAGGCAGACCATATAATGGGCAACCAAAATGGCTTAAAAACAATAAACATGAGTGTATGTATAATACTTGTCTTTTATTAAGTCCCTCATATCACCTCAACTAGATACTGCTTTCATGCAACTTTGTTGAGTGTTTATGTAGATATCCAATTGTGTAAGGATTTCCATCCTCCCAATTATGTACTCTGCTTTAAAGTGTCGAGACTTTCTTGTCTGGTGAACATGAAATCGTGATCCATAATGAAATTCGCCGACAAGAAACTACGATGAATCCCAGGATGGGTAACCTTTTAAATTCTAGACCCAAATTTATAACTGGGCTATTCCAGCTGAAATCCATACACCCCCTATGGAAGACATGACCTTCCATACAGGGGGTGTAGACTTTAAATTGAGTTGCCCATTCAGGTAACCCCATTTGAAATTCACACTCCCTATGTGGGAGTAAAGATCAAGTATTCTATACGGGAGTATGCAGATTCAACTGGAATAGCACCATCTCTGTTTAAAGCAAGTATTTTTCATCTTGGCTGGTGAGTCTGAAAAGTACAATGAATCCAGTCTACGTAACATACAGGGTGACAGTGTCCCAACTGAAGGTTTCAACAAAATGTGCTAATTTTACACATTATTTTGATCGATGCGTGTTTGCTTGAAAATGGTCCGCATCTAAACATTCAATACCAATGCAATTGGCCCAATATATTTGACACATGGGCCCTTTGCTTTGATCTTTTAAATTTTTTTGTTGCAGATTACTTCAAGAATTGATGTCACCTTTACCCATTTAACCCCATGAGAACTACCTGCTGATTGGCCAAAATGAATATTCTATCCTATTTTGAACCAATCAAGGAGGGCCTTAATAGATCATCTGCAAATTATGCAAGTATGACCATAAATAGTTTAAAGCCTAGTCATAATTGGCAATTGAAATGAGCATTTCAAGTTATCAACCAATCAGAAATGCTGTTAGATGACCAGTAGTGTCCAGGGGGTTAAGACTAAATGTGACTGTAGCATTTTTATAGCGACAGTGTGTACAACCTGCATTTGCAAGTGTCAAGATGCATGTATTCTGCTCCCACTTGGTTCTAAAATTATGCCATTTCCGTTGAAATCCACACACCTCTCATGAAAGATATGACATTAATCTCTCACACAGGGAGTGTGAATTTCAAATGGAATCACCCATTTAGGTAACCCCATTTGAAATTCACACTCCCTGTGTGGGAGATCAAGGTCATGTATTGCATATGGGTTGTATGGATTTTAAATGGAAGAGCCCATTGCATATTATCTTGTCTCCTAGTCACAAAGTGATAAACTGTATGCTAGTAGTGTCTCACAACCCAGTATGTTTCTATTTGCGGAAAACACTAAAGGGGAGATGCGTTATGTGTCGGTGCTTTTACGCATTTTACTCATTTATCATCGGGGAAAAACAATGTCAACATTGTTATTGTTGCTAATTTGGTTACGTTTTGATCTGAAGTAACTAAGATAATAGATTGGACTCAATACCAGCATACTGGCTGTCAACATTCCCATTTCTAAGATATCAGGTGCAAAGAAAACCTCTGCTATGCACAAGTGTACATTTGTTATATTTGTCGTTAAGTTGACTGAGGGCGCTTGTCTTACCTAGTTGTTGCTGCTGTGCTGCAGCTATTGCGTATTGCTGCTGTTGTTGTGGGGTTAACTGCTGGATTGTGATGGCTTGCTGCTGTGGGTTGGCCTGTCTTTGCTGAAACATCTGCTGAATAAGATAGAAAGAATAAAATATGCTGTAAGTACAAAATAGAGGGCGCTTAATAACCCGCCGCTAATTGATGATGAACGTTAAAACTTTGATATCAGATACTAGTGTGGCACTGGATAACAAAAATAATAATGTAAACAAAATGTCAAATTGATTGGAACTCCAATTCTAACCATCTCCTCTTTGCAGATTTTGACCCAAGATTCAAGTGCACTGAAATGGGCTAGTCCAGTTGGAATCTGCTATCCCCTGTGGCAGATTTAAGAAACATCTTCCACGGAGGGAGTATGTTTTTCAAATGGAATTTGCTAGGGTTATATTTTTAAAACCCATAAGTACTCTCCCTGTATATGACTTTACATATATCTCCCATAATTGGAGTGAGTATTCCAAATGGAAGTTAACCCAATTGTCTATTCTATTTGATACCCATCTCTGTCTTCAAATGGAATAACCCAACAGAGGCACTTTAAAAGATAAAAGTCAGCCAAGTCTGTGATGGGATGCTAGGAAGGGTTAAGATTGTAAAGAGGTCAGATACTGTTCATCACATACAAAACAGTTTCCTTCACTGACTACCATTCATAACTATTAACACAGATTATATGCTGTCATCAGCAGAATTAAGGCCCGGCAATATGGCACAACTCACCTGAAACCGAATGCGGAAATGATGATAAGCCCTAGCTTACCGGGTACCATCGCCTTATCTTGACTCCCAATCACACACATACAGACAAACACCAACATAACACAGCTTACCTAGCGGGTATTACTGCTGGGATAAGACACTCCTCTACCCGTCTTTTCAGTCACATCCTCACCAGCCAGCTACCATGACAATCACATATATGTCATCATCAGAGAGGATACAGACTAGAGTGCTGATGATGCTCGCAACAAAACTAACAGTGGTATTGACAATGCATTTCAAACATCATTGTTCTCTTTTTTTGGCAAACAATTTCAAGTCGTGAAAATTTCACAACCAATTCTAACTGTCAAATCACTTACAAAATGAATATCATTTTCATTAAAATTTGAAATTTCAAAACGTTCCCAGACTTCTATCCTCCTTTTCTATTCTTGGGTGAGGGGCGGTAGAGTGATTGGTTACGGAATAAGTATGACACACTTCATCCTCATTTTTTGACAATCACAAAATTTCAATCCTAACAAATATCCCCATTATTGCATTTGCAAAAATCTAACCACACTGTCTCACCTTCAATGACTCAGTTCCATGATTCATAGAACTAATAATACCACCTCTATACACCTGGGTATGCACATAATCATCTCTCAATGATGTCAAAGTCTTCTTATAATACCAAATCTAGGCCACCTACTTGTTAGAGGGAATATCGAGGCTAATTTGAGGCGCAAGGTTGTGCATGTGACTAATGCGGCAGGTGTACTCAGCTCATTCAAACACACAGACATTCACGTTCACATATATTTGCAAATGTAACCAAGATAGAGTACATTCGAGAAAATATCTTATATTTCCCACAATGCATTTCATCTCTATGTTTTGCTAATCAGTGCAACATGGGTGACAAGAAATACCTGAAGAAATAGAACTCATCCAGATCCTACAATTGAGGTATTTCTTGTCACTATAGACTCATGTTGCGCTGAATAGCAAATCAGTACGGAAAAGAAATGCATTGTGGGAAGTGTAAGAAAGTATCTTCTCTGCGAGTACATGATTAACCCCCTGGACACTACTGGCCAACTAACAACATTTCTGATTGGTTGATTTGCCAATTATGACTAGGCTTTAAACCATTTATGGTCAAACTTGCATAATTTTTGCAGATGATCTTATTAATACCCTCCTTGATTGGTTCAAAATTAGCCACATTGTTCATTTTGGCCAATCGGCAGGTAGTTCTCATGGGGTTAACTACTGATCTGAGCACCTCGCATAGATTTATCCATCTCATCAATAGAAAAAGAACTAAAACCAGTAATGAACATGAGCATGGTCTCGTACTTGATGAGTAATAATTGAGAGATTCATTTCAAGAAGCTGTATCTGCAATAGCTGCCCTATAGACAATTTGACAATTCGGACTGCATTCTATATTGTGTACACATCTAATATGACACCTAGGAGCTATTGCAGATGGACCTTCTCATACTAAATCCTCGATTTGGGTGATTTATTTCAAAATATTGCACACGCCAACGTTTCATTTGTAAGAATGATAAAAAAAACTAGAAGGCTATATATTTGTACACAAATACGGCTATACCCGCATGTTATCGGTGTACCCAAACTTACAGTCCTTTTTTGCTGAGGACTTAAAATAAAGAAATTGTATGTGTAAAAAGTGAAAGTCCAAGTCACAAGCTTTAATTGAATGTAGGTTGCACTGTCGTAGCACTTAAAATAAAGAAATTGTAACAAGTCCCCTCCCAGGGGAGTCGTCTCTCTTACTCTCCATAGGTTGCTGTTGTCAGTCTCTCTTACTCACAGTGAGGCTATGCAATATGATTAGGGGAAACTATTCCAGAGGGAGTATGTAAATTAAACGGAACAGCCATTTCAGAGGGGGTATGTAAATTAATCGGAACAGCCATTTCAGAGGGGGTATGTAAATTAAACGGAACAGCCTTTTTGGGGCAATTTCAGAGGGAGTATGTAAATTAAATGGAACAGCCAATGGGTATGTAATTTAACTGGAACAGCCTTAACGCTTCACGCTGGTATTTCCAATTATGATATAATACGATCTGTCTGTTTAGTCCTACGAGTGTGGGGTGGATGGGTGTGTGGGTGTTAGTAACAATATAATTCTCAGGTGCTATCTGTGTACATATTCTGAGCCCGGAAGCTGCTTTCTTTGATGAGAAACGGTCCGCCCTTTGTTTTAACGTTTGGGGCCCTGGGGCCCATATGAGGCCCATGTACATAATTATGTTGAAGTATAATTCTCTAGTGCTATCAGTAGGCTCAAGCTGGTCACTGTAGCTACTTTATTTACTGAGTAACGGCCGGCCCTATGTTTTAGCGTTTGGGGCCCTGGAGCCAATATTATGTGATATATGGGGCTCATATGTAAATATAACAATGTAATTCTCAGGTGCAATCTGTGTACAAACTCTGAGCCATAAAGCTGCTTTATATGATGAGAAACGGCCGGCCCTTGGTTTTAACATTTGGGGCCCTGGGGCCCAATATATATGACTTATGGGGCTCATGTACATATGTTAAAGTATGATTCTCAAGTGTTATCAGTAGACTCAAGCTGGGCATTGTAGCTGCTTTATTTACTGAGTAACGGCCGGCCCTATGTTTTAGCGTTTGGGGCCCTGGGGCCCATATTATGTGACATATGGGGATTATATATACATATGACAATATAATACTAAAGACCTATCTGTGTACCAAATCTGAACCCTGTAGCTACTTTATTTGCTGAGAAACGGCCTGCCCTTTGTTTTAACATTTGGGCCCCTGGGGCCCCAGCCTTGTACATCTGGGGCCAAAATGGGCAAAAGGCACATCTACAACTTAGGGCCCATACATATGCCACATATGAGCCCTAGTGATCTTGTACTTTTAGAGTTAGGCTTGTCAATCTGTTGCACCATATTTTAACATTTGGGCCCCTGGGGCCCATAATATATAACATATGGGGCTCTTGTATATTTGTATATATAGAGTACCCCTAGGGCTATCAGTGTACCAACTCAGGGCCCCGAGGCTGCTTCATTTGATGAGAAATGGCGTGCTTTGTATTTTCACATTTGGGCCCCTGGGGCCGTGACCTTTGACCTCTGGGGCCAAGATGGGCAAAAGGCACTTCTACGGGTAGGGCCCATAAGTGTACCACATATGGACCCCAGGGCCTTTGTAGTTTTAGCGCTAGCCTTGACAGAATGATGTGTTTGATGGAGAAGGAGAAGGAGGAGGAGGAGAAGAAACCACAGGATAACAATATACCCGTCCATGCTTCGCATGCGGGTATAAATAGGTCATGGTATGCAAAGCCCCATTTCCAATTCTCTGTCGCAGACAAACAGAAATACTTATGTCAACAAACCACACTGCTCCCTTCGCATGACATCACTTTTTACTTCATTTTCACCATCACCAAATCAATAGCTGAGGGAATATCAGTACTTCTTTGCTATTGGGCTATTCCAAATGAAAATCACACTCCCAGTGGAGGATTTTGTAATTCCAACCAAATTCAACTTAAATTATTCCCCGATCCAACCATTTTCATCCATTATGAGTGGAAAAGTGTTCAAGACTTTGGAATTTTAAATCGGTGTCTAATTTTAGACCAATTCAGAATGGAATGAGATCTTCCACAGGGGGTGTGTGGATTTTAAATAGAATAGCCTATTTGTTCTATGAGGAGACAGACGGACAATTAATACTTTGTATGTAAATACTAAAAATACTAGAAATATTAGACACTTTAGCTAATACTGCTCCTGTCACAAATATGATGAAGTCCCAAATTGTGATGATGAAATATGTAAGTCAGTCACTATTTTGTTAGGAAATATTCATTTTACCATACTGGGATTACCATTCATTTTTTATTTAATTAAAGTATGCATAAATCTGGTCAACACCTCAAACCATAATTGTAACATAACCATAATAATCTATTGATCCCAACTCAAAAACCTAACCCCAAATTATAATATCCATACCTCTTAGCCCTAATCCCAACCCTAAAACCAATCTATTAATCCGCAGATCCTGGATCCTTTAACCCTAACAATAATACCTAACCATAACCTTAAAATCTTAATCCAAAACCTAGACCCAAGTCACAACCATAAACCTTGCCTAACCCTTTTTTTTTTTTTGCTTATCTCTTCGAGAAGCAGTAAAAACCTGTTAGTTTGAACAATAACTCCACTAACGACCTGTGTTCCAATTTCAAATGCATCTTTAAATGATATGATCATGATTTACCCTTATTCAGCCTCTCACAGGTCTATTCCAGTTGAAATCCATACACCCCGTATGGAAGATATGACCTTACTCTTTCACACAGGGGGTGTGAAATTCAAATAGGGTTACCTGAATGGAACTCCATTTAAAATCTGCACCCCCTATATGGGAGATTAAGGTCACATCTTCCATAGGGGGTGTATGGATTTCAACTGGAATAGCCCAATATCTCATTTTCATGTTGTAATCTTGCAATCCAGGTGTTTCCCTGTATGCACCAAGGGAGATCAGGGTTGCCAAAAAATTTCAGCCCAAATCAAAGAGTCAAATTGTTGAAAAGTCTCCCAATTTGTCTCTTAAACATTGGTTTCTATGGGACAGGAAACTAGCTGAAGTCATGGGAGCTGATGTTGAAATGTCGCCCAATTTTTTCCTTAACCATTGGTTTCTGGGTCAATCCTTCATGTAATTATTTCGTATAAGCTAATCAAAACCCTAACACTAATCCTAAACCTAATCCTAATCATAACCCTAATGCTAACCCTAATAAATCCTAGCCCTAATCCTAACCCTAACCGCCTAGGGCCTTTTTGACAGGAAGGGAAAGAAGGAAAGAATAAAGAGAGAAAAGAAGGAAAGAAGTTGTTTGCTCTGGGTGGGATTGAACCCGAGACCCCTCGCATGCCAAGCACTCGGTCGGCGACACTTTGCCACGGGTCTTGGCTTCGCTGGCCAGCGAAACCGTGCCTATATATCACTTTAGGCGATTGCGTCATCACACCACGTGGGATGCATGCACGGACAGCGCATATATCAAGTAGTATTTTGTAGTATTCAGGAGCGTAAGGGTTAACCCTAATTTTGTGTAAAATGACATAAAGGAGTAACCGTTTTTTTCTAAGAGAAATTGTCACAAGTCGGGGGATAATCGTCAAAAGTCACCCAATTGGGCGACCAAATCATGGGCTTGGCAACCCTGAGGGAGACCTTGCATAAAATGTCCTCACATTCAATAAATTTACACATTAGGGGTCTAGCAAGATACACATCGGGCTCTTCCACTTGAAATCCATACACCCCCTATATATGGAAGACATAATCTCAATCTGACACACAGGGAGTGTAGATTTCAAATGGAATCACCCATTCAGGTTGACCCCCTTTGAAATTCACACTCCCCGCGTGGAAGATTAAGGCCACGTTTATGTGTATGGATTTCAACTGGAATAGCCCTTGTGCTGACTCACCAGCCCATTGACTCCATAAGTATGATGAATGTTCTACATTATCATGCACCGTTTCCATCATCAAATTTATCAGCAATTTATACAGTAATTTCTTGCAAAGGAGAGGATAAATCAGACTAAATTTTAAATTCCACTTTTATTATTTGTATCAATAAATGCTGCCATTGTAAACATTAATCTATAGTATCTGTAGCAGGTATAAGAATACATTTCAATGAAAAAATAAAGGAAAATTCTAGAAAAAAGCACATAAAGTATGGCAAAAATGCTAAAAAGAAATAAAAACACAGAAGTTTGGGCAAAAAAAAAAAAAATTCCCTTTAAAAATGAAAATTCTCATGCCTGCAGTAGTTCAAGTCTGGTGGTTTTCTAGAGTGTATAAGCACTCAGACATTCTGCTATTCTATTTAAAATCCAAATGCCCCTTGTGAAAGATTTCACTGACATCTCAATTCCAGTTGCACCTTATATGTTCAATTTAGCTGGAAATATTTTGCTAATTTGATGTTGAAATTTGCTGACATTTATCAAATCCAGTTGAAAAATGAACATATTGACTTAAAATTAGACCAGTTTCGTTTGGAATTCCAAAATCTTTCACACCAGTACCGCTTTTCATGGATGATAACAGATGGACCTGGAAAAATTTTAAACTGACTTTGGTTGGAATTTCAAAATCTTCCAAAGGGTGAGCGGCTTTTAAATAGAATAGCCCATTACCCATGCGGCTTTTATTCCTCATACATAAATTACATACATACAACAAAAAATGTTGTGCTCCAAAAACTACGAAGTTAAACAATGATACAAACCCGACTTAATACACAATTTATATTAACACTCTTCCAGTGGGTGTCGACTGCAGACGACAAGTTTCAATTAAAAAATTTCAGAACTGTACATTTTCAAGACCATTTGGAATCAGCATGACAAATGCATTAAAATGAGTGCAAACAAGCCTAGTATTGGTTCCGTGGTTCTTTAGATACCTCTTGATATTTTGACAAAATATCTGAAAGCTTAGTACTTTTTATGTTGAAGCCTATGGCTAGCATCCAAAGCATTAAAATATGAGGGTGTGGAACGAAGCCAGAGACAGAGTAGTGGTAACCGATATGAGATGGTTGACTGAAAGAGGAAACATATCTAGCGTGTGCAGCATCTGAGCACATGTGTCATGCGTGTGTAATATCGGCTAAAAGGCGACTCTGTCGAGGACGGAAGTCAACCTTTATTGTTACAGTTTGATAGTTTGCCCCAATAACCGCTCCAGGTACAAAGATGATGATGATGATGATACTCAACCATCAAATATTTTAAAGGGCGTAATTTTCAAAAATGTTCACTTTCGAACATATACCCCATATTTTAACTTGCTTAATTTCAATAATCTTTCTTGTATAAACCAAAAAATTCTTAAAGCAAAAACTCCTGCAAATGTGTAATATCCAGCTTCCACAGAAATCTGGAATAATGTGAAAATAAACCTAAGATAAAACAGTTTTTTACAGCTCTGAAGTGGCGTGTCATGAAAGATACGTTACATTGAAAGATAAGGTTTTTAATATCATATTGAAACATAACCTGTAACCAATTATAATCTATTCTCAAATCATGCGGATTTTACATCGTGACAGGTTTGGTAAAGGTTGCCCAATATGCGGCCTTGTAGCCCAACTAGATGCCGAAGTAAACCATTTTCTCACGACTTGCAAATGGCACCGTAAGGCCTAAAAAAAGATTTGTAATGCCCTTAAATATCCAATGTCAGGATGGGTAAAACAATTATTTAAGAGTAATTTATCAGGCTTGTTTTGGTTTTTTTTCTTTGTTTTTTTAATATCGTAGTTGTGTGGTATGAATAACGAAGAGGCAAAACATTTTGTAAATTATTTTTGCACCTTTGTTTATTACCATAGATTAAAGTCCAAAGTTTACCGTTTTCTAAAATCCATTTTCCGTGTTGTAATCCGTGTTGTAAAATTTGTAAATCCGTGTTTCATGAATAAAGCTTAAGCAATGATATTAATGTCATAATAAAGTGTTCAATATCGCAATCAATATGCTCTGATCGTAATATTCTCACGAAAATAGGCTGATATTACGATGTTTGAAAGGATGGGTTCATGCCTTGGTAATATCATGATATATCGGTGTTATCAAACAGTATTTTGCTATAAAAATTGACAAACACATCTCATGATTGTTTTTAACATTTATTTCTCTTATAACAATTTTTGTCACATCATACAAAAATGTCATTTTTCGTGTTGTACCTCGGATTCCTGTTTTCCGTAAAATGGAAACCTTTGGACTCTAGCATAGATGTACTATTAGAATGCTGGTGGTTATAAGCCAAAAGCTGTTTATTATAGACAAACTATTTAGGAAATTTTACATGAAACCGTAAGACAAATTAGCTACATGTATTTGAATGGGGCTTTAACTTTTGTCAATACTGCCATTTTCCTTGGGTTTTTTTGCCAAATGTTTTTCTTTTGCCAAACGGTTAAAACACATGTATGAACAAATCTGCCCATGCCCCTTGAAGGGTGGGACAATAGATTGCTGTAATTTATACACCAGAAATACACACCCACATGCTGATGTTAAATGACAGATTTCTTTTTTATAATTCAATTTTTTTTCAGAGCTATTTCCATATTGTGGGTATTCAATGTATCACTTTCATCTGCAAATTGCCCCGCCCATCAACTACGCATCAAATACAACATGGTAAACAAAAAATTTGATCAAACTCTGATGACAACAATTCACCAAAACGAAACTTGTGGATTTTAATCAAATTTCCCAAATTGATGAGCGCCCTACATCTCATCACAAACACTTTCATTTTCTTGTAATACATCCCATTCACTTCCATATCACTAGACTCAAATCTAGAAATTATGGAGACTCCTATTCCCATATCAACTGGTTTATAATATCAAAATGATATGGCTGACACAGGCAGTTTGCCTCCCGCATCTTAATGGTATAAACTGCACTATTATACATGGATACCATTACACTGAATACACATTAAGTGCACTGTGGGTCCTCCGCACGCCACACGCCAACGGTCCTCATCTCTCGGCGTACGTCTTGGTTGTCAAGAGCTTCTCAAACGGCCAGCCTCATTTTGATTTAGGTAGGTCGTGGGTGACCTTTGCATAACCTGACCCAGAAAAAATGTGATACTTCCAAGAGAGATGGATAATTCACTGTATTATAAACATGTGTGCTTAGTCTTCCCTCTGTTATCGATCCGAGTATCTGCCTGCCGTCATGAATACATGCATGAAAGATTTGCTCTCCATTTATTTGCTTCATTCCGTATTCAAATCAATTCCAAAAGTTGGGGAGGATTACTCTAGTTTTGGTGCAAAAGTAATCCTACTTGTACAAATTGAATGTATTATCTGTGCATGTGATTGGTTTAATTTCAATGCCTGGATTTTACAAAATATACAAGAAATTTGGCAATTCCAAATTTGTTCTACTTCAGAGCATGCCATTTAGTAATAAATCTTCTTATTTTCTTTTGTCATAACTTGCCATGAGGATGAAAACACCAAAATTGTTTCTTGTAGGCCGCGTTCATTTCGTTTTGGGGAGCAGTTTTACCAAATTTTTATTATTTGATAAAGGCAGAAAAAAATGACAATTTCAAGCAAAAAATGATGACTAATTTTATTTTTCTCATACATTTGTTTACAAGGAATCTGACATCACTAAATATCCCATGAAAATCAATTTCTTGACACTAACAATTTTCACAGCTAACCTACTCTACACAGGTTTGACAAGTATAAGTAATGAGGCATTTGTTACCATACATCCGGACTCTAAAAATAAAAACCACATTTTGCATAGGTTTTCCAGCAAACAGGAAACAAACAAACTTTTTTTTTCTAAACTGATCTCGAACAGTTGATGCCAGATACATTGCACTGGCACATCCAAATTGATTCATTTCAAGTTGGGATCTGATAATAAGGCACCAGAAACAAATTTGTTCGATCATTGGATCGACCGTCGAAGCTGCTTCGATGCTTGTTATTAATGAACTATCAACTAATTAATCAGAATTAACGCTAAATTCATATTGATCAATATCACTACAGGCACAAATTAATATTTTATCACGATTAATTAAAAATAGTAAATTAATTGATTTAATAAATAATAAGGATCGACCAAGCATCGATGGTCGATCAAACTAATTTGTTTCGATTGCCTAACTTGCAACGTTATGAACTCAAATATCTGTGTACATCCATATCAAAAGGATGCACTTGTTGGCTGCTACATGTGTCTCTTCTTACATGATAATAGCTAGGAATAATACAACACTCATCTCAAGTGGGAGTCACTTCAAATCATTCCCAAGTCATATGGTTTTGGAAAACAGAGAACATTGCTAAACCATGCGACTTGGGGGATGATGTGAAGTGACTTCCACTTGAGATGAGACTGGTATTTATTCCTAGCTTTTATGTGAAAAAAAAGTGCATCCTTTGATATGGATGTACACATTTGATGATAACTTGAATGTCCAATAGCTGCATCAGTAATCGTGCGCTGGAGGACATGACTGAATTTATGAGGGCAAAAGCTACAGTGGGATGGAGGGGCAGGGCAAATGTGTTGACAGGTCATAAAGGATATGGCTAACTCCTCAACATCTCATACTAAATCATGATGGTTTGCAAAATTTGCTGGACAGGGAGATGACAACTATTTTGGTATATTGAAAGAAAGGTCAAGTTGCTTTTCCGCAAACCAAGAGATGGGAGGGAATCATCAGTTTGCATATTGAGAGGGAAAGAGAAATAGAGGGAGAGAGATGGTGCTATGGCAAGTGAGGACAGGGGAACAATACCTGGCACAACACTGCAATTGGTTAATGCAAGATTGGTCCATCAGCAATAGCTGCCAGGTGTCAGATGTGGAGAATACAAAATACAGAAATGATCTACAGGGCAGCTATTCTTGTACTAACCCCTAGATTTGGACAATTCCGACCCACTCCAGGGTATACATGATTACTGCAGCCTCCAACAACCAATCCTTCTAACCCTCTGTTTGATAAAAGTCATTGTATGCATTTTCCCTTATTAATTAGTTCTACAAAAAAAAAAGTAATGTTGAACGGTTGAACCCCATTCAAACCTTACGCCTCAACATCAAAAGCAGCAAGTACAATGTGTGGCTAGTATCGCCTACAGGCTTATTCATCACCACACCATCTGTCATATTATGACACTATTATTATCAGCTACCTACCTAGCCTACTACAAGTGGTGTTCAAAGCTACATTCAGGACATAATGTGACATCACCAACCTAAATGGGCCTTTTGTTGATAAATCGTTAGAACTGATCTTGTTAAAATAAAACTCAAAAGGATAATATTTTCTTTATCTTGAAGAAGTACTCGAATTAGGTGGGACAATCCATGCATGACAAACCCCAGGACACACGCCCACACACCAAGGTACAAAACTCTTACCTGTGTCTGAATGGCACTCGACTTAGGTGGGACAATCCATGTATGACAAACCCCAGGACACACGCCCACACACCAAGGTACAAAACACTTACCTGTGTCTGATTATAATCGATATAGCTGGGACTATCCATGCATGACAAACCCCAGGACACACACCCACACACCAAGGTACAAAACACTTACCTGTGTCTGATTATAATCGATATAGCTGGGACTATCCATGTATGACAAACCCCAGGACACACACCCACCCATCAAGGTACAAAATACTTACCTGTGTCTGATTATAATCGATATAGCTGGGACTATCCATGTATGACAAACCCCAGGACACACACCCACCCATCAAGGTACAAAACACTTACCTGTGTCTGATTATAATCGATATAGCTGGGACAATCCATGTATGACAAACCCCAGGACACACACCCACACACCAAGGTACAAAACACTTACCTGTGTCTGATTATAATCGATATAGCTGGGACTAGCCATGTATGACAAACCCCAGGACACACACCCACCCATCAAGGTACAAAACACTTACCTGTGTCTGATTATAATCGATATAGCTGGGACTATCCATGCTGGGGACCATTCCTTGTTGCTGCGAGTAGTCAAACTGCAAGGGGTCCATATTGACACCTCCCTCCATGGTGTCAATCTGCAGAGGGTTCTGTACAGCAGCGTTTTGATCCATGAAGCCCTGCTCACCACCAGCCTGGGGTCTTGCCTGGTAGTGTCTCTGTTGTTGGTCTGGTGGGTGCGGATTGGAGGGATGTATGGGGTTGTGATGATGCTGTTGCGCTGCCGCTGCTGCGGCCGCGGCTTGCTGTTGTGCTGCCTTGGTGGCTTCATCGACTTCCGTTGGGGAGGGGTTACGACTGCCGTGGCTCTGGTGGCTTCGGGCACTGTTGAAATGATATAAAGAAAATTCAATTTGTTATTACTAAAAGAAAAAGTCTTATCCCCAGCAACAATGGAACTATAAATTTAACAGAAAATAAATCATATCCAATATAAGTGATGGGTCCAAAATGCAGAAAGTTAGCTAAATTATAAAGAAACGATTCCGAGCATTGGTCATCAATCGCCATTCCTTCTCCACTTATAACCAATGCTCTGAATGAGCCAGTCATTAATTTACCCACTTCTACCAATAAGCAGGATACACAACATATAACTTCAAATCATTAATAACCAACTTTGTAACAAAAATGACCCAGAAATCAAAACTTGACAGGCCCTGCAATGCTGCACATTTAGGCTTTGATATAAGAAGGGTCCTTGGGCAAGGACTACTGAATTTCTTGAAGGGCCCTCAAGTGTCTGTACCTAACATGCTTATCAACTTCAAAAGACAGACCTGGAGGGCCCAAAAACAATTTGACTTTATTTTGAGGGCCCTCCCCCCCGACAAATAAGGTCTGCTTTTCAGGGTAAAAAATGTTCCAAGCCTGGCTCCATTTAGTAATCATTCTACATACACAGCATAGCGATATTTTTAGCGGTAATAATTTTTGATGAATGACTTTAACTATTCTGCACAAATCTGTGATTCCTTGTATGAACATGTTTTCAAACATCTAATCATTATAAAACCTATGTGTCAAACAATGATTTACAAGCTAGCTAATCTAGATTATGAGCAGATCCCCATTTGATTGGAGCACCAAAGCACATGTACACACATTAATCCCCGTCATATTTGCATTTTCAATATTTCGCATAGCAACTCGCTGAAAAATAGCAACTCGGCTGACAAATGGGCTGACTTTTACATAATTTTTCATGAATACTAATGGTAGTCTTTCAGCATAACATTTTATTATCCTGATCATTAAACAAAACAGCAAGCGCACAGCTGCAGCTCCATTGCTGCTTTTTTGAATTTCATTACTGTGACTGTAATAAAAAAAAAAGAACATCCCCACTAGATGTGAGTGGTAATAATAATTTATTATAGCAATAAAATTCATATGAACATGTAGAGAATATTGTAATGATACCACCCGACCCCACTTGTGCAAAAAAACAAAATTGTAGTTATCGAAAGATTACTGCTTGACTGAAATTTGGTGTAATTCAGAAAGTTTTAACATCATTTCCTGCAGATTAAATTAAGGATCTGTTTAAATGGGTATCAAATTTGAAAATTGACAAATTCAGAATTTACATCTTTTCAAATCGCACCAAATTTCATTCAATCTCTCTCTGTAGTTTCATCAAGACAGCACCCATCACGTTTTTGTCAGTTTTATAGTCATAATAAATAATTTTGTTCACAATTCTGCCCACCCAATCAAGTGGGGACTTTCTTTTTTTGAGGTGTTTCTATTCCATGAAATGAGGTAATCATTGATAATGATATATGTGGAGAGTATTACAAGAGCTTTGCATTGAATATGTGAGTCACTTATATTATCACAATAGTGCATTGAATATAGTTTGCAAATGATGGCATTAATAAATCTGTAGCACTCTTTCCTCTCTCAGCGGGCATATTTTGACTAGATTCGCAAATTACTCACACATGCGATGCATGCTTGTTGTTTGCTCCAGGATATTAAGTATTTGATACTCCTGAAATATTGAAGGGGAATTCCCATCTGCAGGAAATTCTCAGTAGTGCTATTTTCTATTAATCTGTTACAAGTGTACTAAGTATTAAGACACCTTCCATTACAACTGGGTTTAAGGGGTACTACACCTGTGGTAAATTTGTGACTATTTTTGCATTTTTCTCAAAAATAATAACACACTAGTAACAAAAGTTATGTATATTATTGGGGCAAGGAATCCAATTACTATACTGAAATTTCAGTGACTCAAGGCAAGCGGTTCAGTATTATATGATTGGAAATGAGGTACATCCTAGCGGTACCTCTTTTCTTATCATAAATAACGAACCGCTTGTCATGGGTCACTGAAATTCCAGTGTAGCAATTGGATTCCTTGCCCCTATAATATACGTAACTTTTGTTACCGCTGTGTTATTAGTTTGTGAGAAAAATGCAAAAATAGAAACAAATTTATCGAGGGGTGTAGTACCCCCTTAAATTGATAGGAGCATCAATTTTCATCGTCTGTGTGCATTAATTACCGTTTATTTCATGGGAATGTTATTTTGTGAATTAATTACAGGCATGAGAATTGATTTCCATGACAAAACAGGAAATATCTGAAAAAAAGCAGGAAAAAGCGCACAAAATGTGACAAAAATTCTATAAAACGGGCTAAAAATGAATAAAAATGTGGAAATCTGAACAAAACTAGAATTTCGCGGTTCTCGACCTGCGCGGTTCTCGACGCAAAGCATCGGCCACAATGCCTCCACCTTGACGCCCATCATTTTAACCGGTGCAATTTCACTTGACCCCAAAATGACCTTCACATTCTTTGTCTCACTAAGGTGGCTGTTCCCACCAAATTTCATTAACCTGCTGCAGTCTATGGCGATTTGACCCCAGATGACCTCGAATGACCCCAAAATGACCTTGACATTTTTGGCTTGTTTCAGTGGTCATCCCCACAAAATTTCATGAATCTGCGACAATCTATGGCAATTTTACGTTTGATGACCCCAAAATGACCTTGACATTTTTGCCCTGTTTCAGTGGTCATCCCCACACAATTTCATGAACCTGCGACAATCTATGGCAATTTGACTTCCGATGACCTTGGATGACCCCAAAATGACCTTGACATTTGTTTCCTCCTACAGTAGTCGTTCCCACCAAATTTCATGAACCTTCAACAATATATGGCCATTTGACCCCGGATTACCCCAAATGACCTCACAATGACCTTGCGATTATGCAAATTTTGCGCTGAAAAGCAAATCAGGTCAAGAACCTCTGGCTGTGCTACTCTCTGCCAAGTTTCATCACTGTAACTCGTACAGATCTCCAGATAATCTGTGCACAAGGTTATTTGGCTTGATATGCATAAATTATGTAAATTAGGTACTTAATTACCATATTTTGCGACAAACACCTGCTAAAATTTGGAGACCCCCAATTGCCACCCCTCCACCAAATTGCATCACTATACGCCTTACCAGTTCCGAGAAATTGCACTCACACGCTCGGACGGACGGACAGATGGACAGACAGACGGATGGAAGGACAACCAGGAAACATAATACCTCCGGTGGAGGCATAAAAAACAGGAATACCTGCTTGGGCAGGAAAATTCTCATGCCTGTAATTACCATGCGAGTTATTGCGATCCCTAGCAAAGATGTTTGCATATTATGAGCTTTTTACTGCGGCATTTTCTAATGGGTTTTTTTTTATTATTATTATTTTTTGTCTGCTTGTGTATCTCAATTTCACAACGGTATATTGGGTCATTCCAGTTGAAATCCATACACCCCCATGGAAAGACACAGGGAGTCTGAATTTCAAATGGGTTTACCTGAATGAATGACTCGGACTAAACCTACACCCAGTGTGGGAGAATAAAGTTGTGTCTTCAATACGGGGAGTATGGATTTCAACTGGAATAAGCCACTTGGCAAGATACCGTCACATAATACAAGTAACAGTGAAAATGATAGATATTCAAACAAGTTTTCAATGTGTGTATATACCAGATTTCAATTCAGTCTAAGGTTTTCAGCTTGGGCCAAATTGGCCCTCATATCTGGGCCAATTTCTCAACTTTCTGGGTCAATAGAGCACCATTATCATAAGGAGGGGAAAACTGGTGTGTAGCCTTAAAATAAATAGCGAAAAATTATGCAGTAAAAACAAGTACTGTAGATAATCCTAGATTAGATTTGTTTCTAGCACTTTATATCCCTGGTGAACAGCAACAGCCTGATAATCTAATGTAATGGTAATATATTTCATATGTAGGTAATGGGGTCATACTTGACACACACATAAAATACAACCACACTGGGGATTAATTGAATGATGCTTCAGGAAAATTAATATAACTTAGTACAATCATCCCTGGTACAATTAATAAGAAGTTTATGGATCCCAGAAAGGGCTAGGTCGTAAAATTTTGTTCTGCATATTTTGATATTTCATTCGGCATGATATGCCTATATCTCATCAACTTTTGAATGAAAAATACAAAACAAAGTGGTCAATAGATGTGAAATTTTGTTTTGCATGTTTTGATACTTTATTTCGCTAACTAAATAGCTATTTAAATTTTTAAAAAAGAGAGCTTTTCACAAGAGTGATAAAAATGTACATTGACTTTTCCCTCAAAGCATGCAGATATTGAAAATAGCGGAGTGAGGGTTCATCTGTCAGGCTGTATGAGTCCGTAACAATATGCAAAGGAAATCGCCTTGAAAGAGGAAATATCCAAATTTGCCACTTTTGAAGCTCTACCTTTTGTCATAAATGCGTATAGCTGAGTGGGAGAAAGTCGCATGCGGTATAAAGCACATAACAAAATATGCCATCTATTTATCACTTTATTTTGTCATTTAGATTTAGTATCTTTAAGAATTGCTTTTAAAAGGGCATTTTGGAATATCTACTGAAAAATGTCATAAAAAGAGGATGCTAGGATCACGAAATCCTCCTTAAAGTGTATGGATACTTTTTGTGCACAGTAGAGTACATTGCAATGTGGAAAGCTATATATTGCAACATGACAAAGAGACAGTTCAAATAATAATATGATACATTATGCATACATTAGTAAACAAATTTTCCTGATTTGATTAGGGAATACAGCTATTCAATGAAAATAATGTTTTGTACTCCGACTTGAGCAATTTGTCTCTTCTTCATTCCTATATAATGGAGAAATCCACAAAGCATGCATTCAAATGCAAACTAGGTCTTTAATTTTCACAAAACTATTCAAATTCCTAAGTATTACATGCCTAACAAATGGTGTAAAGGAAAATAGATGCGAAAAACAAAATTTCAACATAGACTAATGATTAGACTCAGGTTGTAGTTCATTTTTGGTTTTATTATAAACACCAACACCAAAAAAACAGTTGTATTACAGTAGAGAGGGAATACTAGACATTCATTTAAAAAAAATTGATTATCCCACCCAGCACAGTATACAGTGTATGTAATTCCCCCTGTGAATTGCATCTTATAACCACAAATGCATCTTATAACCACAAATGACATTTTTATTTGCACTTAAATAAAACTGGGTTGCAATTTTTGCTCTGAAATCGTGCTTCAGTCCAAACTCTTCTGTATGGTCCGTACATTAGATTTACAAACAACATTGCTACATCATGAGCATCCATGTTAGGCTTAAAAAATCTTGAAATTCTGAGACTTCCAAATTTTTTGCATCCGTGTAAATTTTTCTTCTATAATTTACAGTACTCGTCCATCAAGTCCTGGTCAACTCTCCCATGGATCACTCTGGGAACCCAATATACTGACTATTGTAATTAAGTTTGAGACATAGCAACACTTATTACGCTTGCTTAAACTTCTTATATATCTAACTATTAATCATGCTTGACTTTGGCTAACATAAGACAAACTCAATGCTCGACCACGTATAAAAAACCACCTCCATCATATTACACTCTGCACTTGTCTTTTCATCGCTAATATTTAACAGAGGATGCGGCGTTCATTGATCTTCGGTTTTATAACTTGCCAGGCGAGACCTTGGGCTGTCGACGATCCACCTTGCATGTATACAACTTGTCCATGAACAACATGCTTAGAACCATGGAGACAGTCTTTTATTAGCTTTTCTTTCGCTGGATTATAATTAGAATGTTTTACGCAACCTACTGATTGTCTGCGACAGTATGATGCACACCGTTGACAAGCGCAGGTGATGCATTGCATAACTTGAGGCAAAAACAACCTGCATTTTTTTATTTTATTTACTAAATAGGCTAATGAAGCTCAAGTGTCTAATTTGCTGTACCGGTATACATTAAAATTCATGTACTTTTTTTTTTTTACTTTTGCAAGAGTGAATTTTTTTTCTTTTCAGATTTTGGTGAAAAATGCATGAGGCCTCCTTTTATCAAATGTTCCAGGGACTGCCTTTTGAGGGGCTCTAGCTCTCTGCTGCTCTCCTTAAATCTGATATAGGAGAGTGGTTTTTAGCTCTCCTTAATTGAGCATTCTCTCCTTACATTCTATTGTAAATGCTCTAAACAGCTCTCCTTGAAGGCTCAAGAAGAGCTATTTAATGCTCTCCTGTAAATTCCAAAAAGATAGTCCCTGATGTTCAAAATAACCATCATAATGAAAAGAAAAATTTTGCGGCCTGATATTAACATAGTTGCTTGGGCGTAGATTATGAATTATCCACTCCTAAAATCAGAACGTGAAATTATTCATAATTTCATCTTCTACTCTTAATACTAAATAGGCCTCATTTGCATATATGCATACTAATTATAGCAAATTCTTACCTATACGGTGCAGCGTCCTCCTCGGGTCCTTTCTGTGGGTTGCCATTGGTGCTATTTTCTACGGCCTTTCCTTATCGCCATCGCCTTCAAGCGGTGAGGCGTCTTGCTTTTCTTGCTTCCGTTCTTCGCTGCTTGTTGTTGCGCCTGTTCTAATACTTCTTGTGGTACGCCTTCGGGACGATTGGCCTGTAATGAGAAGGGTTCAAAACATTTATTTATTAGCCTCTAAGAACTATTTTGATTGGTTAGAAAGCAGGCTATATCAAATATTGAACCAATCAGAGATGTGGTAAAAATAAGTCTGTACTGCTGAAAGCTTAAAATTCCTGAAAGATCTATTTTGATTGGATCATTATATCCTGTAAAGTGCCCGCCCCCCAACTTTTCAAGTGATAACTGTCTAAGCACCTGTAGTGTAAAACTAAATCCATTTGTAATAATTCTGAATTCAGATTTGTACATTTATGTGGATTTAACTGACTTTCATATAATTTTCATTATCATTTTCATTATAACCAAACCTCAAAATTGACCTTTAATGACTGTGAATTTCCTGGCTATCCTCATAATGCACACATTTTTATCAAAAAATAATCTTACATTTCATAATTTGAAGCCTTTTTTTCGCAGCCGATTCATATTTTTAAACAGTGAACAGAGAATGAAGGCATAATCATTTCCTCTCACTTGTAATGCCACACAACATAAATGATACATATTCTGTGATTTCCCCTTGAATTTTCCAGCAGACCTTTATACAGGTACTCACTACTGTGACAGGGCAAAATACAGTGAACTTTTGTTAATACTCCCATTGGGTGAATATGATGCTAAATTTAAAAGCTCCAGATTCTTCCTTTGCACTTATCCTTCCCTCTCAAGAACTTGATTAGCTTGAGAAACACTACAGATTGTAAGAAATATGGCCAAGATCACTGACTGCTTTATGCAACTCCTGATGAGTAAATTGCACAATTTCAATTTGTATAATATTCTGCTTATCTATCTGCTCTAAAGGACTGGAAAAAAATATTGATTTTCTGGGATGGCAAGCAAAATTTCACTCCATGAGAGCACAATGTACTTCTTATGGGGAAGCAAAATTTCCATCCAAATCCCAAAAATTTCACAGGAATCTGCTTCCTGGATTCCACATTTTGTCACCGTCTGCTCTTCCACCAATGGATAGGGGCAATTTGACTCAAATGCATTTCATTAAAGATTGCAAATAACTTTAGGAGCATATGTGGTCGAGTGGATATTAGGCGCCTGACTCATAATCCATCTATAGGTTGTGAGTTCGAACCCTGCTTGTGTCAACGTGCTGTAACCTTGGGCAAGGCACTTTTCCTCATTGCCTACAGGGGGGAGGGGGATGTTGCCACTGATTAAGCTGCTGCCTGCAAATTGCATTGTGTCTGTTTAGGTGTGATGTAAATTCTAGTCAATTTGACCTGCGGATCACCATTAAGAGTTTGAAATAAACCTGAATTTCTTTATTTTTTAACTTACTCTGTTGTTTTAGAAGTGTTAATCAGTGGCTAGATCCCTATCATATGCTGCACTTGCATTTTGTATTAAACCATTATTTCTCAATTTGAGAGCCTCGCTTGAGCGACAATTACAAGTGTGTAAACTGACATGTCCTTTTATCTTCTAAGGGAACAATCCAAAATGTTACACTTCCCACAAATAATACCCAATTGTCACTGTTAAAAATCTATTTGAAGTGATGTAGTGACCCCACAAATTTTCACTTGCATGCTATGTGATTTTCTACAGCTCCTCCTACACGCATTAGCAGCAGAAATACATTTCCGGAAACACTTCACTTAGAGCCGCTTGACCAATATTTTGGGCCAGACTCATTGATCAAATCAAGTCAAATAAGAGGAGATGGATACTCCGGTTCTTGCTACCGTACACGGCTGCCCATACATCACACCTGCAATGGGCTATTCCTGTTAAAATCCATACACCCCCTATGGAAGACACAACCTTAATCTCTCACACAAGGAGTGTGAATTTCAAATGGAGTCATCCATTCAGGTAACCCCATTCAAAATTTACACCCCCTGTGTGGGAGATTTTAGGTCATGTCTTTCACAGGGGGTGTCTGGATTTCAACTGGAATAGCCCTATTTGAATGGCAGGCCTGAGGTGATGAGCGTGAACAAGTTTGGAGAAAAATACAGGTTTGATCTGAACCTTGATCTTTTCAAAAGGTTGACAGTTTGCTTGGGACAAGAGTCACAAGAATAAAAGCATGAATATGTCAAAATTTTACTTTTCAAGATTCTGATAATAATAGAGCTAGAAAACATGCTTGTATGACATCAAAATTGTTTTTGCGCCACAGCTATGGTTTTGATGTTATGGTACTATTTGTTAAGGGTTCTATATGAAAGTCAGTACAATTCTGAGTTAAATCAGAGAAAATAAAAATCTTGATTTACATTGCATCGTTTACACCAAATACAATATGCAGAATTAAATTATCATCAATTCAGTTCTTAAAAAGTTTTTTAAATTTAAATGAAGGTTATATGGTCACCCTAATTTAAAAAAAAAATAGAAAACTTAATTTCAGAATCTAGACAATCTAAGCCCTTTATCTCCAAAATAGGTCTGCAGACATTTTCTGTTTGTGGGAGATGCCATATTTTATTTCCAAAATCAACAATTTATCATTATTGTGCACCACTTTACTGCAAATGGCAAACAATTATTTCAAAACAGAAAATGAATTGAGCATAGGTCGTTCTTATTTTTCATTTTAACTACGGCACTTTAAACACTGCCTCGGGTAAATTATCTTGAAAATAGCCACAACTCAAGGACCCTCAACCTAAAAACGTGGCCCAATTCATGTCCATTGCGCTATTCCAATTAAAATCCATACACCCCCTATGGAAGACATTACCTTAATCTCCCACACAGGGAGTATAAATTTCAAATTTAGTCACCCATTCAGGTAACTCCATTTGAAATTCACACTCAATGTGGAATTAAGGTCATGTCTTCCATAGAGGGTGTAAGGATTTCAACTGGGATAGCCTATTCTCACCAGGTTTTAGTGCCACAACAGCATGTCTTGCTTGACCTAAATACAAGTGCGTCAATTTGTTTCTTGAAATTTGCTGTAATTATATCACTTCAAAATAATAACAACAAAACAAATGGGATTGCTGCCCTTCTGGGATTATTATTATACAAACTTTGACTAAGTAATCAGTTTGATAGAAAAACAAGAATTTATTTACTTAGTTTTTTCCAAAGCTGGATAAAATTGTTTAAATTACTGTTGCTTCTATTGAACAGCCAGGGACATACTGAATTGCACTGCTATCCGTTAAATAGAAGCAAAAGTAATTATATAACTTATAAGTAATATAATGACTTTGTGTCATTTTTTTATTCAATAACTTTCTACATAATTTTGTTTAAAAAATCCAGATGTAGCAGTTCAAATTAGCAAAGCGTAAAACTGAAATTGCATAAAAATGTCCACTTTTACATTAACACTCAATCTCATCAGCACTTACAAATGCTGCTCTTCTGTGGTGTGGATCCTTGCCGCTGCGGGGACTACGCTAATACATACTCGGCCATGTTAAGACCCAGACCACTTGTGTCTGACCTCGGCGACATGATCTGATTCTCTGGGCCCTGAACGTTCCGGGGGACAGCCCGCGTCCTGGTCCTCTCTGTTGCACCATAATTGGCTGCGACACAGAGTGCTCTGAAGGAGAAAAAATAGAAGAATTATCATCTGTGATTTTAGTGAACAATTTGTCACTTTTAGGTAACACTGAAACTGTAGAAGAAGTTAAATCCATAGAGAGTTGGGTCCTACTGGGACCAGGCTCAAGTTCAAGCAGTTTGGGATGACTTGTCTGATGGTGCATTACCCCAAGCATTGCTCGGTGCCCACTGGTTGCTTACGAAGCTGATGTTGTCCCCCTTAGTTACCATGAGCTATGGGGATCACTAACTCTAGGAAGCGTGTTTAAACAGTTTAGGATGACTTACCTGATGGTGCATTACCCCAAGCATTGCTGGGTGCCCACTGGTTGCTCAAGAAGCTGATGTTGTCCCCCCTTACCATGTGCTATGGGGATCACTAACTCTAGGATGTGTGTTCAAACAGTTTAGGATGACTTACCTGATGGTGCATTACCCCAAGCATTGCTGGGTGCCCACTGGTTGCTCAGGAAGCTGATGTCCCCCTTACCATCATCCCCGGATTCCCAAATCTTTTTGTTTGGTGGTACAATCTGCAATGAGAGATAAAAATAGTAAAAAATCATTATTATCAGTTACAAAATTTAGCTTTGCTAGGCTTGTGGTATAATTTAATTTCCGAGATATGACTTGCAGTTACAGAGAATGTTTGTGTGTGTGTCACTCATGGAGGGCAAAATAAAGAGTGCCGTCAGGTCTGAAGAAGAGACATGTACAGATATGGTAGCTTTTACAGTGCACCAACAATTGTGACTACTTTTTGTTCTATTGAACTGTAAAATTTTCAGTTGGACATACTTCATTTCAATATGCATGTAAATCAGCACAGCATATAATGGTCACTGTCTCTGTTGACACCTACATGTAGAAATGATTTGGAAGTACCTTCAATTTAGGTTATATAGTTTTTAGAGTTTTAATAACAAATTAATGCCATACCAGATGAAACTCAAATTTGAAGAAACCACTTGCATCCCAATTAACTTTCAAACTCCTCTCTACACCAGAGTCAAACAAATGATTTCTCAAATCAGTTGAAATCACATTGCAAAGAAACAACTAATTCCAGCATGAAGCATCCAAATGTTATGTAACATAATTATTCATGCATCCTCCCCTCCTCCCACGATGACACTGCACCTGCACCACCAAGTGCACTACATTGACAATACCTAGCAGTATCATATCAGTACATGTGATGTAGCTCAAATCAATCTATCCCAGTTGTCGGCGGAGAGCGATATAAAGACAGAAAAAGAATTGATAAAACTAATTGAGTACCCTGACACACATTAGTGAATCAAATCGCATACAAGTTGCTCCGAGGTGAAAACGAAGCCATGTGACTTCTTGAATAGACTGACATCGCTCTCATGCAATCACCTCATCACCCGAATGCAAAGATTTATAATACATGAAACAACTGAACTTGAATCTTGGTAGTTGAGAGTATTTGAGCAACCTGTCGCCAGAAGCATTTTTTCAGAGAGACAGCCATCTCGTTAGTAATCACTCGATGTTCAAATCATGTGTCTTTATCATGGAGAGATAAAATGCTGTGTTTGTAAAACAGTGAACGCAAAATGCAGGCTAATCAAGTGTTGGGGAAAAATCTCAGCACTTTCATAACCCCCACTTTATCCTATCAAAATGGAGATTTAGGCATCAAAAGTATGCTTCTATGAAACGTGTTTTGTTCAGATGTTCTGAATGTAGTTTGTGATAAATCCCCCACGGTGGTTACCAAGAGTACTGTTCTATGAAGTAGAATGCAAAGTAAAACCTTTCTTAAATAATTAAAGTTTACAACTTTTGATCCAATTACAAGAAAATTATTCCTACCTCTCGGAATTTTCAGATGGTTAGGTTACTCCATCTTTCATCAGTGAGACTGAGACTGTGAACTTGAATTCATATTTCAGTAGCATGTATGATGGGATGTGATTTTGGCTCTGAGAAAACCTATGCTCTGAGCCAAATGTGGTTTGGTGCAATCTACTTGACAACATGGGTAAACATGAAATAATAACAGCTTCCATTGATTCAAGATCAAATATCTCACATAATTTGACCTATTTTTCTGCATAGCTTAAGGTACAGGTATATTGGATGTAAACTCAACCAATAAAGTATCGAAACGATTATAGATGGCTAGATATATCGGAAACTGAAATATATAGCAAAAACTTCTTTAATGTATATAAAGCGCAGCTTTCTCCTGCGCATTTTGATACCTCTTTTGTTGCTCTACGATATCATTTGGTTGAGTTATGGGCGCTTGAAGGGCATCAAGTCAGATTTTGAAAGTTGCACTTAGCTCCTATTCAAGCCAAATGCTTTCGTCGTGTACACACACACGCACAAAATCAAGACAGATGACACCGATGTGCTCTGTTTACTTAACCATGAACTTTACTTTATTTTACTCCTTCGACTTCCAACTTCAATACTTGCTATACCCTTTACTTATCTCTGACTTATCTCATGAACTCTTTCTGCTGACATCTCAATGCTCCAATACTTGGTGTGCCCACCATCAATGTCTACCACTGCCTGGATTCGTCGTCGAACGCATTAGACTTGAATAGGAGCTAAGTGCAACTTTCAAAATCCGACGTGAAGCCACTCAAGCGCCCATAGCTCAACCAAATGCTACCGTAGAGCAACAAAAGAGGTATCAAAATGCGCAGGAGAAAACTGCGCTTTATATACATTTAATAGGTTTTTGCTATATATTTCAGTTCCCGATATATCTGACCATCTGCAATCGTTTCGATACTTTATTGGTTGAGTTTATGATGGTGTCATACATCAGGACATGGACATCACGTAATGCTTCTAAACTGTCATTTTTGCCACTATCCAATGCAACTGCAAAATCTCTCAACATGAGATGCTCAGAAACATTTACATTCTTATACAAATATTTTCACTAATTAAAAGTGTTAATTACACAATTCTACTAACAAAATGTATTTATACCAACAGTTTTGGGTATTTTTGTCAAAAAAAATGGTAGAAAAAAATTAATTTGTCAGTGTCTGGAACAAAAATATGCACTGCAAAACTAATGTGTGCTTGCAGCTTTGAGACTTACTTTAATTGTTTCGGCCTTTATAAACAAGATAAACTGAAAATCTCAATAAATCTTATTTCCGACAAAGCAAACACTTGCACTCTACCTGACTTCATTCAGGGAAATCAGATTACACTACATCTGTGCTTCCAATGTATTTACTATAATCGGTTGTAGCAAGACATATGAACCATGTTATTTTGTCTGGTCATGCAATTAAGTCAATGAGCTGTGATCTCACAAATTAGTCTCCAAAAACCTCTCCAGATGTATGACATTATTTACATCACTTTCCTTGAAAGTGAAGGACGCATCTTGCACAGGTATTGTAAGGGATGAAACCAAAACTCGATCGCCGGTTACAGTACCGGTGCCACAATAAGCAGGACAGGGTCAAACTGGCAAAAAAAAATAATTATATTTTCAGGCAGCCCAAAACTACAACCCTAACCTAACTGCTCTACACTATCTATTTAGCATAAATTTTATGGTCAATTGAATTCTTCCCATGTGTGTCTATTCCTCATCTGAAAATCACTTTGCTCAGAGACAAAGCAAATCATAATGTATTTCAATGAAAAGACAAACAAAATGTGCAGGTGCTGTATTAAAATAGAGCTTTAATTATTCGTACAGAAACCAGTATTTTTGCTCGCTTTCCTGTCCTTTTTAATGAGGAAAATTGAATCATTTTTCTTTTTGCTTTATTTTTGCTTTCCCTGTAAAAGTATATCACTCAATATTTAATTTTAAATACAAATTGGTTTAATTTTAATGAAAATATTGTTTCACCTTTCAAAGCAGCCATTTAATCTTTTTTTTTTTGCCATTTATACTGTATCTTTTGATACCGTTAGAGCAGCTGTAGGCCTATTCACGCTGTTCTTAGTTACAACCCTGTCTTGAATTGTAAATGCAATGAATTTTTTCATTTTTCAAATAAAAAATTCACTTGTAGTAAATCGTTCAATTTTGCTATGCAGTTTTTTTCATGCAGCACAATTTTATCAAGGTCATTTGCAATGATTCCCAGGGCATAGAACAAAAAACATTATTTGATCAAATGATAATATTCAATAGGCCAATATGCAAAAGACTAAAACAAAAATAGATTTGGATTTTATAATATCCCGGGATAAGGGTCATATAAAACCAGCAGATTATGGACGCCTGAAAATAAAGCAGTTCAAGGCTAAATCATGTAATGCATGCAATCCTTGTAAAACACAAAAGAACAAATATGGACTGGACCTGCGTTCATGTAATATTTATAAATGTCTCTGATTTAATGTGCGCTACACCTAAGTACCAGCACATTTCAACATTTATTCTGCTGTCATAAAGAAAAAATCAGAATCATTTCCACTAACAACTGATGTGCAGGTACTCTCAGCAGACTAATTGTGATTACCCCCAGCAGTTCCCCATTTCAGTTCAGGGGTGCTGTGAATTCAGACTCCTCTGAATTCAGAGACCCGGTCTGTGAAAACACATACCCGGGTTTGCGATTTCCAGTGTTGGAAGACTTGAGTCCATGACTCGGGACTCCGGCAGTAATGACTCAATCTGTGACTTCAGAGGTGTCTTTGAATTCACATCGCCCCAAAACTGATTTTACACCTGGGTGGAGTTGAAGCAATTCGCCAGCAAAGTGGTTACATAACTGATAACTCCCTGGTAACTGGATCACACATCTTTTGGAATTGGTAGTACATGTCATAGACTTTGTGTTATGACCATTTCGATCGTGGTGCAGTACTCAAAAGCATGATCCTGTTGACACAGTGATAATCGGATTACGTAACACCTCACTGGCGAAGTAGAAATTAAGCCGTCTTGCCCAAGGACGCAACACACTGGTCATGGTGGGGCGCAAACCCGCAACCTTTCATTTATGAAGCTTGCTCCTAAACCATTAGGCCACCGTCTTCCCAATATATAATGCATACATGTACAGAGAATTGTGATTTCTTGTCATCTTCGGTAGATAGCACAACAATCATTTCAAAAGAATTGTCTATATTTAGCTTTAAAAAACAAAGATATGGTTTACAAATACCTTTTGTACTATGCAACAATGATAGTGTGACATTACACTAGTGAACAGTACTTACAAAATTTCATTTATTCAATACAAAAAAACAACTAATTTTAAACTAAAATTCTTGCTAATGGCATGTGTTGTCCATCAAAAAGATGCTCAAACTGGGGACACATTTGCTTATTGTCATCCATAGGTCCTTGGAGAACTAAGAGCTATGGAGTATGGATGTGGATAATAGCTTCTTTGTTCAGTTTTTCAGAGAAAAATATCTGTTTAAAGTTGTCAGTTGAATTCCATTCTACATATATAATGGCCCCTAATAACACCAACTAGAAGTTAAAAAATAACCATTGTTTTTTTTAAAACAAGATGTTTTTGACCCCCTTAATTTGTGTTTTTCTGGTACCGTAACGCATGTGTACGCTTTGAAACTTAAGTGTTCCGCCGGGCTTAAAAAATTACAAATTTAAAAACGTATGAAACAGTTTAAAATTGATGAAGTGCAATAACATGTGCAGTGCAAGAAAATGAACACTGGAATACAAAGCTCAATACCAACCTACATCACGTACATGTAGTCAAGCAGACAAATTTTTCCCCCAACTGATGGAAACATATGAAAAATTGCATTTTTTTTTTCAATTCCTTTTCAACATACATAATTGAATGAGTCTTTTAATTCTGATACTCATCAAACGACATTCATCGCCAACAAAACAATAATATCTTTCCCCCGGATTCTTTCATGCTCCACGTGTTACAGCGTGTGTTTACACGTTTGAAATCGCCCGGGCAAGAAACGTTCACTTTGCTTGCCTGTTCTTCCCCCTTGATTGAAGCCTTGCACGTATCTATGGGCTATTCCACTTGAAATCCATACACCCCAAATGGAAGACATAACCTTAATCTCCCACACAGGGAGTGTGAATTTTGAATGGGGTTACCTGAACGAGAGACTCCATTTAAAATCTACACCCCCTGTGTGTGAAATTAAGGTCAAGTCTTCCACAGGGGATGTATGGACTTCAATTGTAATAGCCTGTGACAACATCTAGACATGGGGTTAAATCTTGACAATGTCGTGTTTTTGAGTGAAGAAGAAGAATAACAAAATCGGTATGTTCTATCTGCTTACAATGACAAAACCTCCGGCAAAGAGGAGCTGGGGGTTGGCTAGGATATGACCGAGGTTGATTTCATCTCTAGGGGTATCGCTACGAGGAAAATGTTCTATTTCAAAAACCATCAGTTCAACGACCTTCATTCATCAATAATAGCTTTAAAATGACCACTTGTATGTTGAGTGTGATTTTTTTGGTACCTAATACATTCAAAGGTCACTTTGTGAGAGTGTAAACATAGGGATCAATGAACTGTGCCTGTTAGATTGACATTGTATTACACTCTGGCTGACTGAATGAGGAATGGGGGCACCAATGGAGCCACTGGGTCTTAATTTCCATTGAATGAAAAAATTATTCCAGTCTGTCAATTCTATGATAATGAATCTCCATAAACAATAAAATGCCATCACTTTTAAGCCAAATTTTCATATATTATTTTTTTCAATTAAGTTTAAAATAATCAAACAAGCTATCACTGAACCTGTCATTATATCAAATTAATTTCTCATCAACGCTTACTTGCATACGTCGTCAAAATGAGTTCTATGCTCTCTTGAGATGCTATAATTGCTCCCAACAAATTAAAACCTACAGCAAAAAATTTGCAGAGAGCTCATCAAGAACATACCAGATCACGACCCATCACGTTTATTACATGAGGGCATGTTAGCCGGGTTAATCAGATACAGTTAGTCTACTTTTCTCATAACAAATCAATTTTGTTTTCTGACAATGGCGATTTGGCGATCGGTACAATGTAGTGAATGTACACACGTACAGGTTGTCTAATGAACTCTCTTTCAAGTGCATTTCACAAAGTAGACCTTGCCTTACTTAAATCTGGTTTAAAGTTATCATGGTTATGACAGACTCTCAACTCTAGTCAAGTATCAATATAGCTTTAGTGACGAGCCTGAAGCGTAGGTTTTGCGCTCGCTTAACAGCAAACCTGGAAGTTAACCGGAAATCACTAATTCTATTCAAAGTTCAACATTTTGTGTTATTTTTCAGTTTTACCTATAAACAAACTTTTCGGGAATTAGCATTGTTACATGAGACCTTTACTAATATAATAAGTGCACCTCTTTCGAAAATGTCACCCCTCCCCGCCTGGGCATTAAATAAGGGTGTCTACGTTTACACGTTTCACGTTTAACCAACCGTAAAATGCAGTATCCGTTTAGGAAAATCACTAACCGTTTAAACGTTAAAAAAGTTTCAAAGTTTTCGAAAGTTTTTTTCGACTGGACCTACCGTATTGTGTGTAATAAATGCCCCAGAGGCGTTGTATTTTTCCAAAAGGGCTGCTTTTATTGGAAATGAATTGAAAAAAACTTTAAAATCAGGTTAAATTTCCCGATGGTGCTCCTGTAGAAAGGAGGGTTTACACAAGTACCTGATAATGTCAGCGCCCACAGTACAGCGTGTTAATGATATTTTTGTGATAAATACAACAAATTTACACCTGTAAGTACATCATCAAGCAATAATCTGGTGAAATTCTACCATAATTAGGCAATGAAATGGATGGAAGTTTGAGTCGTAGTAGGTTTTGTCCATGCAATTGAATTTAGTGATCGTCAATGACATGACTGATGCAAGTTTTAAGCTTACTCAAAGTCAAACAATATGGCATGGAAATGTTTGCATTTTTGTCAATTTTTCATTGAAAAATTGGAGGGGGGGCGTTTATCAGAGGGGGGGGGTGTTTATTACAGACAATACGGTAGGTCCAGTGGTTCTCCATAGTTGCCGAAAACTTTGAAAAAAATTTAATTTTTTTTAAAGATTTTTTTTTACATACGTTTACACGGTTAACCGACCGGATTGTGGTCCGTTTAAACGGTTAGACAAATAACCGTTAATTTACACCCCTAGCATTAAATGGGAGTAAATATGGTATGAGCTTTCTCCTGTCCTCAATTTTCATAGGATAAAGTAGATACCGTATTTCGTCGAATAAACGCCCGGGGGGGTTACATTTTCCCAAGGGGGGGCGTTTATTAGAGGTCATTTTTAGCACGAAAATTCCCGTTAAAATCATTAGGTAAGCTTAAAAGTCACGCTAAAATGACGAACTATGACCTTTTGACACTGACTTTTGGTTCACTTCCAGGTTCGGATGCAGATTTTCTCTGCTACTCGCGACCATGTGAGCAACTTGGTAAGCTTACTACACAAGATAGCATGGAAATATCAGAATTTTTGAAACATCTTGGTTGAAAAAAGTGGTGGGGGCGTTTATTTGAGGGGGGCGACTATTCGACGAAATACGGTAGATAAGGCTGTCAATGTGGTCACACCCCTTTAATAATTTCCATGTTGTTACACTGGATGTAAATAGTGCCGTTTAAAAATATCATCAATTTCACTTCAATATTTGGACTTGATAGTGTACTGAGTCCAGCTTGCCTCCAATCCCTTAATTAAAAACCAAATTACTGTAAAAATCTATGATGGATTGCTGTGGCAATTGCGACTACGACAGCATGAACATGTGAGCAACTGAGCATGTTCGATGTCCTTTATGACTTTTACCTAGCGACATTACCATACATAAGTTAAGGCGTTTTGTCAGCCTTTTTTATTAGCAGATAAGATTACCTTTCCCAGAATCCTTTGCAACATGACGCATTACCTCATTACATTTGATGACACTCCTATTACTTTGTGCAGGTTCCCTTTGTTTTCATGTTGTGAATAGACTGGCTAAACATTGGATGTAGTGAAGAAATAATCACATTTTGCAAGATCTAGATGTGCTCTGTTCATTCTAGATGTGCTCCGTTCATTTCTAAAGGTACTTTTTGTCACTATCGACCCATGTTGCATTTGATCGCAACACATTACAGAAAATTTAAGTTGAAGAAATGCATTGTGGGAAGTGTACAATATCTTGTTTGATTAGGGTCTTCATTTTTGTTGTTGTTCTTGCAAATGTTTCTAGCATTTTGTAGTTGTTGCAAGGAAGCTCAGACAAGTTGTTGCTGTTTGTGGTACAAATAAAACACTCACAATTTTGTCAATTCAATGAGACTGCTCTGTTCCACCACGTTGAATTTTACATCCAGACAAAATGTCCAATTTGAACACAAGATTGCAATGCAATAAGAGAATCAAATGAGCTTTTCCAATTGAAATCATTACACCTCCTATGAACGACATGACTTTTAATCGTCCACACAGGGAGTGTGAATTTCAAATGGGGCTACCCGAATGGAATGGGTGACTCCATTTGAAATCTACACTCTCTGTGTGCAAGATTAAGGTATTGTCTTCTATAGAGGGTGTATAGATTTCAAATGTAAAAGCCCTATTTACAGAAATGAGACAGACAGGCGATTAAGCATGATTAAAATTGGTATCGTGTAAATGCTCACGGTCAAGTGAACCAAGTACTTAATTTATCAATTTTTTAATTTAAAATTTAACAAATATTATGAACATTGCTATTTTATTCAAATTCTCATTTGAAATTCTCTTTTTATCAAAAAAAATTGCATATAATATACATTTTATGCAAAATACAAGAAATAAGATTTTATCTTTCAATAAAATGTAAATTTGTTTGTACCATGTGTACCATGCATATTGCATAATTTACTGTATTCATGAACAAATGCTTGTGTAACATCTGTGGACTGTATCTCTCTCAACTCCGATTAAATTGACAATTTTTCTTACTCTCGTCTTATTCATCCAAATTATTCAGGATTTATGCCGGTTTGAATTTGGATGCATTTATCTGGAAACTGTATATTTTACTCCTTTGTGTACATGGATGTAATAAGCAAGGGTTTTTTTCCCCCTTTTCCAATTTATTTGACATTGAATAAATACACCCTTTTGTGTTGTAAATATTACTGCGTGTGTGGTGCACAATCCATGATGGATGAAATTCTTTTCAAATTTACAGTAAATTGAAGGAGTATTTTGTGATTCTCTAGCATCTTTTTTATGACGTTTGTGCGTTATGCATGATTTTAAAAATGATTTTGTATTATACAGGCTCCACAGGACACTGACTGTGTTGTAATTTCATTCTGTTTTTACATTATAAATACCAATTTTACGATTTATTTTTTTATCAAGCGAATCATGAATCTGCAAGAAATATTTTACACACAAACATTTTGCTGTCAGAGCTTTCCAGTGGAACAAAAATCTCAACCTTATTTCAGAAAAGTGGGGGGGGGGAGGATGAGGCTGTGGATCATGAAATGCCCCTTTTAAGTATAAAAGTGGCAATATTGTAAAAAAAATTCTTTTCATTTCATGTTTATGCAATAATTGACCTTTAGGCGTGTTGGGTACAAAAACTCATCCTCCTAATTCGAGGTCACATTTTGAGGTCTGGCTGTTGAATGGATATGAATGAACTGTGCCTTTAATACGAGACTATTTGGCTCAAGGGTGCAAGTTAGAATGACCCATGAAGTTGCTGGAGTTTGAGACAAGGCTCACATACTTAACAATGGCAACTCTGGTAGCAAACATAGGCGGCGTTAGCAGGGGGACGGGGTGGGGGAACATGTCAAACCTTTATTTGAGCAAGGGGAACAACCCCCCCCCCTGAAAATCGTAAAAATTAAGTATTAATTACCGCCACCACTGGTAGTGGTAACAAATAAACAAGTCTGTTATAATTTAAATACTAGTACACCTGACTGACCCAGTAGTATGTTGACCTCACACTCAAGCTCAGCATCAGTTGCCCTTTGCAAATGTGGGCTATTCCATTTGAAATCCAGACTCCTACTGTAGAAGATTTAGCCTAAGTCTTCTACAGAGGGAGTATGTTTTTTCAAATGAAATTGGCTAGGGTACATTATTTTGAAACCCATACTGTAGATGGCTATACCTAGAAATATCATCAACAAATGGAAAGTTGGCCAATTGTCCATTCCACCTGAACCCACACTCCCTCTGTGAAAGACTTCTTCTGAATCTACAAAAGTGGGAGTGTGCATTTCAAATAAAATAGCCTAATTTAACGAAGTGCTTGCCAAGCTAATCCTCATTAATAACAATAAAATCATCAAGTAGCAGCCACAGATTCATTCATTTATTATCCTGCCCACCACACAACAATAGCTGGCTATTGCCCCAGGCGTAAAAACACTCACTTTAGTGTACAATTTATATAGGGACATAAGCAGGGTCACATGTGCCTGTATACATAAATGATAGGTCAAGTCGATGCATTTAGCATCATTATTACACACGTATATAAACATGATGAGAATCGCAACTTTTGCACCGGATTTAATCCTTAGCTAATTATGGTGGCACTCTTCTGCAGGAGCTGGCGATCACGAGACACACGTGTGCAGACAAAGAGAATGATAGTGATGTCGTAATAGCACAAAGATTTTCAACATACACTCGTAATCTCGTATGAATTAATTTCCGATCCGAGCGACAACATACTTTTCAACAACACACTGCGATAGCAATTAATTCACGATAGGAACAACTTACAAAATGACAATAACACCGTGTGACAATACAATAAGAGAATTATTAACCTTTAAATTGAGATGTAGCCTGCTTTTTCTCATAGAAGACGATGAGGATGCTCGCATCTCCGCCTCCCAAGATAAGCCCATGTGTGTGTGCTCTCAGCTCCTATCAACAATACAATACAGTGTTCTCATCTCTCCACAAACAAAACAAGGGAGGAGAGGTGCGTGACGATGATGATGACAGTGATGATGATGCAGTAATGTGAATGATGAGTATGCGTAGCCAGGGAGTAGCTCAGTCAGGTCGCTCCTGTGCAAGTCGGTATAGCATGAAGCACACAGCTTGCCAAGTTAAGTTGAATCATCAGTGCTGTCGTCATCCACTATATTGCTACATGTACTGCTCCATAGTATGAGTACACGGTGAATCATACAGATGGAATCCCCTACAGTCTGTGAGCAGGGGTCAAAGGTCAGACTAGGCTACCAGGGTTGCCACATTGAGTCACAATACTGTGATTTAGTGGTGACTGAAGTAGAGTGCAAACACACACACGTACACACATAGGCAGTATTTTGTGGCGGTAATGGTATCATTGTATTACGGAGTGTAATTCTATCCACATTGTTTGCTGCACAATGGCAGTAGTGGCTGGTTGGAAAAAATATTACAGTGAAAAATGGGTATTGCAATAATAGGCCAGCTCAGCTCCTGTCCCGGATTAATAATTAATGTCCGCCAGTTGCGCTGTGTGCACTCAGTGCATGTTCTGATTCAATTGTTCCAGTTTGTAAGCTCTTTTGTAATTTTCCACATAAGTTAATTAATTTTCATGCACAGCGCTGAGCTACTAGACAATGCAACTATAATTAAACTATTTTGGTGTCAGTTTTGGGGAGTTAATCATTTACTTGAAGTCAATGTTAATTAACAGAGTGGAAAACTGATTTATTAATTTTACCTTGAGAGACCACTTTGACTTTCTCCATTTTTTTTTATTTGCTTTTTTTTTTTGCTCAATAATTTAACAATAAATGATCTCAATAGAAGCACAAAATATAAACCTAATTTTGTAAAGCCGAGTAAAAAAACAAACATTTTTTTGGAAGATTCTTAAATTTTCTTTTTATTTTCTAAAATTTCAGTTATAACTTTTTAATGAAGATGTTTGGGAAGCCTTCTATAGCCTTACAAATGTAAAGAAACATTTCAGGGTTTTTGTGATCAGTAGAAGGGCCTAACCTACCAGAAAAACAAAACAAAACAGGCCTCCTCCTCCTTTTTTCCCCAGGTATTTATTGTAGTGTATGCAAAACCGGACCAAATAGGGGTTTCTGCCATTTAAAAAAAAAAAGCCCCTCCTTCCATTTTTCAAAAACCTGGACGCTAAACATGTATCTTTTTTTTCGGCCTAATTTTGCAGCATAAAAACCTGGCATAAAAAAAAATCTTCTAATTCTTTTTAGCTCATTAAATCGGAAACATATGTGCAAAACTTACTAACCAGAACCATGCAATCTGTAATTATCAGGTTCATTTTTCATAATTATGTAATACAAGATGATTGTCAGGTATTAATTTCCTGCATCAATTAAATACTACATAAGAAAAACCATATTACAAATTTAATTAACTCTATGAGAACTACCTGCCTATTGGTCAAAAAGAAGATTTCGTTTATCAATTAGACCAATCAGCAACATTGTTAGAATAATTTCACTGCACACAAAAAATTGGGGTGAATTATTTGCAAAGCTCCATTCTGATTGGTGATTAAAATGAAGATATCATGTAATTGACCAATCAGAGGCAATGTTAGATCGGCAGGTAGTGCTCAGGGGGTTAAACATCAAACTCAGTAAAATATGATAAGTCTCATCTTACATGTACTAAAAACACTGGAAGCTCAACACCAGTTAGCCATTTATATGACAAGATCAATAGTTAAATCATCTTGAGAGACAATCCCCCTGCCTGCCTCCCTTCCCCTGTGGGTCTGTCTGTCTGACCCTCATGCCCCTATTATAGAGCAGCCAAGTCAGCACAAGAAATGATATCTAGAGCAGTGTATCCAAGTGATCACAATTAATAATACCAGCAGACATGGCATACATCAATTACTCCCAAACATTTTGCAAGAAAGATATGCTAGATACCTTTTCCACTTTCGTTTTGATCCCTTGGTTTTATCTTTAGACAAATCCTGCATGTTCACTGCGCTTTTCTGAAGTTCCCGTTTTATTTTTACAGCACAAATTTATGTCTTATTACTCTTACACCCTGGTTTGAAATACTGGGACAAAATTGGCCAAAAAGTGAGATGTGTTTTCTGTCTTTTACAGACATGAATTCTGACCTTCGGTCAAAAAAGCTGCAAAATGCAAATGCTCAAAAAAGGCATGAAACTGGGCTAAAATAACTCAAATAGGGTTGGAAATAAAAGGAAGCACATAAATCTGAGCAACAAAAAATTTTCAGCCTGTTTTAACCCTCATTTTGGCCCATTTTAGAATTAAAATTGCATTTTATAAAGCGCATGTTTCTCCCAGTAGTCATTCTCTGAACAACAAATCTGTGCAATTCTGACATGTTGGTCTATATACTATTAGTGGCACCAGAAAGTGGGGGGGGGGGGGGTGCAGGGGGGAGTAAATTTACTTGGGGGAGGGGTAAAAGTCAACAAAAATTGCTGTAAAGAGTGAACATTTTCCATTCATGGTTTTTACTGGGGGAATATGGGGAGGAAAGAGTTCTGACTGGGGGCATTTGCCCCTCTAGCCTCCCTCATGTCACCACAACTAGCCAATATGTGTGTCCACACTTCCACAGCCAAACAGATATTGTGTGTACCGGCACTTGTTTGACGATGTTAACAAACAAAAGTACCCACTCCCACAACACATATTCTTGCATAATTAGCATGCTCTGTTGCAGTGCTGCAACATTTTCATCACAAGTAAGACAATTTTCTGTAATCATGTTTCAGTTCACACCTGCACAAGTATCTTGTTTTTTAAATCTATGAAATTTACAATTGTAAACACATAATTAGTTACCACGTTACAAATGGCAGTGATTCTGAGCACTGTGTTCTTGCTCTCATTTCAAGTTCCTTATTTCCCAATTGAAATTGACAATGGCTTTTCCTCCCCATCTTCAATACACCTATCCGCCTCGGGCGTTGTCTGACCTCGTCAGCCCAGCAGTTATCCCTAATAGAATCACTCTTTGTAGTAGACATAATAACAAACTTGATCTCGGCTCTGCTACGATTGATCTTGACTTGCCAATAGAATACCTGTACTTCCCACTTCACTCGCAGGTATTGATTATGCCATACACAGGAGTCTGCTCGTGTTATTTTTGGTGACTCATTGCCAGGGTTTCCAAACCCGTGTTTTGGAAGCCTAATTGGGCTACTCTTGGAAGACTTCCCATGCGACTTTCGACCATTTTCTGCCCCCCCCCCAAAAGGGCAATCATTGGGCGACTTTTACCACTGGTCCCCTTTTCAGTCGTTTCCCATCCCATACTAATGGTTAAAAAAGAAAAACCAGGCTCCTTTTAAACTTTGCCCCCGGTAGATTCCTAATCCAATAGAAACCTATGGTTAAGAGGGAAAAATTGGGCTACTTTTCTGTGATTTGACCCACAATTTTGGCTGAGAATTTATGGCAACACTGCTCATTGCTAATAAAAACTGAAAATATGGATGATGTACTACATCTAGGTCAAATAATCGTATGTAAAGCTCTGTAAAACATTTTAGTTTACTTAACATATATTTTCCTTTCCAAGATTTCACCTGAACTCACAAAATTTATTCATCCGTGCTGTAAATATTGACCATTGAAACTCATCAAACATTACAAACAGAATGCAATAAAAAGCTCAATATACAAAAGGGACCAAGGGCAACTCCAATCCCCCTTCTACAAGCCTCACCGACCTAGATTTTAAGAAATTGGGAGAAAAATGTTACCTGTACAAATAAATGCTGACCCAAATTTTGAAAGTATCACTAAATGGGGTTTTTTTTTTGGTATAAAAAAAAAAAAGAAGCCTGACAGACTGACCCTTTTTGAAACCTGTAGAACAGAGGTGTTTAGGGTTTTGGTCCCCTTGTAGAAAAATATGTGACGTGTCATGTCAAAAGCAGACACTTTTGGGCAGGATCGTAAATGGAGAAATAGCCAAAAATCTGTCCCGGGGTGATTTTTTAACAATTTGGGTTTGTTGCGAATTTGTGATGTTATTAATGTTAAAAATATTGTCTGATAGTTTCAGACCGGAATATAACTGGCATCTTGAATTTTTGAGACATTTTTCAAGGTACTTCCTACTCTCAACATTGTCAATAATATTTTCAAAGGCTAAGGCCGATATCTCAATTTCCAATTTTATAATACCATAGCTTACGAACTAAATATCTTCCCTTAGGAATGTCCGATTTCATTGGGGAAAACTGCGTTGTGGAGCAAAATATGTAAAAACCTCGAAATTGATAACCTGCCCAAAAGTGTCTGCTTTCGACATGACACGTCACATATAGTAAAAAGTACACACAAGGGTTACTTTTTGTGTTATCTATTCTTAAAAGCAGCATGATTGATCATGGAGAGTTTAAAATTTTGCTTTTGTCCTCAGATCCATGGATAGTAAAACTAATGCACAACTTAGTCGTTTCTTATCCTTTACTAACCAACATACATCCCTAATATTGAAATAAATACAGGTCCTCAAGTTTACTTGACCTATCTTCATTTGACTCACATGTAGACACTGTATGTCAGTCAGTTTGGCAAACCAGTTCTCTGAAATCTTTGTGCAAACATGTGTTGTATGTTCAGTATTTATAGAGAGAGCCAAATTTCATGAAAATTCTTTCTGCGGTAGATTTTTGTGAGAGAAATGTTTTCAGACTGCGCAATGGCATGATATAGAATGGATGATGGATAGATCTGCTTTGTTCATGTCCAATCAAGTTTGATGCAATCCCAATCAAGGTGCATTTTTTGGCCTCCAAATTGCTTATTTCTGGCAGGCCTGTAATATATTGAAATCACTATAAAAGTAAGTAAAGTAAAGGAGACGATCCTGTATAAACAGTGATCGGAGTGCCCATCTCTCTTTCATTGGCGATTGAGCCAGACTCCTCCATGTAATGTTGCTATAGGGGGATCGCTACACCCCCTCTACAGCGAGTCTGTTACCTTCCCAGCATTTAAGAATGCCGGTACTCATTTAAACACCTGGGTGGAGAGGAGTAATCGAGATAAAGTGCCTTACTCAAGGGCACAACACGATGGCTTCGTTGGGGCTCGAACCCGCAACCTTCCGATTATGAGTCAGTGCCCGTTCCGCTAGGCCACCGTGCTCCCACAAATTACTATCAAGTATCATCCAATATTTCTTGAATTTTCTGCATTTAGGAATCACTGCACCTTCTACTAAAAAAACATTGCTTTCACAAGTTTATTACTTTTCCATCAAGTTCACCAGCATTTTTACAATGTTAAATATTTTAACCACACGTTTCAACAGGTTACCTGTCCATATTACGGTGACACAAAATGGGTCATTCTATAGAAATTGAGCCTGTTCACAACTTCACATACAGTTGGTGCATTGTTGTAATTCAAAACACAGTAGAATCAAAAGTACTGGTTTTGGTGTTTGACAAAGGATTACTTCTATTGACGTTGGCACCTTGCTATTATTGTGTTGTACAACTATTATATCTGTAATATTTCCTTTTTTCAATGTTTTATTATTTTATTTCAGCAATAATTATATCACCACACCAATATAATGATCAACTTAGTCCAAAAACTACCTCTTTGTGAAAGCAGAGTTCGGGAAACCAAAGATCAAACCAAACATTTTAATTTCTGGTCCCTCACATTTGACACTATCTGATCCAACTACTAAACCTGAGGAAATCTGGAAACTTAAACTTAAGCATTATTATCAACTTGCACTTCAAAAACACAATTACTCAAATCAAGTGATGAATGGAACAACAGCCTGAAATCCCTTGCATACTTGGAAAGTTGGAACAAATTAATAAAGTTTTGTAATGCTGATTTTCTAGTCTATTTCTGGGTTTTTTTATGCTCCCCATTTTCACCTACAACATTGCACAATTTCCACCTTTGCCTGAATAACTCTTGAAATTACGTCCAAAGCAGTAATTATTTTTAAATTATTGAGAATTTCAGGGTTCAAGGGAAATTTGTAAATGGAAATTATTTTTCCTAAATTGCTCTAGGATCTCAATTGTATAGCATGTGTAGCAATTTGCAATGTGATACCAGCAAAATTATATCCAACGGTTGCATCACAATTTTATTTGCAGGTTTAGCATAGCACTATCATTCATTCTCATAGTGCATGCAGATATGATTATTTGGGAACTCCCTTTTTCTTGCATCAAGTACCGCCTGTACCGGTAGCTAAAACTATAAAAGTGTAGCTGGTAGCACAAAGGCATCTTATAATAGCCATTTTAATATCAATTCTTAAATTCATGTTATGAAAATGCCCCTCCCTGAAGCATCCCCTTCCCCACTTGAGAAAAAGGAGGGGAGGTGGGGGAACCACTCTATTCGTTCATATCTATCATTACCAGCACATTAAAGTTACTGTCAACCAAATGTCTACAGTAGTTATGAAACATGCATGGCACTATTCGTAATGCTGCAATTCAATTTTGCATGGAGTCCATTTAATGGGCGTATCATCATTCCCTGCAAATTGATATACGATGCTTTGCATCATTGAAACAGAGAGCGTTTTGATTCAAAATGATGCGTCTTAGCAAAATGCTTGTCACGATGCCAACTCGAGATCAACGCAGTGCCACTGCCAAGCCGAGCTGAGATTTAGCACTGGTGGAACTGGCAACACTAAGCTGTCATTCGACAGGATAATAATAACATGTATACCAACTAACAACAAAGACTCATCAACAACTTCCACATGTAAGCCCAGGTTTCCACAATTAAAACACCAAGTTTAACATCCCATCAAAAGTAAAACTTGTCCGGTGTAATTAAGCCTCATAACATTACATTTACAAAGCCACTGTTCAGCTTCCACTTCTAATTTGCCTTGCATCCTCACAGGGGGTCTTCTATCAATGCACAACACCACAACAAACTCACCACTTCTCCTCCTACAAAAGCATCCAATCTCTCCCAAGAAGATGCAACTTTTCAAAAACACACATAAATCTGCTCTAGCATGCGTATATTCCTTTCAAAACATCAAATCTGCTCAGAATTACCTTTTTCATCAGATCCAAGCCGTAGATAAATCCTCCCCTCCTCTTTAACATTCAAAAACCAGGGTAGTAGGCAGCACTCTCCGAGCAGCCCCTTGTCTTGTCAAACCCAACAGACTCAATAAATGCATCACAAACCGGGGAGTCTGTGCACAGCAAACAGACCGGCAACCCTGGCCGGCGGCTGACCCAGTTTCTAAGAAGTACATGTACAGTGTTTCGCAGCGGGCGGGAACACAAAGCATTTCATTGGCACACATAACGAGGGGTAGCATACTAGTACTAGTGGGATGTCAACTTTGATGTTCTTTTAATTTGACACTAAATAGCCGATTCAATTTACAAATGTAGGGGTAATTGATTGTTGAGGGGAAAGGGTGTGGTATGTACATTCATGTTGTACGTGCACATTGTTGGTATACATGCACAGCTTTTTAATATCCATGGATTTGGTATCAATCATTTTGATTGAAATTTTTCCCTTTGATAATTTGCATTCAACAACTTGCCCATGGTTGGTCCAAGATCAAATTATTAGAAAATATAACTTGAATTTTTCTAGTAGACTACTTAATATAGCACTTATGGGCTAGGAAAAGACACATTGTTTACAGTCGGTGTTCTAAAAACCCAATTTTTTTTTTCAGTGACACGATTTGTAGTAAGATACATCCACAGCCACAAAACACATCCAAAATAATTATTGGCAAATTTGTTGCCAAGTACAGTAAGTGTGAACAACAGACGTAAGATCAGAACTTTTAGTGAAGATAAAGGTAATTTTCAAAACACGGTTGGTATTAATTTCATCATTTGCATACAAACTCTTCAATCAGTGATGTAAATAGGGGAGCAAGGGGCACAGTGCTCACTCGATTTTGTTTGAATAGTCTTGAATACTCTGAACCAGGACACAGTTCTTTGAACTGGATTTTGCCCAGAAGATATCTTTCAGTTCCCACAATGCATTTCTTCTTTTTTCAATTTTCTCTCAGGTTGCAACATGGGTCGATAGTGACAAAAAGTACCTCAATGAACAAAGCACATATCTTGTAAAATATGTTTATTTCTTAACTACCAACCCATGTTTAGCCAGTCTATTCTCAACGTGAAAACAAGAGCAGTGTCATTTGCTATAATGAGGTGATGCATCATATTGCAAAGGATTCTGGGAAGGGCAAGATATCTTCTCTGCAGCTTGCCATCTTACTAAATGTTAATGCTAATTGTTTTGGTCTGAAATTGGTCAAACGGGAGAGCTGGTCATGGCTGGGACGGTTTACGAAGGTTGATTAGTGTGAGACCTTGTGGGTTTGGCGACACAAGATTGTTGCCCTGACGTTGGGTCAGACGGAAGGCAATCAATAAATCTGATCAATAAATCCCAAGGATTTGTTCATTTTTTAATTCAGCAATCAACACAATATTGTCAAATAATTTCTTACCGGTTCTTCCATATTTCTTCCCCTCTGGTCCCCGCCTATTTGCATATTCTGGAATTCTCCCGTCATTTTGTTTACTTCTCCTCCTCCCCCACGCTGAAAAAGGAAACAAAGAAACAACAAAACATGTTAGCAAAGAGGGGAATTCAATCAAACCTAAAGATAATCTGTAGAAAAAAGGACCAGTTGTAGAGGGTGATGTTGTCAATTTTTAGGAACTTTCTGGCAACTTGGAACTGCTGTTTGGAATATTTTCTGCAAGGAGCGCAAGCCTTAGCAGGTGTGGTGGTGGGCACCTGGGTCCAGGGGCAAAAGCATGGTTGGGTCCAGGGGCAAAAGCATGGTTGGGTCCAGGGAGTAGCACCCCTGAAAGCTCAGTGCAGCAATAGAACTTGGTCAGTTCCCTCGGATCGCGATGTCCAAACAGTAGAGGCGCGTAGCGCCGAGACGTGAAGAGGCGCGTAAGCGCCGACATCGAGGCGCGTAGCCAGTCAGAACTCGGATTGCTTGTGGTATGGTAGTAGTCAGACCTCATATAAATTACTTGTGCTATTGGGGTGATTGCAGAGAGGCTCTAGTACTAGAGCTATGCAGCAATGCTTTTTAGGCCTAGAAAACTGTGGCGAATCCATTTGGATTCTCGCAAGAGAATTTTAGGAGAATTCTAGGCTTGGCGCAAATTTAGGATTGCCTGCAATTTACGTATCTACCTCCCAATGATTGAAAAAATACTGCCCTCTATCAGCGTGATTCAATCAGTCACCAAATCCAAGATGGCTAACAAAAAATCGGCACACAACCAAATGGCTGTTTTTGGATACCCTCTCAAATCAGTATAATTGTACAATATATTTTAAATGATTGAAGTTTTCTGTAAGTGTAAACTGTTTTGTCTTGATGTGTTACAAGAATCTTTGCGTGATTCAATTTGTGTCGGATTTCTGAACCTGCTTTTTCAAGGGCAAAAATCAGCATGCTGAGTTTGCTGAGGCGCTATTATAAATTTGCATTTTTAGAGCCCCTGTATTTGTGTATTTTTGACAGACTTATTTTAAGAGTGATGGTGGTTCCAGAAAATTTTCAGAGCCGCAGAAAAATGACAAGATCTAAAAATATGTGTCCCTGTCTTGATTTTTTTCTGAGACGCTTGATTTTTCATACCAGGATAGGCCTACTGTGGATTGTGGCTCCCTCCTGCCCCACCCCATCCCCTCCAGAGAGAGCCAGACACATTTTGTATGCAATCAACCTGCTACAAACTATGCTTGAACAAACTAAAATGTATACACTGTCCTCGGAGAGCATGAGCAATTGATCATGTTTACTTGTTTATGTACAGAGTATACAAGTAAACAGCACACTGAAACACTTAGATGTCACTCCCCAGGGCAGTCCTAGTGATCCCTGACCTGGGACACTTAGCAAGTGACATGGATAATAATGACCAGTTCTAGTGGAAGCGCGATTAATTTTTCATGATGCTTTGCTTCCTTACATTTCACTACTGTATGCATACTGATTACTGAATACTGATAGGCCTATACATTTATATTCAGATTCAGCTTATTCTCGTGTGATTTATTTTTGCGGAAGCTGCTTGGAACGTGAAAAGTACAAAAATAAATGTAGCGCGAAAATATTTTTTCACCTGACAGCTCTTTTTCCTGTCAATGCAAGTGTTGTTTGTTGCTACACAAACTATTATTAAACTAACACCCTTATAAAGCCTTGATTTATTTATTACACTTGCCTTGTATTCTTAATATCAATCTCCTTTGCGTCTTGGGGTACACATGATTGAATTATATACTAGGGAGGGGCAACAATTCTTTAGGAGGGAAAAGTAATTTTTGGTAACTTACATGTGAAGGGGGTGATTTTTTGGCACAACCAAAAGGGGGAGTCAACAATTTTAGCAGGCCATTTTGAGAATTTTTAGGGTATTCAGGGCCTAAAATACCTTGCAGTATGATTGACAAGAAATGTTGGCATTTCAAGGAGAAATGGGTCCATAAATCCAAATCTAGAGAAAATGGAATTTGCATACAGCATATTTGCATTAATTAGCATTTTAGCTCAATAATTATGCAATTATGCAAATAAGAGCCCGGGCTAAACAATATAATACATAAGAACAAACACTTTGACCAAGTTTCAAGGCAAAAATATCATATAGAAAATGCAAAATGTAAGTACCCTGAACATGCATGGATTTCTATTCCAGCAAAATATTGGCAAAAATTGCATATTAATGAGCCTTTTCAGTCATTTTAGCTTAAATTCACCAATAAACAACATTTTAATTTTACCAAGTTTCGTAGACGGGTTGTAGCCCCCCCAATTCAAGCAGCATCACATTCACATTGAAAGGGCCCAAAATTCTGCTCTAATTATTCACTACAGAGTCACCCATTCAGGTAACCCCAATTAAAATTCAAACTCCCTCGGAAGATTAAGGTCATGTCTTCCATAGGAGGGGGGAGGGATGTATGGATTTCAACTAGAATTTTTCCTAATCTGAGCACCTTTATGAAACAGGATGAAGCATAGTGCTATTTAAGGTGCTGTCCAGGCTTATTTTGTTGTATGACAACACATTAGTCATTGAGTTATAGTTAATAGCATGTCCCTTACAGCCTCCTGGGCACTACTATTATACTGTGCAGCAGCTTCTGTACAAATGTTCCAAATGTTTTAGGAAGTAATTTCAAAGTTTACTTTGCATTCGTAGAAATAGGGCACTGTAGAAACTCGTTCAGATCTTGGGGCTTTACGGCTAATCATTTAAAACTACACTGTAGACGGGGTGATTTTAACAAGTTTAAAAACCCAATCTGCAATTCTAAAATTGTGTGTGCCATGTGCGTATACGTGCACATTGTTATATTTGTTCGGGACATTTAATTCAGGTCAGAAAGAAGAACGTTAAAAATTGACTTTAATTTGCAACATATTCAACCCCAGGGGAAATATGGAGTAGGAACTAATCAACACAGGTTCTTGTTCACCCAAGAATGATTGACTGTGCAGTGTGCAATGAATGATTTGTGATCTTCACCATTTACTTAGCACTACTTTCGGGCTCTGTTGCTTTTATACTATCCGAAGAGGTTGCGTCAGTCGCATAAAAGCACTTCAGTTGAACGCGGATGCTCGCGCTACGTGCTCATAAAATCCGTGAGGGCCACAAACTGCGGCTACATTTACTATGAACCAGCCCTCTCTAATTGCAATAAAACTCAATATTTGGGAAATGGATTGTTTTTAATGGTTGGCCTCAAAGTAAATTAGACACAGAGGATTCTGAAGAATCTGTTATTCACAATAATGATAATCGATCATGATACATATTCAATGGATATGACGTCATACATGGTTATAGCTGCTAGCTAGTATGTATGACTCATAGACTTGCTCATTACAAGGCTACTAGCCAGCCCCCTGATCAACACAAAGAAAATCTTAGCACTCAGGAAAGTCCCTTTTAAAAACATTATCATATCTTATACTCATGCAAGGTATTGTCTTGTGCATTGTGACTTCAATGCATTATATCCGATTCCGTATGACACTCAAAAATTATTATATTATTGTGAATATTACCTCACCTCTACAAATTTTAACGGAAAACCAGCTTGCTTAAGGGCTGGGGTATGAGCGTTTGGACAGTATTTATTTTGGGACATTAGAGCACATCAGACATATCGAATTGCATTCTGAATACGAAGAATGTCATTCTGATATCAAATAATTTTGATTTTTGAAATTCGCAATTTAATACACATTTTATGGCAAATCATTAAAAATTGATATTTTTGATATTTAACAGTACTTGAAGTAAACTTTATAAATCTGATGATTTATACTTAAAGTGTATGTAGGTGGGATGAAAAGCCGACGATCAATTGAAAATTTTGACCTTTCGTATTGAAGATATGGATTTTTTCCCAAAACACCAAAAAAAAATTAGGTCTTTTTGGGAAAAAAAATCCATATCTTCAATATGAAAGGTCAAAATTTTCAATTGACCGTCGGCTTTTCCTCCCTGCTACATACACTTTAAGAATATATCATTAGATTTATATAATTTACCGAGGACTGTTATATCAAAAATTTGAAAAATATCAAATTTTTATAATTTGTCATAAAATTTGTATTATATTGTGATTTTCAAAAATGAAAATTATTTAATATCAGAAAGACATGCTTCGTATTCAGAATGCAATTCGATAGGTCTGAGGTGCTCTCATGTCCCACAAAAAATACTGTCGAAACTCAATAAACGCTCATTTTAGATCCCTTAAGTTTTTTTATTTGCATCATGTCATAATGTCGCCCATCAAGACAAGGCATTAATTATCAAGGAGCAACGTTCTTGATAAAGGTTGCCCACCCAGGCCACCCTAGATAAACCGTAATCCTTATAACCCAAATCATATATTTAACCATAAAGTTTAACCGTAACTATAATCATTTATACCCAAATCTTAGTTAACCATAATGTCTAACCCTATCCCCAAACTAAAATCTGACCCTAACCCCAAACCTAACCCTCTCTTGAAGGGCAATCACAGTTAGGCCTAAAAAAAATTGTTTGATTGGCGTAACCCGACCGACCCTAAAAATAGGCTTGACCCTAGACCTTTTTTCTAAATTTTTTGTGCAAAAAATGGATTAAAAAAAATATGCAGACCGACCTACCCTAATTTTTTTTCATGTTACGCCAATCAAACAATTTTTTGTTAGGTCTTATTCATAAATCTGGCTTTTCCCACGTCTTGCATTATGGCTCGAGCGCCATGAGATTTGCCCAGAAAAAATTGAGAATTTAAACAAAATATATATACACTAGGTCAATTTTCAGGATGTTTTACCCATGGTGAAATTGCAAAGAAGCATGATAGGGAGGACAATGCCATGTTTTTCATCTACAATGCCATGTTTTTCATCTCAAAATCAATTGTTGGGAAAATATAGCCCGGTTTGAAGCAGGCTAATTTTGCTACATTAAAAAGATGCGAGCCCAGATTGGCCGGGGGGGGGGGGGGGGGCCTTGGGGAGAGGGATATCAGTTGCATACTAAAGTAGTACTCATGGTTGTCTCAAAATTCAACCCTAAATGGTGTATTCATCAGCAAATTTCAACCCTTATTGGGGCAAGATATTAGACTCCCGAAATGGCGTGAAACACTAAAACGGACCACTTCATGGCATAATGTGTAATGACATTCCTTACTAAAATATGAGTAGGCCTAAACGAGAAAACATGACTCAAACTTTGACCTCAATTTGGGGAGTATGAGTTTGTGTACCCATCACACTTCATTCTCAATACACAATTAGCAGTTCAAGAACTGTGTCCTGACAGATGAGCATGTTTGATCAGAGAAGATATCTTACCCTTCCCAGAATCCTTTGCAATATCACCTCATTATAGCAAAGGACACTCTTATTACTTTGTACAGGTTCCCTTTGTTTGTTGAATAGCTAAACATGGGTCGATAGTCTGAAATAAAACACTTTGATTCGGGTTATAAGGATTACGGTTTATCAAGAGTGGCAAATAAAACACACTGGATGTGCACTTTTCACTGAGTTACTTTTTGTCCCTATCGACCCGTTGCACTAGACAGCAAATCAGTCGAGAAAATTGCAATTGAAGAAATGCATTGTGGGAAGTGTAAGATATCTTTTCTGGTGTTTCATCACATCACTTGTTTTCTCTGATGGAAAGAATAACCGCCTCGGTAGCAGAGTATCTGTTACCATCATGTTCAACAAGAGATCCCATTTATCAAACCATTACATTAAAATCACTAGATATTCTGCATCCTGCCTGCCTACCTACCTGTCACTACCCTGGACATAATCATTACAGTACCCTGGAAAAAAGTGTCATCAGGTGGAATTAAAGGAGGATGGATGGTGAGACCAACAGCGTCATCACCACTTTTTCTCCAACAAAATTGAGATTTTTCAGTGGAAGGTCTACATGCCTATATATTACTCGCAAGTCGGAAGTCGCATGTTTTTTGTTGCAATCCCATCATAAGACAGGCAGCACTAGCAGACCTCCACGGGTGGGAGATGGTGATGGGGGGTCAAGTCATTCAACCACCTTGGCTGAAGTCTGACAGTTCTCCTTTAACAGTCAATCATCCCCTTCAGTTGTTGATTTTTTTAGGAATTTAAGAAAATCAAGGATGGCGATGCTGAACAGTGATTTTTTTTTAGAAATTTAAGAAAATCAAGGATGGCGATGCTGAAGACAGTGATGTAGAAAACCTGCAACTTGGGATGTTTTTGGTGTTTTAATCAATTGCTTGTTTTGTTTAATAATTCCTTGTAAAAATACTCTTTATCATCCACTCCCTCAAAACCAATTCACCTACATGATTGTATTAATGATCAACCATCTTCATCTTGAACTGCCTCATCTCTTTGACATCAACCAATCAATTAATTAAAACAACATCAACAAGTACAGATTACCTCGTAATATAATTCGTGTAAGAGATGAATTTTGTAGCAGCTTGAACGGCATAAATCCCAAGGCCATTTCGCAGAAATTTGAGTGTCAATATTAACATACAAAGATGCAAAGACCTGTATTTACCTACATGTAAACAAAAAGGATCTGAAACATTACAATCTCTAGGACACAGTTCCTTGACCCCAGTATGCTTCTACACTCAAAGAATGACCTATGGATGTGTTGGGTACAGAAACTCGTGTCCTGACCTATGGATGTGTTGGGTACAGAAACTCGTGTCCCACCATGTGAGGTCAAAATTTCAGCTTTGCTATGCATTGCGATTACATCATTACATGGCTGGTAGTGATAGTCAGGACAAAGAGATGATGTGCACTGCTAGTGGATTTATACAAAGAGCAACCTTACATGTAGATCATCTTTTCCTAAAAATGTTTACTAGTTCATGACTTGTTCTCATTGAACTCTTTCTAATTGGAAAAAATTACAATTCCCACAACAGTCCATGCCAAATACAGCGCATCGCAGAGTAAAAATTCTCACATTCTCGCAATGAATTTCTGGACAGTCTGGACCCGAAAGTAAACATAGTATTAGTAAAGATCGAAAATTCATAATGAAAATATAATATCACACTCTTTCATTCGCCAAGCCTATCCTTGCAGTTTTATGACAAATCTGGATTCAGAATGCTCTCATGTGCTATACCCGGGTGCTATAGTTCTTAATAAAAGTGTTTTTTTCCAGCGCTGTCTGTATGGACATTTTTTTTAACCTGATGAAAAAGGTTGAGAGTGAATGCACTTTTTATGAATGAACAAAAGGCTATGTTGACATAATAATTATTATGAGTTTTACAGAAATATATAGATTTCTCAATTTGTTATTTTTATGCAACAGCTAGTAAATTTTGTTCCTTTACCATATAGGCCTACTAGGTGAAAAATATATGAGTTGAGTTGACTTCTGAAGTCAATGTCTGGCTGGCAGTGTGCGCACGCATCAACACAATTTCAATTGTTTTTTGCCTGGCAGTATGCACACGCAACATATTTTGTTCAGGGCTCATGTTTTTAAAACTCCCGCCTCGATCACAATAAGGCTATTGAACAGTGTAGTGGTTGCTTCGGGTTCACTCAAGCATATCGATATACCGGTCCCTTGCCTTTGTTGAAAACATTGAGGTCAACTCATCTATACAGTCGCAAATGCACACGATAAATCTATTGGTGCCAAATTCGGAACCAATTACCAAGATAGTGTCCCATGCATTGTCTTGCTGTGTCAACAATTTTGGAGATCGGACCCCAATAAATTTTATTTGACCATTTTGACAAATTTCAAATTATGGATCCCATAAATTAAGTCTAAGCGCCTAAGCGGGCACCCTGGGTACATGTGAAACACTGACGTCCATCTTGTATGTACCGGTACATGTTTATGTGCATTCAAAAGATCTACCAGTTCAGGATTTGAGTTCATGTGTTCAAAACAAACTGAACAATCATTCAAAAACATCTTTTCAGTCAAACTTACATTTGTTGTGCTTACCATCACTTGTGCCCTCATCTTGCCCCTGGCCAGTCTGCTTTCAATGTTGAGTCAAATCACCATTTTATATTATTCGCACACATAATCCAAAGAAAATCAATCAGCCCAATTCCCAATTTCACTAAAGTAAATAATAAATTGGACGTTGTCTGATCAATCGCGTTGAAGTACTAGTGTACACATATGTTGATGGATTAGAATATTCATGAAATTTGCGATTTGACTTGCAACCTTACATTTATAATATTCTGTGTGACTTTGCTACAGAATATTCTCCCACCTGTAATCTCATCTAAATGATATGGTGGCAGCTCAGTTCAATTATTTACAATTTAAAACAAATTTCTGGAAAATTTTAAAGTATCTGACACCGAGTGTCGAAAACGGTTTGACAACAGGTTCAGAATTTCAACCAAATTAAGGGGAATTAAGAATAACTTTAGAAATTTTCGATAAATTGAACATCCTTTTCAATCATCTATTGGAAACTTGAGTACCAGAAGTAAAGTAGTTGCTTCGTTGATTGTTTTTACAAGAGCACAAGTAATTGTGGTTTACTAAATACTATGTAACAATGCCTATTCAAAATCTGATCAACTTTTATACCGTACTTAAAACACTCATGAAAATAAAACACAGGAAGGGAAAAAAACATTCAGCATTTGTTTATACATGTACAATATCTAAATCACACAGTTTTGGATCATTTTTAGGCATTTTGGAGGCCATTTTGAAAATTAAGCACCCTCTATCTGGAGTTTCCCACTATTTGACAAGTTGCATACTTTTCCATGCTGAAACCACTTTCAAATCATATTCCCTGTAATTTGGTCACAGAATCACTATTTTCACCCCTACTACATGTATGATACATCCCCAATTAAATGAACATATGTGTGCTTTTCCAACATAAATATTCCAGCAGAAACTGAATGCACGTACGCGTGTAGTCTGGTTACATTACTTTGAAGCTTCAAACAAGGCTAACATTTCAATACGAGAGACGAACAAAATGACCAGTTTTGTTCACATTTTATAGTGCATTGCGCAGAAAAACTTGAATTTCTCAGAGCAACTGAAATTGTGCGGAAAAGGGAACATGTCACAGCGAAATTTGTTGGACCTGATCATGACGCCCAACAAATGCCAGTGTTAAACTTACATTTCAGTCACTTTTGGTTTTAAAAATATGTGGGGACATCTAGCGCATTTACTATCCAGTCAATTGTCAAAATTGTCTTAATGACTGGTAACAAATTAGTATTTCATATACCACTTTACTTATTATAACAATTAACAAATTATTCTAGCCTATGCCTTGCTACATGTACATGTACTACAGTACACAATTTCTCTTACTGACTGACCAACAGCAGCCTCAATTCACTTTACATGGTTCACAACCACCAGTTCCTGCTGCATTGATGAAACAAACCTTGCCCTTTTTGTGTGCTTTTATCATGCCTCATGCACTTGAACCCACTGCCCTTGACCTTTTCGAGTCCCTGCACAAACAACAACTCAGTTATTATTGTTTTGACTAGAGTAATTGAACTGGATTGCCTGTTCTGTTTTGACTACATATACAATTTAATAACCCAAGATATTTGTTTACAGCGGGGTTAATGAGTAGATTATTCGCTTTTCAAAAACGGAAATCACTGCACTCGACTTACATGCCAAGGCAATAATTTTCTGGGGTTTAGATTTTAAAATGTGATAAAATATCATGTGTGCAAAATCTGCAAACATATTCCCTAAAATTGTATTATTAAGTCAAGATATGATATATTTTACCCATTGGTAATAATTTGCATACAGGTGTAAGATGCTGTCACAATAAACTGCATTAAGGACCTATCTATTGTGTACATTGTATGTATACCTGAACCTGTACATAAATCAATATGTTTGGGAGAAATCTGGGTTTACAACCTGATCATCAATCCCTCCCTCATGCATCATAATTTAAAATCATTTGTAGAATACATTTACAACCATAAGGTATGGCTACTCAGGCATAAAGCCACGTCTAAGCCAGGTGTCCAAAGTTTTTCCTTTCCATTTTGCTATATCCCACAAAGTAATTTCCTCAAAAGTCTTAGACCATGTGTTTTATAGGACGGTCTTTACTATAGTGTCAGAGGGCATATGGCATGGTTTTTTCATTGTTTCTTTCAATTGGATGGAAAATAGGTTGGCTTTGGAGCAAAGCTACTTAGACCATGTGTTTTAGGATGTTTTGGTTTAGCCATTGTTGCATTCAGGACCCATCTATTGTGTACATTGTATACCTGAACCTGTACATAAATCAATGTCTTTGGGAGAAATCTGGGTAACCTCATCATCAATCCCTCCCTCGTGCATCTTATTTAAAATCTAGAATACATAACCATTAGGTATGGCTACTCAGGCATAAAGCCACGTCTAAGCCAGGTGTCCAAAGTTTTTCCTTTCCATTTTGCTATATCCCACAAAGTTATTTCCTCTGAAGTCTTAGACCATGTGTTTTATGGGATGTTTTGGTTTAGCATTTGTTGATTATCCCTGCCAGGTGCAAGTCAACAAGGTCACATGACAGACAGTATATTACTCAGCACATTTGTTTTGGACATTTGAATACACATCCTGCCACCAGTTTATACTGCCCTTTTTGACCATCCATTTGACCTGGGACAGGGGCATTAATTTTGCTGCCTAGTGCAAGAACCAAACTTGATTCTTGCAAATAGCAATAAGTTGTTTGTTGCGAGAATCATCTGATTCTTACCCAATCATTTACTGTTCAAAAAAAAAAAAAAAAAAAAAAAGAGAATCTACATTTGATTCACACAAACTTGTTTGAAAAACGAGAATTCGATTCAGGGATTCTCACCAAAATTAAAAAGTTCTAGCGCTGCTGGGCTTCATGCACCTGTCGCAGATTACTTACATTGTAGACCGTAGGCTTAAGGGGGTACTACACCCCTGCCCAATTGTGTGCCTATTTTTGCATTTTTCTCAAAAATTATAGCGCATTGGGGACAAGTAAGATATGTATGTTATAGGGGCAAGGACTACAACTACTGCACTGGAAATTTTATTTCAGCACAGACAACAGTTGTGGAGTTACAGTCAAAAATGAGGGAAAAACAATATTTGATCAATAAATCAATAACTACTTGCTTTGAGTTGCTGAATTTCCAGTGCAGTAGTTGTAGTCATTGCCCCTATAATATACATATCTTACTTGTCACCAATTAATGTGCTATAATTTTGAGAAAAATGCAAAAATAAACACAAAATTGACTAGGGTATAGTACCCCTTAAAGCTTTTAAGGACATAAGTGGTATTCTGGTTAATGTCTTTGCCTTTGGTGCGAGTCCCTGGTTCAATTCCCTGCAGAACAAAAAAATCTAATCCGCTCTCCACATAGCTCATCTGGAAAAGGGGCATTTGACCCATGATAAAATCCCTCATTACAGTCGCTTCCAATCAAGGTAAATATGCCAATTGTCGGCTACACTTGCCTGTCTTGTAAAAATGCCCCGACCAGCTATCTACATGTACGGTGATCCCTTCACCAGGTCACTTGTGAAGTTGTGCCCAGCCGAAGTTAAGTCAGCATTAATGTTAATTCAATGCATTGAAATCGAATTGAATTGAAATGAATTTTGGGCGATTTTCATTTCAATGCATTGGAATTGAATTGGAATTGAAATGAGTGGGCCTGGGCATGAATTGAATTGGATTGGAATTGAAATCATCGTGAGCAATGAAGAATTGAATTGGATTGGAATTGAAATCATGTTGAGTGATGAAGAATGAAGTGGAATTGAAATGAAATTCAGCTTTGATTTCAATTCAGCATTTCAATTCACAAGCAGATATCTGTGATTCCAGATCATTCCACCTGTAAAAAGTGCCCTTCTCCGTTCTGAATTCTGATACACTTCCAGGTCTATTCACACAAGAGACACACATTAAAAGTTTAGCATCAATAGATGGTGCCATATAATGACCAACCCTGCCAAACATCTTGAACTTTTGGGACTAATCATAAAGCCCCTGTTTTTCTCAAGCTCCTAATTTTAATGCTCAAAAGTCATTGTACATTTGAACAAATTGTGAAAAAACCATTTAAGAAAATGCATATTTTTGACAGCTTTTTTCACACTTTTTCAAAAGTACAGATATTTTGGGTGTAGAATCTTAGGAGGACCAGGAGACGAGACTATCTAATAGTATCAAAACCTTGATTTTGGACATCTTTGAGGGTCCTATTATCGATCGTACCACACACCTTAATAATGTGCATGGTGGACAAGAAGTTAAGACAAATATTACCGGTAGGAAGGCAGTCACCTAAGAACTATAAGAAGTTCCAAAGTTTCATAAAATAGGACCCAGAGGTCAATCACTCGCATTGTTTGAATGTGAAAAGTGAGTAAACATAACAATTAAGTATCTTCTGTTTTAAATGCTTTTGTGTTGCTGACTATTGGTAGTTCAATTTAAAACATGCACTGCAAAAACAGTGTCTAGATATTAAACACCATTCTAGACACCACCTTGTCCTCGATTTGTAAACATGTCTAAATGCTAAACATGTTTAGTAATTTGATGCCTTGTGTTTTGATATTTTTAAACCCTTAATGTTTTGAAGTTTGACATTTGTGTTTAGTTTACATGTGTTTACAAATCGAGGACAAAAAAATGTTAAATTTTTAAACTCAGTTTTTGGAGTGTGCCTTTGGTCAATTAACACAAACTACAACTGTATTGGAATTGGAATTGAATTGGAATTGAAATGAATGCTCAGAATTGAATTGAAATTGATTAGCTGTTAATTTCACTGCATTGGATTGGAATTGAAATGAAATGATTTTGAAATTGAAAAATTGAATTGGAATTGAATTGAATTAATTCTAAAGCAAGGTGGATCGAATTGGAATTGAATAGCAAGACTTCAGGTATAATAAGAATTGAATTTGAATAGAATTGAAATCAATTTTCTGGAGTGAAATAACAATAGTCAGCATTACCTCCTAGCTTTCAGCTGCAATGCCTAAATATGCTTGACATAAAAAAGGGTTCTGCTTACCGAATCTTTGCCAGCAATCAAATCGCAGATACAGGCCTAAATATTTTATTGAATAGTAGATACGGTACATTGTACATGAACAGGAACAAAATTGTGTCAATCAGCGTGAAAATCATTATCTTGTGTGGACCTAGATACTTGATGAGGAACAATGTCGATTCCAGCAAATCTCTTTTGAGATGGTTCTTTTGCGAGTGCTAATCAACTGACAGCAGATTCTCGCAAAAATTTAACACCTAATAAAAATGACACTTATACCAGGCCTAAAAATACTTTTTTTAATTTCGGGGGCTACTTTTGAAAAACTAGCCTTGATCAAGTCTTCCTCCTTACTTTTTCTCTATTCATGCTCTTCTTATTAGGACCCATGGTCGAAGTATCATATACTGGACTCCCTCAGATTTTTAGTCAGGCCAAAAGTTCTGATAATTATTTTGAAAGAATAGATGACTTAAAAAACTTTGGAAAGAAATAGAAATTTTTGGAAGATGTGGCAAAGCATCTATTGAAAAACATCGTCTTCACAATTTAACTTTTGGGAGCTACTTTCAGGATTTTTTGGGGAGGGGCTAAAATATACCCATATCCTAATTTATTTTGAGCCACAACTTCAAGCCTAACATTGTTACCTTTTAGGGGCTACTTTCTGTTAAAAATCGCCCCCGTAATATAATTTTTGAGGGCAATTTTGCCATTTTCGGCACAAATCACCCTTTGCTTTGCCCCATATATTTTCAGCAGTGATACATACCTGATCTATGACACTGTCATCCCCCACTGCCCAACGTTTCTGATATTGATTTCCGTCTCCCATTTCGTTTCCTTGTCTTTGAGAGAAATATCCGACCATAGCGTCGTCACGGGACCTTTGAGGTTGCGAGAGTGCGGCCAGTTGAGGTCTGGGACCCCCTCCGGCGGAAGAACCCTGTGCTGCTGCTGCAATACGCGAATCGTCCCAGGCGACCTCGGTCATGTTTTGTCTACTACTGTGATGGATGTCGTTTGTGGTGGTGGAGTCACCGTGGCTGCGGGGACATGGATCGCGCATTCCACGTTACTGCAAAAGTAAATGTACAGAACATTATGTTATTTGTCAAGTTTCATTGTAAAATGTCATTTACCAGTATCATAATTTGGTATTCACTACAGGTAAATTAAGAAATTCTTGGCCAAGTTCGAACACTTGGAATGCTATTGCTAGTGGCTCTGTAATAAACACACATAGCGTGGTACTGAGGAAAGCATGCAGGTGCCTTACATTGCGTACACGCTTAGTATGCTACAGCCCTCGAATTAAGGATCTGATGGGGCACAGCAACTTTTTTAGGGCAAGTTGATAATTGCCTTGCCTTGGATTTTCACTGAAAAGGCAAGGCAGCACAGCAATTTGTAGTATTTCAAGAGGGCATCATGACAACTGTTGAAAATTTGAGAAGGGCACCAAGGCAATATTTCTCAAAAGTGAAGAAAACACACACAAACATAGAAGATGATGTAATGAAGGGGCAGGGCTGGGGCACCGACGGCAACTTCATTAAAGGGCACGGCATTCGCAAGTGACTGCCTTGAGGAAAGGACATATTTTGAGGGCATTACAGCAGTGGGGATGGCCACCCACGGCAAAATGTCATGGTTGCCGTGGGTTAATTCAAGGGCTGGTATGCTACACATGGTAACATGGATGCAACAGGTGTGTACATTCGAGCTTAGCCAATAATTGTACCGTACTTAATTTCTAAGGCTGGCATTTTCGGGCGGGCTAGCGGGTACCCGCCCGAGATTACATTACCCGGGTAGGAAATACCCTGCCCGGTACCAAATTCAAAAAAAAAAAAAAAAAAAAAAAATTTTTTTAAAAGTTTTTTTTTTTTTTCGGTTTTGTATTGTCCTTAACCTAACCTAAATACTAGGATCATTCATGGTTGATCTAAAAAAAAAAAAAAAAAAAAAAATTTCAAGATGTTTTGTTATTTTTAATATGAAAATTGATAATTTGTCTTTGAATTTGAATGCATTTTGAAATCATTAATAGACTATGACATGAATACAAATTATCAATTTTCATATTAAAAATAACAAAACATCTTGAGTTTTTTTTTTTTTTTGTTTTTTTTTAGGTTTTTGCAATTTGGTACCGGTTACCCGCCCGAAAAATGCGCCGGGTACCCGGGTACAAAATAACCCGAAAATGCCAGGCCTAATCTGTAATAATAAACAGTATTCTTGTTGAAATGCTCAGTCACATTTTCCGAAAGGGGCATTCAAATGTAAATTGGTTCAAGATAATTACATTTACATACATATCAGTACATGTAATATTACCACTTTATACACATTATGGAGTTTTCGATTTGCGACAGTAAAACATCAAACGTTGTTGTTGTCAACTTTGTAATGTGCCGTCATCCAAACAGGGGTGGAATTTCGCGGGAGTCTGAGAGTCGACTCTCGCAGAGACTCCCGTAAAATCCTATTCCGAGAGTCCATGTGGACTCTCGCTGAAATGATCGGATCAGCGAACTTACGTTTAAGTTCAACACGCCTTAAAACTCAAAGCCTGCAAAATATAAAGGAAAAGTCGCAAAGATGCAATGACATATATGGAAGTCAGAGTATGATGACACATATATTAAAAACTTACCTTTGTTAGTTTATTTGTTAGTTTGTTTGTTTGAATGCATTTTACGTAGGCCTACATATAATACCTTTTGGACTCCCGCAAGATTGTACAGCGAGAATCCATTTACGGGAATCCATGGACTCTCGCAAAACTCTCTTTTGCGAGAATCCACTTGGACTCCTGTGGCACTTTACGAAATTCCACCCCTGCCAAACTCTACGCAACACATGAAGACAAGAGCCTAGAACAAACATTGTGGCGACTACGACAACATTTGGTGTTTTACCATCGCAGAACCATCCGTTGTAGAAATTGAAAACTCCCTTATCATGGGACAGCAAGTACAAACAATATCATGGACATGGCAGTGAAAAACAATTTCCTTTTTGGGAACTTGAATCAATTAAGCTGTTTGGAATATTTTCTGTGAGGACAGAGCACACACCTTAACAGGTGGGGTGGTGGGCGGTGGGCCCCTGAGCAAAACAACAGTGGTGCGTGGTAGTCCAGAGGGTAGCGCCCATGGAAGCTCCTGGGTTTGATTCAGTGATACTTTTTCATGGGCAATTAGCATCCTGAATTTGCTGAGACACTGTTATTTAATATAATTTAAGAGTGATGGTGTTCCTAGAAAATTCTCAGATCCACAGAAAAATGGTATCAATTGGTCTGTCTTGATTTTTGTCTGCGACCCTGAATCTTTTTATGGGAACCGCCGCTATACCAGGATACTGTGGAACTTATAGCCCTGATCATGGATGGTGTTCAGGATGAAGAACCAGAAGTATTTAACACCTGATGCACCAACATCAGATGCATCAGAGAGCGAGATGACAGACTTCTATGAGATGGTACAAGGAGTTATGGATAGTATACCTAGAAGAGACTTACTCATCGTACTGGGGGATTGGAATGCTAAGATTGGAAAAATGAAGGAGAAAACTGGGTGTATAGGCCAATATGGACTTGGGATCAGAAATGAACGCGGAGACAGACTGGAGGAATTTTGTGAAGCTAATAACCTAGTCATTGGGAACACTTTATTTCAGCATCATCCACGGAGACTGTGGACTTGGATGAGCCCAGGAGATAGAACAAGAAACCAGATCGATTACATCATGGTCAGGAAGAGGTGGAGAACATCGCTCCAAAATGTCAGGACACGACCAGGCGCTGACTGTGGTAGTGACCATCAGCTACTTGTAGCCAAAGTGAAACTAAAACTGAGAGCTAAGAGATACAATGCACCACCTACCAGGTATGATGTTGACAACATTCCCACTCAATATTCAGTAGATGTGAAGAACAGGTTTGACGAGTTACTGAAAGTTAATGAAGAGGAGCAGACCCCAAATGAATTGTGGGAAGACATGAAAGAAGCAGTCCAGAGTGCAGCAAAGAAGTACATCCCTAGAAAGATGAAAGCGGAAACAGCCGTGGATCTCTCAGCAGACCTTAAACCTAGCTGATGACAGGAAGAGAGCAAAGACAGATGGAGGAAAGGAAGAATGGGCACGCTTAAACAAAGAGGTCTCCAAAAGTGTTAAGGAGGACAAAAGAAACTACATCGAAAGGAAGTGTGTAGAAATGGAAAGATGTAAGGGTGACTCAAAATAGCTTTTGGTATTGCCAAAGAACTTACTAAGAAGTGGACCCCAGGATGGATGTTATAAATGATGAGAAAGGTAACACTCTTACCGAAAAGTGTAGACATCAAAAGGCGATGGGTTCAGTATAGTTCCCAGCTGTTTGAGGCACAAGATGACAAGGTGTATGTACAGTGGGAAACGAGTGAGGAAGAACCTCCACCATTGAGATCTGAAGTTGAGCTTGCCATGGAACAAATGAAAAATGCTAAATCACCTGGCATTGATAATGTAGCTTCTGAGTTGTGGAAGGCAACTGGGAAAGAAGGAATAGACCTAATGTGGCGTCTATGTGGTATCATCTGGAAAAAGAAGAAATGGCCGAGAGACTGGTGCAGGGCAGTATTTATTCCACTGCCAAAGAAGGGAAATTTGAAAGAGTGTGCCAATCACGGACCATCAGCCTGATTTGTCATGCAAGTAAAGTGCTTCTGAAGATCATCATCAGGAGAATAAAGAACAAAATGGAGCAAGAAATATCTGATGAGCAGGCAGGATTTCGTGAAGGAAGGGGTACTAGGGACCAAATTGTCAATATCAGGAATGTGATTGAGAAATGCAGAGAGCATAGACTTCCTCTTTACATGTGCTTCATAGATTACAGTCAAGCTTTTGACTGTGTTAGCCACCCTCAGATGTGGGAAACTATGAAAAGATGGGTTTCCCAAGTCATCTTGTGGATCTGATCAGCTGCTTATATGAAGACCAAGAATCGGCAGTCAGAACAAGTAGTGGGGACACAGATTGGTTCAAGATTGGAAGAGGCTTACGACAGGGCTGTGTGCTATCACCAAACCTATTTAACATCTACTCTGAAGACATAATGAGAACAGCTTTGGAGGGGTTTGAAGGTGGAGTGAAGTTTGGCGGTACAAGAATTACTAATCTGAGGTGCACTGATGATACCACTCTTATTTGTAGCAGCAGAGTAGAGCTGATTGATCTTTTGAAGCGCATCAAAGAGGCCAGCGAAGAAAAACACCTTCTCCTGAACACAAAGAAGACAAAAATAATGGTTGTAGACAGAGAGCGGAAAAGTGATGAGTTTGTGATAGATGGACAGCAGATTGAGGAGGTGAAGCAATTTGAATATCTGGGTTCAATGATTAACAACAGTGGTGACAGCACAACTGAAATTAAAAGAAGACTGGCTATTGCAAGGACAACTGTGCAGGGCATGTCAAGCATATGGAAAAGCAGAGGCCTATCCATTGACCTCAAGGTACGCCTACTTCGTGCAACTGTGTTTTCCATTGCCACTTATGGATGCGAGTCTTGGGCTATGACCAAGAATGATAGGAAAAGAGTAGATGCTTTTGAGATGTGGTGTTACAGGAGCTACGAAAGTGACATGGAAAGACAGGAGAACAAATTCCTGGATCCTCGACAAGATTGGTACAAGTCTAACCATCAGAAGCGGCATAATGGAGAGAAAGCTGAAGTACTTTGGCCATATTGTCAGGAAACATGGAGGTGTAGAAAAACAGATTTTGCAAGGGGCTATGGAAGGCAAGCGAGGAAGAGGACGTCCACCAACATCTTGGACTAATGACGTGAAGCTGGTTTCTAACCAAGGTATGCAAGGTGCAACGCACTTGGCATCAGATCGAGTGAGATGGCGTACTCTTGTGAAGACCACAGCAGCGCTACACAGCGCCACCTGACACAGAGAGAGAGCATTCGCATCAAAAATGCTAAAATTACATTTAGTATTTAACTCTGTATTTTTAGATTGTTCATAGGGCACAATATTTTTATCAATATCAGAAGTTCATATGCTAGAAGCTATAAGTTCAGTACCGTACATAATATGACAAATCAGCCCTTGAATTAACCCACGGCACCCATGGCATTTTGCCGTGGGTGCCCATCCCCACTGCCGTAATGCCCTCAAAATATGTCCTTTACCCAAGGCAGTCCAGGCCCTCTAAATGAAGTTGCAGTCGGTGCCCCAACCCTGCCCCTTCATTAAACAAGAGCACCAATGGCGCTGTGGCTCTACGCTTTTTTGTGGGAAAGCAATTGTTCTTGGAGTCGAATGCGCAACAGGTTGGTAGCTTTATGGAAAGGTTGGGTAGGTCAGTCAATTTTTTTTAAACCTTCAGTTTGAAAAAATTCCCCACAAATATTCAATACGGTCCTTGAAACTCGATGCGGGGGTCAATCTTCCTCCGCCACATTATTATTTTTTGCAGCATTATTATTTTTTGCAGCATTACTATTACTTAGTTGCAAAATCTGAAAAAATTCATTATTGTGCAAATTACTACTGAACCAGCAAGAATAATTTGTTCTGCAAAATTTTAAAATCCCTTTTTTTAGTATTTGAAGCTTTCAACAGCTATAGAAAGCCTTGGCAACTACCGGTATTAGAATTCATCTAAATTGACCTCAGCGACCCCGAAATGACCTCCCAAAAATTTGGCTCTAAATGGTGACCTCAGATAACCCGAAATGACCTTCCAAAAATTTGACTTCAAATGTTGACTGTACCCACCAAGTTTCATGCCCATAGGACAGTTGTTAGTAATTTGACCTCAGGTGACCCCTGGCTGACTCCGAAATGAGCTTCCAAAAATTTGACTCTAAATGTTGACTGTACGCACCAAGTTTCATGCACATACAACAGTTTTTAGTAATTTGACCTCAGATGACCCCTGGGTGACACCGGTTGACCCTGAAATGACCTTCTAAAAATTTGACTCAAATGGTGACTGTACCCACCAAGTTTCATGCCCATATGACAGTTTTGCTAATTTGACCTCAGATGACCCTGGATGACCTCAGGTGACCCTGACCCACTAACCAATACAAACTTGTTCTGCCTGGGGTCAAGATGCACCCACCAAATTTGAGGAACATGCGACCTCACAAAATTTGGCTCCAAATGTTGACTGTATCCAGTTTCATGTTCATACAACAGTTTTTTAGTAATATGACCTCAGATGACCCCTGGGTGACCCCAAAATGACCTTCCCAAAATTCTGATTCCAAATGTTGACTGTACCCACCAAGTTTCATGTCCATACGACAGTTTTTAGTAATTTGACCTCAGATGACCCCGATGACCCCAAAATGACCTTCCCAAAATTTGACTCCAAATGTTGACTGTACCCACCAAGTTTCATGCCCATAGGACAATTTTTAGTAATTTGACCTCAGGTGACCCCTAGGTGACCCCGGATGACCTCAGGTGACCTTGACCCACTAACCAATACAAACTTATGCTGGGGTCAAGATGCACCTAGAACCAGGGATCTATACAATGATTTTGTTTTTGGGTGGATCACCGCATAGGCATTTTACACATAAAATACACGTAACCCACACACAACGCAATTGAATAACAGACCAGCAGTGCCGCTTGGTTACCAGTTGTTCTCATTTATGTAATCAGCAATTGGATGTTGACTGTATCCAGTTTCATGTTCATACAACAGTTTTTTAGTAATATGACCCCTGGGTGACCCCAAAATGACCTTCCCAAAATTTTGATTCCAAATGTTGATTGTACCCACCAAGTTTCATGTCCATACGACAGTTTTTAGTAATTTGACCTCGGATGACCCCTGATGACCCCAAAATGACCTTCCCAAAATTTGACTCCAAATGTTGACTGTACCCACCAAGTTTCATGCCCATACGACAATTTTTAGTAATTTGACCTCAGGTGACCCCGGATGACCTCAAAATGACCTTCCCAAAATTTGACTCCAAAGGTTGACTGTACCCACCTAGTTTCATGCCCATACGACAATTTTTAGTATCTTCCCAAAATTTGACTTTAAGGCCGTATAAAATTAATATTTTGGTTCTCGTCTAGAGGATTTTCATGAATTGATGAGGAGGAGGTTTTTTTTTTTTTTTTTTTTCCAATGTAAAATCACCATTTTCAGTAGTTTTCGGTCTTTTCCAACAGTGCTTGAAGAAACGATGAGGCACTTTTTTTTTTTTTTTTTTTTTTTTTTTTTTGATAAACCTTCTATTTTACCACAAAAAGACTTGGAAGTGATCCTTGTTCTCTAATAAACTTATTTATATGTATGAAAAATTCATAGCTCATTCCAAAGTCTAAAATAATTGAAAATCTAAAAAAAAAAAAAAAATCTGACAAATCACAGAAATTGAGGAGGGAGGGGACGAGAACCAAAACATTAATTTTATACGGCCTAAATGTTGACCCACCAAGTTTCATGCCCATACTTGTTTTTAGTAATTTGACCTCAGATGACCCCTGGGTGACCCCAGATGACCTTCCCAAAATTTGACTCCAAATGTTGACTGTACCCACAGTTTCATGCCCCTACAACAGTTTTTGCAAATTTGACCTCAGATGACCCCTGGATGACCTCAGGTGACCTTGACCCACTAACCAATACAAACTTATGCTGGGGTCAAGATGCACCTAGAACCAGGGATCTATACGATGATTTTGTTTTTGGGTGGATCACCGCCTAGGCATTTTACACATAAAATACACGTAACCCACACACAACGCAATTGAATAACAGACCAGCAGTGCCGCTTGGTTACCAGTTGTTCTCATTTATGTAATCAGCAATTGGAGCCTACAAAATGTGGTGCATTTATAGTGTACGGTACTAACATGTGATATCGGAATTGACACAAATTTTACGGTAAAAAAATCAGTCATAGGCCTACACAGAAAGGATAAAATTGAATTGAGAAAATATTGTATGTGTGACTTGTTGTACTAAAGATGCATCCACCCACCAAGTTAGAGGAACATGCTTCCCCTACTATGCTAGTCTGAGGTGCTCTGATGATATACTCTGACGATAACACTCCGATCGCCATGCAATCTAAGTTTTGTAGGCCAGTGGGACAACGGAATCACTACGTGAACGAGCTACTACTACACAGACAGACAAACAGATTCTAGTGAATTAAATAGTGATGATCAGTTGTAGCAACGACAAATTTCGAGTTGAACCCCCACCCTTATGCAGTGTTTGTGACCACAACTTACAGCATAACAGCATTACTTTATCAAATCGGAAGACTGAACATCGGCACTATCGCCGTTTCATACAGTCACTTCCGGGTCCATTTTATCACTATCTGCGCCATCAATCCATTTCAGAATCCGAATTGATGCAGAATTTATCCTCATCTATCAAACACTCATGATTTTCTTATTCATCTGAAACATTTGCGACATATTTATGATATTAAATGTTGGCAAAACTGCATCACTGCAACTGCATCGAAAAGATACGACTTTAGATTGTTTATCATAAACACATGGGCAAATGATAAAGGGCCGAGATACCTGTGAGATCCTGAATACATGAATGGTCAGTCTATACTCTCTACACGGCCGCTGTGGTTCGGATCGCTCCACTTCTAGTGTGAGCGAGCGGCCAAAGCGGCCGATGTAGAGACTGAAAATTATATTCATTCATAAAACTCACGCGCTGGCGTCGATTATACTACGGGTGACGTCGTATGAATTGAAAACATCAGCAAATAAATTTTTGACATTTTCTTTCCAGATTTATGAAGAAAATATGAATGTTTTTCAACAGATCATCAAATTACTTTATTATATTTTTTTCAATTGGTAGCGTTACCCACACGCTTTATAATTATATATTGCTCCCACGCTTTTTTTTAGAAACCCACCCTTTATTCCGCAAAATTGTAATTTTTACAGATTTTCAGAATTCCCAACCCACGCTGTAGAAAGCGTGCCAGACAAACAATGATAATGAATAGCCAGATGTGACCTTCGCTGTCGAGACGTTGTTTTCAGGGTTGTTAAACCCGCGATTTGGTAACCCAATTAGGCGACTTTTGAAGATTTTCCCGGGGACAATTTCCTGCCCCATAGAATACAAAGGGTAAGAAAAAAAATGGGCGACTTTTCGATTATTTGACCTGCGATTCGGGCTGAATTTTTTGGCAACCCTGGTTATTTAGCGTTAATTTAACTAAATTACTACGCCGCTGGTCTCTAAATATTTTGAAGTGTTGTCCAATGGTAACAAAACTCCCGAGAACTCAATAAACAATCTGGACAAAGGAATCATCCAATCACGTTTCTATCCATGTGAGATCACCGCAAAAATTCATGATAAAAGGTCACTTTCCCCAAAGAAAAATAGTGCAATCCGTCAATTCCCGCCATGATCTCACAACTTAAATTACTCAGACCAAAATAATCTCTAGCGCATACAGGGAACCAAGCAAACGATAGAAATGACTTGTTTCTCATGACGACTTTTGACTTTTCTCACTTCAAAATAAGTACTTTCCCCACCCCAAATTCACTTCTAAAGGAGTGCAATCGATTGCTAAATAACTAAGCAAACCTTGGAACGTAATTTCAAAGCCAGATATCATACACAAAAGAAGCCTTAGCATAAAAAAGCAATAATGCAAGTGGCCAAAATATGTAGCAAAAATACAGTCCTCACTGACTGCAATGACTAAGGCTCACTAGCTCCGCTAAGAGCCAAAAATCATCTATGTTTGTGTGTGTTTTCTTCACTACTTATACTTTTGAGAAATTGCCTTGGTGCCCAACTCAAATTTTCAATAGTTGCCATGATGCCCTCTTGAAATATTACAAACTGCCGTGCTGCCTTGCCTTTTCAGTGAAAATCCAAGGCAATTTTCAACTTGCCCTAAAAAAGTTGCCGTGCCCCTTCACTTCAGATTCTTAATTCGAGGGCTGTGACAAATACTACAACTGGGTCTGGGAATTTCAATTGAATGAACAGTCACAGCTTTCAACAGTTGTATTCAACCCAACCGCGATCATAAATCGCATAAAATACTAACCAATCACAAGTCAGTTAGACATGTTCGAGTTGGCATCATCATGATCATGGTCGGCTTACGCATCACACACACGTGTACGAGCGTTCATCACAAAGTTTATGGGAATGTCATCCGCATACAGCTTTGTGAGTCACGCTGTTGTGCAGGGCTGCACATATAAATGTGTGTTCATTCACATGTCAGTCTACTCTGAAGCACAAAGTACCAACGCGGACGCACACATGTCACTGTGCTGACTTTTAAGGCACGCATACCTGCAGCAGAGACGAAACACTACGCACTGTTAATGCACTGTATATGTGTGCGTTGTCACATTGTACAAACGGCGCCAGCTGAGCTGGAATTCGCTGAGCTACATCATGATTAGTGGGGAACACCCCACCTTCGCTTCCTTTATCATATATGGGTGTCTATCGTGCTACGGTGGGGAATGGTTACGTACATTTCCCCAATAGCGAGTGCACTCCACACAATTTTAATGGGTGCGACAACAAAACTCGCGCGCAGTGCACTGTGTCATGTTGATTGTTGGCTCCCGAATCTCCTAGCATGCTGTGCGGATAAACTTACTGGGGACCATCACGGTCCTTTCCTTTCCTTTCCGCTACGTGTTTCAGGACTGCTTATTGTCCAACTTAGTGAAGAGTAGTATTCCGTTAAAAAAATGTCAGTATGATAACAGTCAATGTCTGTGCTGACGAAACTAAGTTGGACGTGGACAACTATAGCCAAAATATTAAATTCTCGATCATGAGAGCCAACTTGGTACGCACAGTTATTTTGCGCTGAGCGCATTACGCAAATACAGGCGCTTACGGCGCAAACACAGCTTTTGAGAATTGACCAATCACACGGTCGTTGCTAGGCAAGGTCAAGGTTCGATCATGCAGGTCGCGAGATCGTGTTATTCTATGGAAAGTATGCTGACGCAGAAGGTACGTATCCTCTCATGATCGAGAAATTGTTATTTTGGCTATAATCATGATTGTAATCATGATTCATGCTCATCAAAAGTTGGCGGTACTTGTCAAAATTTACAGCAATTTACTAGACCTACAACGTCACGTGCACACCATAATTCAATCATGCAAATCTGCAATGCATGAATGTATGCATGCATTGCCCATTGAAACCAGTCAAACAAACTCATGAGCTCTAGACGTTCGCCTTTCGTATCTCTTTCCTTGTTGGAAAGGTATAATGTTAAGGAGATAGGAACATGTACCGTACAGAAGATCCGGGACCTACTCTGCCATGTTTGGCTGAGTAATGGTACATGAACACGGTCTTTTGTGCCTATGTAAATTAGTCATTGTGTAAAGCTGTATACCCATGGGTTACTCATCATCAGACTGAATCATTGTCGCTAACTACATAAGTTATGTGTACAGAGGGTGTCAATATAGGCCTACGTGTCGCTTTTGAAAAACAGCGAATCATGCGCATGCTCAGCAGGCAAATACGACGGCGATTTAGTACACTGATCATGCGTGCGATTCAGGTTTCTGCAAAAGCGATTGAGTATAAATGCATCTTTAGGGACCGATCGTTATTTACGGCAGGGGGGAATGGGTGTTTTGCCAAAATATCGACAAAAAATTTCGCGTTCCCCCTCGCGTCTGCTCAAAATTTTCGCGTTCCCCTTGTTTTCCCAATTTTCTCCATTTAAAATTTAACAATCCCCCCTCCTGGTTCAACTAAAATTTCACGTTCCCCTCAAAATCACAAAAAATTTCGTGTTCCCCCTAAATTTACCCATTCCCCCCTGCCATAAATAACGATCGCTCCCTTAGAAATGACCGGCGATTGTGTGTTCTCAAGTGGGTTTTATCATGTTAATCATGTAAATTAGTGACCTGACACACATTTGTCATGTTTGTATTGGTTCGATCAAGCATTGAAATCATAAATGTTGTCATTTTTTGTACTGGATCGTTCAAGCATCTCCAACAAATTTTTTCAATGTAAGTGCCTCTGGCCCAAGTAGAAGTAAAAAACGGATACTATTGCCCGAGTTCTAGGGCTAATGAGCTCAGTCTCAGAAACTAAAATCATGAAAATAAAAATAATAAGCTACAAGATTTCAAGCCTCAAGGCCAACCATTTTGATTTGATCGGAAGGATACGACTTAACCATTCAACATTGCAAACAAAATCATATTTCATCAAACATGTTTGCTGCAGGATTAATTTTCACAAACAAAATCCCGTATTTCAGAACTCAATTAGGTTGTGTACAGCTTGCTACACAACAATGAATGGATCCGTGCCAAAAAACTAACAACTACACCGGCCGTAATAGGTCACTTTGCAGACAAAATTCACCCCCAGTTATTTTATAACCTCATCAGCTATTTAAATGGAAGACGATTAAGATATTAAAGGCTACTTTGAAACGGTTCAAATTACATAAATGAGGTAACTTTACCGGGATGTTAGCAGATTGTATCTTTCGCCATTTCGTTCCCCGCTAAGCGTCCGACATCTTGGATTTGGCCCAATGCATTGTGGGAAACATGTGTTCCTGAGGTGTCTGACGTCATTCGTGTGGTATGCGGGAAGTTCCCTATCGCGGGAGAAAGAAAGAAAGAAAGAAAGAAAGAAAGAAAGAAAGAAAGAAAGAAAGAAAGAAAGAAAGAAAGAAAGAAAGAAAGAAAGAAAGAAAGAAAGAAAGAAAGAAAGAAAGAAAGAAAGAAAGAAAGAAAGAAAGAAAGAAAGAAAGAAAGAAAGAAAGAAAGAAAGAAAGAAAGAAAGAAAGAAAGAAAGAAAGAAAGAAAGAAAGAAAGAAAGAAAGAAAGAAAGAAAGAAAGAAAGAAAGAAAGAAAGAAAGAAAGAAAGAAAGAAAGAAAGAAAGAAAGAAAGAAAGAAAGAAAGAAAGAAAGAAAGAAAGAAAGAAAGAAAGAAAGAAAGAAAGAAAGAAAGAAAGAAAGAAAGAAAGAAAGAAAGAAAGAAAGAAAGAAAGAAAGAAAGAAAGAAAGAAAGAAAGAAAGAAAGAAAGAAAGAAAGAAAGAAAGAAAGAAAGAAAGAAAGAAAGAAAGAAAGAAAGAAAGAAAGAAAGAAAGAAAGAAAGAAAGAAAGAAAGAAAGAAAGAAAGAAAGAAAGAAAGAAAGAAAGAAAGAAAGAAAGAAAGAAAGAAAGAAAGAAAGAAAGAAAGAAAGAAAGAAAGAAAGAAAGAAAGAAAGAAAGAAAGAAAGAAAGAAAGAAAGAAAGAAAGAAAGAAAGAAAGAAAGAAAGAAAGAAAGAAAGAAAGAAAGAAAGAAAGAAAGAAAGAAAGAAAGAAAGAAAGAAAGAAAGAAAGAAAGAAAGAAAGAAAGAAAGAAAGAAAGAAAGAAAGAAAGAAAGAAAGAAAGAAAGAAAGAAAGAAAGAAAGAAAGAAAGAAAGAAAGAAAGAAAGAAAGAAAGAAAGAAAGAAAGAAAGAAAGAAAGAAAGAAAGAAAGAAAGAAAGAAAGAAAGAAAGAAAGAAAGAAAGAAAGAAAGAAAGAAAGAAAGAAAGAAAGAAAGAAAGAAAGAAAGAAAGAAAGAAAGAAAGAAAAGAAAGAAAGAAAGAAAGAAAGAAAGAAAGAAAGAAAGAAAGAAAGAAAGAAAGAAAGAAAGAAAGAAAGAAAGAAAGAAAGAAAGAAAGAAAGAAAGAAAGAAAGAAAGAAAGAAAGAAAGAAAGAAAGAAAGAAAGAAAGAAAGAAAGAAAGAAAGCAAGCAAGCAAGCAAGCACCGGTCTGATTGGGGGCACAAGCCGTTTTTCGGCAATTTTCCTATGTGATTTTTTAAAAATTTCAGATTGATTGGGGGGCACATGCCCATGCGCGTATTTTGGGGGGGCTTTGAGGGCGCCAGCCCCCCGGGGTAAAAGCAGGGGGCGGCCAAAACGAAGGGGCGGCGAAAGAAGAAGGGGCGGCAAAAAGGGGGCGGGAAAGAAGGGGTGGCAAAAAGAATTAGTAAAGAAAAAGGGCAGAAAAATTTTGTTAAGTAAAAAAATCTTGATTGTACGATACATCAAAATGTGTTGCTTTTAGGGCGCTAGCGCTTACAAGTTTTTTTTTTTTTTTGCTCTTCATTTTTTCAAACGACCGAAAAAAACTTGGGTCAACCTTTTCGGGCTGTTGAGGAAGGGCAGCAAATTGAATTTCCTTCAGCCCCGGGGTAGGAGCGACCACCCACCCCCCCGTGCCCCTATGACGCTACGCCACTGAGATAGCTGGCTTGTCAATGTCAGTTTGGTGCTATCCTCAGTAGATGGCTGGCTTACCAATGTCAGTATGGTGCTGTCTTCAGTAGATACTAGCTGGCTTACTGTCAGTAAGATGTTGTCTTCAGTAGATAGCTGGCTTATCAATGTTAGTATGGTGCTGCCTTCGGTATATAGCTGGCTTACCAATGTCAGTATGGTGCTGTCTTCAGTGGATGGCTGGCTTACCAATGTCAGTATGGTGCTGTCTTCAGTAGATACAAGCTGACTTACTGTCTGTAAGATGTTGTCATCAGTAGATAGCTGGCTTACCAATGTTAGTATGGTGCTGTCTTCAGTGGATGGCTGGCTTACCAACGTCAGTATGGTGCTGTCTTCAGTAGATACTAGCTGGCTTACCAATGTCAGTACTCAGTAAGATGATGTCTTCAGTAGATAGCTGGCTGACCAATGTTAGTATGGTGCTGTCTTCGATAGCTGGCTTATCAATGTCAATTTGATGCTGTCTGAAGTTGATAGCTTGCTTATCAATGTCAGCATGGTGCTGTCTTCGGTAGATAGCTGGCTTATCAATTTCAGTTTGGTGCTGTCTTCGGTAAATGGCTGACATATCAATCTCAGATTGGCGCTGTCCTCAGTTGATAGTTGGCTTATCAATGTTAGTTTGGTGCTGGTTGCAGTGATAGCTGGCTTATCAATGTCAGTTTGATGCTGTCTTCAGTTGATAACTGGTTTGTCAATGTCAGCATGGTGCTGTCTTCGTTCCGCTGTTACCATGCATAGAGTAGTCTTAAGCCTATCTGTCATTAATATGGCTATCGAAGTAATTCAGCAAGCACAGTGCTTCGGCACATAATAATATTTCTATAAATTATCGGGTTAAACATAAGAAAAACGGACATTTTCTGTAAAAAGCACACATACCTGACTCACTGGATCGCCCCCATCACAAACAATGCTGGATCCATGCCGTTTTCTAAATACACGAGCTTGGAGATTGAGGGCCGCATATACATAAGTTAATGGGGTGTTTCGTTTTGCCCTGTGGTCCACTTTGCCCCGGTCTCCCCTATGATGCTGTCATCAGTGTATTCAGTAGATAGCCGGCTTAGGGGAGACCGGGATAAAGTGGACCAAGGGGCAAAACGAAACACCCCCATTAACTTATGTCTTCAGTAGATAGAGCTGTCTTACGCCTAGTATATCAGTAGTATGATGCTGACTTCAGTATATAGCTGGCTTATTAATGTCAGTATGGTGCTGTCTTCTGTAGACAGCTGGCTTACCTATGCCAACATGGTGCCGTTTTCTGTTGAATGTTGAAATAACTGGCTTACTATGATAAGCAGATTTAGGCCTATAATCATGATAATAATTCTCTCAACAAATATTTTGACTTACTTGATATTTTATCCCACATCCATGGGATTTCATCGAATGAGGTGGAGCAGCACTAGTCATGTGATCCACGGGGTAATCCAGGGTCACATGACGTGATGATCGGCTTGTAGAAGCTGGTTAGCATGTGTCTCCCTTGTCTTGGTTGAGATCGGGGTCCAACTGGAGCTAACTGGTTTACCAATTTCAGTATGATGATCTCGTCATATCTCGTCAGTATATTGGGGCTGTCATCAGATCAGTAGATAGCTGGTTTAACAATGTCAGTATGGTGTTGTTGTCTTCAGTAAATAGCTGGCTTAACGCTTATCAATGTCAGTTTGGTGCCGTCTTCAATTGATAGCTGGTTTGTCAACGTCAGTATGGTGCTGTCTTCAGTTGATAGATGGCTTGCCAATATCAGTATGGTGCTGTCTTCGGTAGATAGCTGGCTTATCAATGTCAATTTGATGCTGTCTGAAGTTGATAACTGGCTTATCAATGTCAGCATGGTGCTGTCTTCGGTAGATAGCTGGCTTATCAATTTCAGTTTGGTGCTGTCTTCGGTAAATGGCTGACATATCAATCTCAGATTGGCGCTGTCCTCAGTTGATAGCAGGCTTATCAATGTCAGTTTGGTGCTGGTTGCAGTGATAGCTGGCTTGTCAATGTCAGTTTGTTGCTGTCCGCATGCAGTTGATAGCTGGCTTATCAATGTCAGTTTGTTGCTGTCCGCATGCAGTTGATAGCTGGCTTATCAATGTCAGCATGGTGCTGTCTTCGGTAGATAGCTGGCTTATCAATTTCAGTTTGGTGCTGTCTGAAGTTGATAACTGGCTTATCAATGTCAGCATGGTGCTGTCTTCGGTAGATAGCTGGCTTATCAATGTCAGTTTGGTGCTGTCTGAAGTTGATAACTGGCTTATCAATGTCAGTATGGTGCTGTCTTCGATAGATAGCTGGCTTATCAATTTCATTTTGGTGCTGTCTTCGGTAAATGGCTGACATATCAATCTCAGATTGGCGCTGTCCTCAGTTGATAGCAGGCTTATCAATGTCAGTTTGGTGCTGGTTGCAGTGATAGCTGGCTTGTCAATGTCAATTTGATGCTGTCTGAAGTTGATAGCTTGCTTATCAATGTCAGCATGGTGCTGTCTTCAGTACACTGCAAAAACAAGTGTTTATATTAAAACACCATATTGTGTTTATTAGAGCAACACTTAATAAACACATAATTCATGTTAATGGTCTAACACTAATGTTAATGGTTCTAACACTAATGTTCATAAATTAACACTTGGTGTTATAATTATTACAAACACTAATGTTTGTAATATAACACCAAGTGTTAATTTATGAACATTAGTGTTAGACCATTAACATGAATTATGTGTTTATTAAGTGTTGCTCTAATAAACACAATATGGTGTTTAAATATAAACACTTGTTTTTGCAGTGTAGATAGCTGGCTTACCAATGTTAGCATGATGCTGTCTTCAGTAGACAGCTGGCTTACCAATGCCAGTACGATGCTGTCTTCAGTTGATAGTTGGCTTACCAATGTCAGTATATCGTGCTGTCATCAGTAGATAGCTGGATTAACAATGTCAGTATGTTGTCTTCAGTAGATAGCTGGCTTACCAATGTCAGCATGATGCTGTCTTCAGTAGATAGCTGGCTTACCAATGTCAGTATGATGCTGTCTTCAGTTGATAGTTGGCTTACCAATGTCAGTATATGGTGCTGTCATCAGTAGATAGCTGGCTTAACAATGTATGATGTTGTCTTCAGTAGATAGCTGGCTTACCAATGTTAGCATGATGCTGTCGTCAGTAGATAGCTGGCTTACCAATGTCAGTATGATGCTGTCTTCAGTTGATAGTTGGCTTACCAATGTCAGTATATGGTGCTGCCATCAGTAGCTAGCTGGCTTAACAATGTCAGTATGATGTTGTCTTCAGTAGATAGCTGGCTTACCAATGTCAGCATGATGCTGTCTTCAATAGATCGCTGGCTTACCAATGTCAGTATGATGCTGTCTTCAGTTGATAGTTGGTTTACCAATGTCAGTATATTGTGCTGTCATCAGTAGATAGCTGGCTTACCAATGTCAGTATGATGCTGTCTTCAGTTAATAGTTGGCTTATCAATGTCAGTTTGGTGCTGTCTTCAGTAGATAGCTGGCTTACCAATGTCAGTATGATGCTGTCTTCAGTTGATAGCTGGCTTACCAATGTCAGTATATGGTGCTGTCATCAGTAGCTAGCTGGCTTACCAATGTCAGTATGATGCTGTCTTCAGTAGATAATTGGCTTATCAATGTCAGTTTGGTGGCGTCTTCAGTTGATAGCTGGCTTACCAATGTCAGTATATGGCGCTGTCATCAGTAGATAGCTGGCTTACCAATGTCAGTTTGGTGCCGTCTTCAGTTGATAGCTGGCTTACCAATGTCAGTATATGGCGCTGTCATCAGTAGATAGCTGGCTTATCAATGTCAGTATGATGTTGTCTTCAGTAGATAACTCATAACTGGCTTATCAATGTCAGTTTGGTGCCGTCTTCAGTTGATAGCTGGTTTGTCAACGTCTGTATGGTGCTGTCTTTAGTTGACAGATGGTGCTGTCTTCGGTAGATAGCTGGCTTATCAATGTCAGTTTGATGCTGTCTGAAGTTGATAGCTGGCTTATCAATGTCAGCATGGTGCTGTCTTCGGTAGATAGCTGGCTTATCAATGTCAGTATGGTGCTGTCTTCAGTAGATAGCTGGCTTGTCAATGTCAGTTTGGTGCTGTCCTCAGTTGATAGCTGGAATACCAATGTCAGTATATGGTGCTGTCTTTCGGTAAATAGCTGGCTTATCAATGTCAGTTTGGTGATGTCCTCAGTTGATAGCTGGCTTATCAATGTCAGCATGGTGTTGTCTTCAGTTGATAGCTGGCTTATCAATGTCAGTTTGGTGCTGTCCTCAGGTGATAGCTCGCTTATCATATCAATGTCAGTTTGGTGCTGTCCTCAGTTGATAGCTGGCTTACCAATGCCAGTATGGTGCTGTCTTCAGTGGATAGCTGGCTTGTCAATGTCTGTTTGGTGCTGTCCGCAGTTGATAGATGGCTTATCAATGTCAGTATGGTGTTGTCTTCGGTAGATAGCTGGTTTGTCAATTTCAGTTTGGTGCTGTCTTCGGTAAATGGCTGACTTATCAATCTCAGTTTGGCACTGTCCTCAGTTGATAGCTGGCTTAGCAATGTCAGTATGTTGATGTCTTCGGTTGATAGCTGATGGCTTATCAATGTCAGTTTGGTGCTGTCCTCGGTTGATCGCTGGTTTGTCAATGTCAGCTTGTTGCTGTCTTCGGTAGATAGCTGGCTTATCAATATCAGTATCATGTTGTCTTCAGTTGATAGCTGGCTTACAAAATGCAAGAATGGTGCTGTTTTCAATTAATAGCTGGCTTGTCAATGTCAGTTTGGTGCTATCCAGTGTTCGAAATATGCCTCAAAAAGTTACAGGCCAGCCGGGCTTGACCTTAAAAAGTTACCGGCCAGCCGGGCCAGGAACTAGATACCAGTCAGAAAAGTTACCGGCCAGGCCAATGGCCGGTGGACCGGCCCTATTTCGAATGCTGGTGCTATCCTAAGTAGATGACTGGCTTATCAATGTCAGTAAGATGCCGTCTTCAGTAGATAGCTGGCTCACCTACATCAATATGGTGCTGTCTTCGGTAGATAGCAGGCTTATCAATGTCAGTTTGGTACTGTCCTCAGTTGATAGCTGGCTGGTCAATGTCAATTTGGTGGTCTTCAGTTGATAGCTGGCTTTAATATCAATCTCATTTTGATGCTGTACTCAGTTGATAACTGGCTTGTTAATGTCAACTTGATATTCTCTTCGGTATCCGGTTGATAGCTGGCTTATCAATGTCAGTTTGGTGCTTTCTTTAGTAGACAGCTGGCTTGTCAATGCCAGTTTGGTGTCATCTTCAGTAGATAGCTGGCTTACCAAATTCAGCATGGTGCTGTCTTCAGTAGATAGCTGGCTTACCAAAGAGGTCCGGATAAGAGATGTTGAGCTGTATTTAGAATGGGAGGATATGTTGTGATAGTAGTGACAACCGGGTTGAACCCAGTTGTCATGAAGTTCCTGTTTGGTGTTAAAACACACGTAAAATGTCCCCTATAATTACTGTATGAACCCAATACACGGCGTGGGGGAGCATTAAAAAATACGAGGTCTCTAAGCTGTGTGCGTGATCAGCAGCATTGATTTGTGGAGAAATAGTATTAGGGTTTAGCACCATGAATTTAGAACGGAGCAGATTTGGGGGGAAACTGTGGGGGTGGTCAGGACTTTTTTTCACCCAGAGACGAAACTGATCCGAGACTGTGGGACCAGTGGGGTGCCAGGATTTTTTTGGGGGGCATGGGGGGCAAACTGAATTTCGGGGAGGGGAAATAACCAATTTTGTGCAAAATTGTTGCAAAACATGGAAATTTCAGGTTCTTACTGGGGGAGGGGCAACTGGGAGGAGGAAAATATACAAACACAAGAACACAGAATACTCATTGTAAATTCATATAACGTTTCTTTTTCACTCTTTATTAAAAATTACGAATTTCAGTATAGATAACAAGAACTGAAACAATCAATGAAAGGTATAATCATTCTATTGCAAGATTGGCATTTGCAAAATATAATATACACTACTAATATATTTATATATTTGGCACATAACAGGCATCCGAGGTCTATGCAATGGTCTTACACACCGGAAGTGTGAATCTCAAATAGGGGTCCACGAGTAGGTGACTCCACTTGAAATTCACACCCCCTGTGTAGGAGATTAAGATAATGTCTTCCATAGAGGGTGTATGGATTTCAACAGGAATAGCCCAACATTACATTTCACTACCTGGAGAGAATTGATCAAAAATTGATTTCCCTCCTGAGATTGGTATCTGTCAATGAGTTGACCAGATCACAGGGATCTCATTATAGCTGGAGGCATTATATAACACAAATGGGTCAATGAGTTACATAAAAATGACCTTGTGTGGTATTCAGTTCCCAGGAAGTGAATTTTGCCTGAGGCAATTTGTGGTTAAATGTTGATCCCTCACTACAAGAGTTATTACCGTCGATTTGGTTGAAAAAGGAGGTGAGACTTGATCAAATCTCTCCAGGTAACAAAACGTAATGATATAACATACAGCAGGGATGTAAATGCGGCATGCAGATGTGTGTCAATGACACAATGTGTCATATAGCTACCCAGCAAACACAAAATGTTTTACAGAAAACATTTAGATGTTGGGTTATACAAACGGTATAAAAAGTTTTGGTAACATTCGGAGAAAACATTGTTGAAAACCTGCTGCAAAACATTTGAACATAATGTTATTAAATATTTATAAAATATTTGTCAAAAATGTTTGCCCAAACAAATTTTGCGATAATGTTGTTGTAAAGCGTTTTAAATATGTTTCATGACCTTTATAATAACCGGACATTGTTTTTAAAACATTTTGACCAAAACCAAAACATGATTATAACATGTTTATAACGTTTTAAAAACATTTGTGTGTTTGCTGGGTTGTTCATAGTACAAACACTGTAGAGGCCCAGTATTGAGCATATCATTTAAGACAGTTCTTAACTTATTATATACACTAGTCTTGTCACTAAATATATAATAATGAAAGAGCACAAGTCGGCTGGGCGCAAGGCTATGCAAGGTACATTCCCGACAATTGGTGACCACACAGAATTTATACCCTAAAGTATCAACCTTAAATCAAAAAGTATCCCATCAAAACTTGCCTTTTAGTGTAAGTCTAGTGCATGTCTGACATTATCTGGTACACATTGGGTGACAAGCTTTGGCTGGTTTACTATTCAAAGTCTGTCATCTGAATTCACCAGACTATTAGGGAAATGTTTCTATAACATATAAAACTGGTCAAAATAATATCTCTCCTTAAAAAAAAAAAAACACCAAAAGACGTAATTAAAACATAATCTGTGTGTATTATAATACTAATATTTACTTTGCTCTATTGTATTTCCTAAATCCCGTTAAAATTTTCAGAATTCTGCCTAAAACATTGATTTAAAATTCCAAAATCGTCCAATACTTTTAATGATCAAAAATGGTGCAAACCGTTAAATTTGGATAGAATTCAAGAGTATTCCACAGTGGGGAATGGTTTTCTTTCAGAATAGCTCACTGCGAATGCAGGTGTATGGCAGTATCAATATATTCAAAATGTAAAATATCTTTTAATTCAGCCATTTTGTTGTGATAGGTAATCTTTAATATTAAACCACATTATGTAAAATAGCACCCGTCCTCATGTCCGAGACGTGCAGACGCCCTGTAATGTTGCCACTATAGCAGTGGCATACTGACCACCAAAATACTGAGACAAAATGGACACAATTTGTGATGTTCATTTTCCATTTGACTTGTTATAGGCTGCAATTACATGCATACATCCTGGAAAAATTATTTTTGTAGTGAGTCAGCTGGATGATTATGCAATTTTGTCCATCTTGTAAATTTTGTCCACCTTGTAAATTTTGTCCGCCTTGTAAATTTTGCCCGCCTTGATAATTAGACACTAAGGCCAAAAAAAAAAAGGTTTGTCTCAAAGCTTACGCGCAGATTTGTAAAATCACACAATTTTTTAGTTTTTTTCGGAAAAATTCGGCAAGAATCAAGACTTTTTCTCAAAATACCATAAATATACCAAGTCGGGAATAAAAAAAAATCGCATTTCGCATTTGTCTTCAAACCACTCCTGAACTTTGAGACAAACCTTTTTTTTTTGGCCTAAGACATGTCTGAGTACCGATACATCAAAACCAAAGTAGACCAGGGTCTTAGCTAGAAATTGAGGGTTGCCCGTCATTTGAATAAAATTGCCTGTCCTGATTTGACCTTTAAAAACATTTACCAGACGTCTGTAGCCCATTGGGGGTTCAAAGAGTTCAAATATGTGCTGATATGACCTTGTTTTACAAATTAGGTCTACTAAAAAGGGCAATTAGCTTCTCAAAACATACAATTTATAATATAGCATCTGTCAAAGGCATTAATTTTGCCCGTCCCAGGAGCAAACTGGCTGTCTAAAATGACGGCCAGACGGGTGGCTAGCTAAGACCATGAAGTAGACATAAAATATGAGACCTGCTCCTACGAAACCCACAAAATTATAATTTGCAGATTAAAAATGCTCATTATACATCCACATTATTATGAGTACTCAATCTTTTGGCCTTCAAAAATACATCTTTTGCTTCAAAATTCCTTTGTTTTCTATTGATTTTGGGCACATTTACTGGACTGTGTCTCAAATAAAGCCTTGGCCACTTTGTCCAGGTTTTGTGGGAGCAGGTTTCATATGAAGAGCTTATTTCTAAACTGTGTTAAGTCCACAACCACATGTTTCTCATTTACTTGTGTGATACAATCACAATTACTTTGACAAGTTTGACATGATGAGTTGTACCATCAACAAGCCATTCTTTACCACAACAATGCTGGTTAACAATATGCACACTATTGTTCTCATTTGGGAACCAAAGGCCTCACACAGTATTGTTACTGTGCATCTATGCACTGTTTGCTTTGTAATGGTGCATCCAACTGAAATTATAATACATAATAGCACCACAACCCATTGCAATATCGCACAGCTAAATCAGAAACATGTGTTTGTGGACTTAACACGGTTTGGAAATAAGCTCTTCATATATGGACAGATTACTTTCAGTTAGGACAGGTTACTTTTAGGAGCAGCCTAAACTATAGTTTGATCAGCTCATAATCGGTAGGCCTTAAAACATGGCGGATTAATATCAATATATTGTATTTTGAAAATAGTCTTGTGATATCTTGCCAGAATCACCACAAATTATTAATTCAATTCATATGCTTTGTCTTCTTTATTTAACACACAAAATATGGACCAGACAAGTCAACTATATCACTCTTAATGTGGGACTACTTTTCGTCGTAGTGGTAAACGCCTAATAATTACTGCCGATTACCAATTGATCAAACTATTATACAGTCCAACCTCTCTTATCCGGCCATGATGGGACCAAGCATTGGCCGGATAAGTGAAAAATCCGGATAAGTGAATTACACGTTATTCTGCATTAAATGTCTGAAATGCTAACATTGAGATAGCAAAAGGTTACTCAAAATGGGGCAGTAACACTGAAATTGGGTATTTGAGTTATGTATGCCACATAGTTGTGTCCTTCTAAATGCTTCAGTGCATGAAATCAAGTTCTCAAAACATGAAAAACATGAAGATCACATGTCCGGATAACAGAGAGATCCATATAAAAGAGGTCCGGATAAGGGAGGTTGGACTGTATTTGCATTTTGCTGAATTTTACACATTAAGGTTGGTCTGAACCCTGGAATTATGAAAACTTTCGGGCCTCATAACTGCTAAATTATTAGTCTAAAGAATATAAAAGTATACATTTTAGAATGGAAATGACTTGATGAATTCATCTGTGAGGTCCAATTTGGGCCAAAATGCTCATTTTTGGAGAAAATCCCAAAAAAATAAAAAAACGGTCCCTAGATATTTTTATCTAGTTTTTAAAAATTAATAAATTTTTTTTGGCCAAACAATTTTTTTTGTTCGTTAGACGAAAAAATTTGGGCAAAAACCCGTTTTTGGGGATTTTCTCCAAAATGAGCATTTTGGCCCAAATTGGACCTCACAGATGAATTCAGCAAGTCATTTCCAGTCTAAAATTGTATACTTTTATATTCTTTAGACTAATAATTTAGCAGTTATGAAGCCCGAAAGTTTCCATAATTCCAGGGTTAAGACCACCCTTAACCATGAAGGAAGGAATGAATGAATGAACACTGCCAAGAAGGGCCCAACTCCAATTTTTAATGAGTTAGACCCAGCATTTTATTGCCAGCAGACTGTTCTTCCTTGTGTGTGAAAGATGAGTCCAAATCCACTCTCTAAATAGTCTTCCACATACACTTAATCATGGTTTTCATGGAAGAAAGTCCCAACTCCATGGCGTTGGGCCCTTCTTCCACAAATATTGGGTTAAAGAGATATTTTGTTCATCCATAAAATCTGCTTTTCACTACAATAATCTTTCTTGCTAACACATTACATGCTTCTACTTGTGCAATTACTAGAGTAATGGATAATTACCAAATTTCTGTAGCTATTTATAACACATCTGCTTACGGAACTGGCACTTGCAGTATATTAGTGGAAGAAGGGCCCAACTCCAGCTCATATTAAGACCTGTACCGTTGCCATGGAAACATCATATATAATTTCGAATGTATGTAATACTGCATGTTCATGTATTAATGATCCCCTGAAGATGAAAACATTCTGTCTGTAAAACTTTTCCAAATATTAAGTTTTTTCTTAATATCTCAAAAACAGTTTTAATGGAGTTGGGCCCTTCTTCCACCCAGGTATTCAATTGAATACCTGAGTGGAAGAAGGGCCCAACTCCAATTTTTTACAAAAATGAGTTTGACCCAGCATGTTATTGCCAACAGACCGTTCTTCCTTGTGTGTGAAAGATGAGTCAAAATCCATTCTCCAAACAGTCTTCCATGTACGCTTCATCATGGTTTTTATGGAAGAAAGGCCCAACTCCATGGAGTTGGGCCCTTCTTCCACAAATATTGGAATATAAGAGAATTTTTGTTCACCCACGAAATCTGCTTTTCACTACAATAAACTTTCTTGCTAACATATTACATGCTTCTACTTGTGCAATTAATGGATAATTATCAGATTTCTGTGGCTATTTATAACACATCTGCTCACGGAACTGGCACTTGCAGTATATTAGTGGAAGAAGGGCCCAACTCCAGCTCGTATTAAGACCTGTACCGTTGCCATGGAAACATCATAAGTAATTTCGAATGTATGTAGTATTGTATGTTCATGTATTAAAGGTCCCCTGAAGATGAAAACATTCAGTCTATAAAACTTTTCCAAATATTAAGTTTTTTCTTAATATCTCAAAAACAGTTTTGATGGAGTTGGGCCCTTCTTCCACTCAGGTATTCAATTGTTTGATATGACATATCAATTCCCTTGATCGGTATCAAGAAAGAAATTGCTTCAAAACTGCCGGTCATCCTAGCAGAATCATCACTTTAAATTCATTCTATTGGTCCAAACAACAGTATTAATACCATGCTCAACCTCTGGTTCTACCAGGGTGGCAGCAGTCAGGTTTTGAAGCTATCCCTTAGACAACAACAAAAAATTATATTCAAAGGAAGTGGGTAATGGTGAATCCAACGGACAAGGACACAAAACACATCAAGGATCAATAAATGATACAAGAGGATACCTTGAATATAAACAACAGAAAGGAAAACGAGCAAGGTACACCAACTTGATGTGGGGAAACAAGTAAAATACAGACTAATAGTCTGTATTTTACTTGTTTCCCCACATCAAGTTGGTGTACCTTGCTCGTTTTCCTTTCTATATTCAAAGGGTTTGAGCAGAGTCCAGTTGAAATCCATACACCTGCTATGGAAAATATGACCTCAGTTAATATTCCACACAGGGTGTGTAGATTTCAAATGGAGTCACCCATTCAGGTAACCACATTTGAAATTCATAGGGGGTGTATGGATTTCAACAGGAATAGCCTGCTGTGTTTTTGAAAATACATGTAGCACCTGTATCCAGCTCTCTTAAATTTCAGTTGCAATATATACATTATTAAGACCCAATCAGTCTGTATTACGGGACTGATCACAAGCGCACAGCGATCAGAGCAGCAGGATAAAAAGTCATTTATATGGTTTTCATTATAACATTTTTATAATCATGTTGTCATCAACTATATTCTATTGTACAATGTGCTATACTGTGGTCAGCAGCCCTCGAATTAAGGATCTGAAGGGGCACGGCAACTTTTTTAGGGCAAGTCGAGAATTGCCTTGGATTTTCACTGAAAAGGCACGGCAGTTTGTAATATTCAAGAGGGCATCGTGGCAACTGTTGAAAATTTGAGAAGAGCACCAAGGCAATTTCTCAAAAGTGAAGAAAACACACACAAACATAGATAGATGATTTTATAATGAAGGGGCAGGGCTGGGGCACCAACGACAACTTCATTAGAGGGCACGGCAAGGGACTGCCTTGGGTAAAGGACATTTTGAGGGCATTACGGCAGTGGGGATGGGCACCCACGGCAAAATGCCATGGGTGCCGTGGGTTAATTCGAGGGCTGGTGGTCAGTCAAAGTATAGCATATTGTATCAAAATGATTGGTACCCATCAGTTTTCATTGATAATGGATGAGTCTGACGCATCAAAATTCATCATAAGAGCCAAATAATTGATGGATTATTTGTATAGCGAGTCATAAAACCTACATTCTGGCCATTTTGAGAGTATCCAATATTACATTTGGAAGAGACAGGTTTTTCAATAAATATCAAAATTGATGGGTACCAATCATTTTGATACAGCTTGTATTCATAAAAAATACCAATATTTAAAAAAAGTCCATTATATTATACCGTAGAAATTAGTATATAAGCATAGGTGTCCATAAGCGAGTTGCTCGGACAAGAACAAATTTTAACGGTAGTTTGTTTAACTTTTTCATTTTTTTCTTTTAAACACAAAGAAATGTTAACACAGATATTTGTAAATTAAAAACATTAAAAATTTGTTCTTGTCTGAGCAACCCGTTTATAGCCACCTAAAATTATATTACGGTAGATGATCTGATGGCTGTGGGTCAATCTTTCTTGTCCCTTCCTTTAAAATCATCCATAGTGCAATCCATTCCGGAATATTTGTGTAATAGAAGCATGGCTCTACTGGAGAGTATTCTGTGTAAGCAAAAGGAAATAAAGAAATCTAGTTATCAGTTAAAGGAGTATTTTGTGATTATATCATCCTTTTTTTATGACATTTTTCTGTAGATATCCATGAAAATAGCTTATTCCCAAAATATCAGTTGATTCTGATTTTGCATCGCAAGTTATGCATGATTATGTGTTACACTGTTGCATATAGGCCACCATGTTGTAATTTTGATCTGTTAAGATATTGGATAGCAACGTTTGCACAGTATTTTCTGTGGGACACAAGAGCACAGACACACCAAATTGCATTCTAAGTAATGAGAAATCTCCTTCTGATATCATATAATTTTGTGGAGCCATGGGGCTATGAGGGTTCACGGACCCAAAGAGAAAGGCAAAATAAAATAAGGGCTGATAAAGGATATGTTAAAAGAGCCCTGCACTGCACTTTGTCCATGGACCCCTAAGGCTCTTGCTACACCTCTGGCAGTAGAACGATCACCCCTCATGAATATGTGAGATTTGTCATTTGTACTGCTTACAAAGCTTCTAGGGACTTTGCCTGTTGGTACACTATATCCTTCTTTAATCTATGGCTGGTATAATCAGAGACTGATTTAAAAATACAAGTTTGCATCTGACATCACTTGTACTGCTTACATAGGGACTTTACCTGTTGGTATGCTATCTCCCTCTTTAATCTATGGCTGGTATAATCAGAGACTGAATTCAAAATACTAGTTTGCATCTGACATCACTTGTCAATCAAACTCAAGCGCAATTTGTTTACTATTTGTCCTGGTGACTGATATTTCTGGACACTGTGGTAAAACAGCATGCCCTATGGTTAATTTTGACCTTCAAACATATCAAAAGTTAAGTCTTAGTAACTGCAGTCTTCGAATTACTTTTTTTACCTTTGCACCCCATTTTGAAAGTTGTAGTGCAATTTCATCTGATGCAGAGCAACTTGAAGTGCAGTCTCTTTCCTCTCCTTTTTTTTTTTTCTTCTCTCTTCCTCTTTTCCTCTATTTCTTTTTTTTCTCAAGGCATTATTTCCTCAATTTTGACTGTCATTTCCTAGGAGTGGTGCTCCCCGCTCCCGCACAATTTGCATCCCTGACTTTTGCGCCCCATTTTGAAAGTTGTGGTGCAATTTCATCTGATGCAGAGCAACTTGAAGTGCAGTCTCAGACATTCAACACATAAAGTCAATACAATGTGGTATCACAATAATATTGTGCACCATACTTTTAAAGTTGTGTCGCAACAGGCAAATTTTGGGGTGCAAATTGCATTGTGATAGTGATAAGGCTTATATTTCGAATGCAGAGTAATAGGAAATCTTAATTCTTTCCTGATGGCACTATGTCAACAATGCCTAGAAAAGGTACTTTTAGGCTTGTAAAAGTACCATCATTTTTTTGAAATTCCTTTTCTCTGATGAAGGCACCAGATGAATCAACCTTCCTTTTACGCACTACTAACCAATCACAGGCTGTGGGGAGTTGATCGTCAGATGCAACCTAGCCATTTTTAATTCAATCTCAGATTTATGTACGAGCTAAGCATATTTTGCTTCATTTTAAGCATGTAAGAATAGAAGGGCTGTAAAATAATTATGAGCTAATATTCAATGTTATTTACATGATGGAGCAGGTAAAGCAAAGAATGTATATTTTTAAGCTTAACATGTTTAACAAATTAACGGCTTCAACCGGTTTGCAGTCATCATCAAAACCTTTAATTTGTCATGAATATCCATCGTAAAAGACGAACCTCGCAAAATGTGGATCATGGGTTTCTCACCCAAAAGTCAGTTCAACAGAAAATTTTGAAAATGATACAATAAAGGAGATGTATTAACCTCCAAGCTGTATCTATTGTTATAACATGCCTACTTTGTGAGAAGGAATTTCAGTCAAACAGACTTCCGGTAGAGAAACTCAGGCTCCACGTATTCATGTTTTCTTATAGGCAAAATATTTAATTCTCGATCATGAGAGAATGTATCTTCTGCAAAATGTTGCGTCAGCATACTTTTCTTCAAACAACACGATCGTGCGATCGAAGACTGTGGTTGGTCAATTCTTAAAAGATGCGCATTCACCGTAAGCGTGTGTCTTTGCGAAGTACGTTCGACGCAAATATCTATGTGTATCCAAGTTGGCTCTCATGATCGAGAATTAGGGAACAAAACAAAAGATCGACAACGTCCTACAAACGTAACTAGTTTCGTTTCTCAGCCGACCCCCTCCCTCCCTGCCAGAAACGTAATAATGAAATGTTGAAAAAATTGACATTAATATTAATAATGACACAATCTTCAGACCGATGTTTTTGTACAAACGTAATCGAGCTTTTTTACCCCCTCCCCCCCTAAACGAAACTAGTTTCGTTTATAGGACGTCATCGATCTTTTGGTTTGTTCCCTTAAATATTTTGCCTATAGCAATAATGGTTGTGGGATGTAATGATTTGCAGATGACAAAAATCTTAATGAAATAAAATATTCTGTCAGCTGCATCACATACGGATCTATTTGACGCAAAAACATGATCATTTCACATACATGTAGAGAGCTATAAGTTTAATACTATGTTTAACAATGTTACTGGAAAGATTGCGTACTAAATTTTTCTTGACAGGGTATTTTTACAAAGAAAAAACTTGATAATTTTAATTTTGGTGAATTTACATGTCAATCTTTTGAGTAACATTGTTTTACATGGTATTAAACTTATAGATCTGTACGTGATGAGACCGATTTCATCTATTTATCCGAGTATACTTTTTCATCAATTTTAATCTATAAACAAAAGGCGTTTTGGGGCTCAAGCAAACTGACATATGAAAATTTTGAGAGAGAAAAAATCAGGACTCAGCGGGGATTGAACCCCGGTCGCTGGATTAGCGGTCCAGAGTCTTACCACTGTATTACCTGAGTTCACAGTCGGTACTTGGGCAATCTCAACTTTAATAAGTCCCCATGATAACTCTCTCATTGTGTCTCAGCGGTCAATTATATAATAAATAATGAAGAAGGAGGCGGCCTATATGTTGATATCACCCAAGCAGGGCGTAAGACAATGCGAGACACAAATATATGCGAGGATCGGAAATAAATGATGCAAGCCCGAGAAATTATGATTTAAATGACTATCAACAAAAGGATTAAATAAAGCAAAATGGCAATGTGCTTTTTAGTTTTCTAAGCAATAATGTCCCGCATGATGTCTTGATTTGCAGATGATATAATATGTGTACAAAAATGAGTATACTTTTTCAATCAATTTTACTCCTGCTTATCTCTGCCTTTGAAGTCATCCATACACATGTCTAACCCAGTGGATTTATGCATTACCATCATGGCTTTGGTTGGCATACTCCTACACAGAATACATAGGATGTTAGTATCTTACATTTGTGCGGCTGAAACAGATGCTGCGTCAGGAAATGTTTTTTTTTTGGTGGTGGGCATGGGGGAAAAGTGATTTTTTTTTTGGGGGGGGGCAAAATCAACAAATTTGGTGCAAAAATTGCTGCAAAAAATGGGAATTTTGAGTTTTTACTGGGGGATAAGGGAGGGATAGGGTTAGCATTAGGGTTATTGTTTAAAGGGATAGGGACTAGGGTAAGGGTCAGAGTTATGATTAGAGTCAGGGTAAGGTTTAGGGACAGGTTTTGGGTTAGTGTAAAGATTAAGGATAGGATTAGGTTTAGGGATAGAGTTATGGTACGGTTAGGGTCAGAGCTATGATTAGAGTCAGAGTCATGTTTAGGTTAGGGTTATGGTCTAGGGTTAGCATTATTAGGATTAGCATTAGGTAATAGGTTAGGGTTAGGGTGGAGTTTAGGGTTAGGATAATGATTAGGGTTTATAATCATGTTATTGGGTTTTCGAATGACTCTTCGGACTAAACCTCTAACACAATCTTTTCACAAGAACAGTAAAGACACTGCAGGGGCTCAAATTTTGCAATACAGAGTAAGAATGCAGTAACATACTGTACATACATCAGCAACTAAATAGCATTGTAGATACTCCCTTTATACTTGGAAGATAGAGTCACCTGTCTCTAAGTATACAAGGTGTATCAGCATTACTTTCTTGTTTGTTTATATACATGTACAATCCCAGTCAAAATTGTTGGAATTCTTTGACTTGGGTACGTCAAATGTGCCCCCTCCCATTCCCCCGTTCAATGTTGAAACCTGCTGATTTAGTCACACCCCCCTAAAGACACCCAACACTGATTGTCTGTTCATTGTTGTAAAATGTTGATTTGGTCATGCACCCCGACATTGATTGGTGAGGAAGGCGGAAGGTTAAAAATACGTTAGTAGGAAAGGACTTTGACTTCACAATGAAAAACGCACAATTTTAGAACATCGATTATAATGGCAATATGGTTTTAAAGCAAGGTTAAGTTTTACACAAATGTTCCAACAACTACAAAGAGCAGATGCTGTGATTTACTTGTTGTTTTACACTTACGGTTTCAAGTATGTTAACAGCCACATTGTCTTTGGTAATACGACCATCTCTGTGTTGGTTAACACAGCCTCCATGATGTTATCTATGACATACTCAGGCTCTAAGATTGGCAAGATCCATGGCTCTCTAAAAGGGGGAAGAGAATAAAAGATATGAATATTCAAAAGAATACTTGGCAATGAATATTAGCTTCCATGATGTACATACTGATTACTCAGGCTCAAAGATCGGCAGAGCCATGGCTCTCTGAAAGGGGGAAAAGAATACCAGACATGAATATTCAAAAGAATACATGGCAATGAATATTCAGTTATTCAATGAATATTCAGCTTTCATAATGTTATCTACCATATACTTGAGCTCTAAGATTGGCAAGACAGCCATGTTCTTTAAAAGGGTATAAAATACAAAACAAAATGTATTGTATTGCAGAAAATATTCATTTAACTTTGAAAATTTAAAAGCTTTTTTGTGACCATTCACTACAAATGGCCTGGGAAGTCAGCTATAGTTTGATCAGCTCATAATCGGCGGGCCTTATAACATCGCGCATTAATAACTATGCATTTTATTTCAAGAATTGTCTTGTATCATCTCGCCAGAAGCATCACAAATTATTCATCCAAGTCCTATACACTGTATATTTTCTTCATGACACACAGAATCGACCAGATATGTCAACAATATCATTCTTAATGTGGGTCTACTTTTCGGCGTAGTGGTAAAAACTAAACAATTCCCGCCGATTACAAGCTGATCAAACTTATAAAATGTTAGTTTTGAGAAATGGTCCATTGATTAAATATATCAATAAACAAAGAATTCTTAATTAAATAAACCTATTTACTAATTTGTTATCCTCTTAGTAATAAGCTTTAAGACATGACCTAACAGAGTATTGCTGTTGAGCATTGATTGAGGTGTCAGCATTGGTGTGCTTTGCCGTGTGCTGCCTTGTAACAAGTCCAGTAAAAACAGTACCAGAGTATTGATTGTTGTGTGCTTAATAATAATAATAATGCACTTACAATGCGCATCTATCTAGACAACCTATTCCGAGGCACAAACATTGAAACAATTAAATATTAACAGACAATTATAAAAACAGTCACATATATAAAGAAGTCAACTGTCATAAGCAATCTTAAACAGATGAGTTTTAAAGTTTTTTGAAAACATCAAGTGAATCAAAAATACGTAAATTCAAAGGAAGCAAGTTCCTAAGTGTATAGGTGCACAAGCATGATAGAAGGCCGTCACCAAATGAAGAAGAAGTACAAGGAACAGAGAGAAGACACTTATCCGATGATCTAAGGTTACGTGATGGAATATATAAATTGATTAGTTCACTGATATACGAGGGTTGGTCAATAATATCCCGCAACCATTATTAATCTCCGCTCATGCATGACTTAGATGACTGTTACTTACGATCAATAAAGTTTGTACCTTTGTCTTTCAAAACTCATAACAATTAGTATCAGAGTACCTGTAATTACGTAATCTCATTTGCATAAAGTCATTGCCATATGTACACTGACAAATGTCAACATTGGCGGGAAATTTGAATTGTAGTTGAGGAACGTGTAATAAAAAGAAGCAGAAGTAAGGAACTACATGTAAGCAATTTACAAGCCTTATTTTTGAGGTAATCTGAGTATATTCAATTGATAATTGTGAAAGAAGAAATGTCAACAGATCAGGAAAGGGACTGTCTTTGAATTTCACCAAAAATAGGCCTTAACGACAAACAAAAATGGTGTGAAAATCTGGAGAAAAGAGCCCACACGGTAGAAGAAAGAATCCAAATTATCTCCAAAATAAAACGAAAACAAATATGATTATTAGTGTGGCGTGAGAGATCATAGTCAGGACAATAGAATTTGTTACAATAAAAATAGAAATGTGCGCATGCGTAGATGGTACGCATGATTGAAAGTACCAAAAATGTATGAAAAATGTAAGATTTCATCAAAAAAGCACTAAAAATATGACTAATAGAAGGTTTGCGGAACAGTAGCTGTGTGAGTGAATTGCTATACCAAGTCTTATGCTAAATCTTAGACATACCTTCCGAAATTCAAATTTCTTGTTCAACCCAGAGACCCTCTCTATGGTGTGCTACTTTGATTATAAAAACAAGACCTTTTGAAAACAAGGGTTTATTAAGAAAGAAATGTTTATGGTATTACCACTGGGATCTCCCTTTTTTAATAATCAGTAGTAGATACCCAATCAAACCAGGTACCATTTGTTAAATTTTGTCATCGATTAATATTTCTATCTCTTATTATGTAAAGAACAATGTGTGATAAAGCCTACTCAAAATTGGAGATATTCAACACAATCCCTTTTCTATGGTATAGATCTAAAAAGTAAAAAGAATACATCATCATTCCTATGTTATCGGTCTACAAAGTTGCAAAAACCGCGCCAGATTCCATACTTTTATTCTCGAGATATTTAGAATTATGTAACAATACCTCAAATTGGCGCAAGATTTTCTTGACTATTTTTCACCATAAATCAGGCAGTGCCCATACACTATTGTGTTTATGCTAATGTCATTACGTAATCAAGCATTCAGCATCGCTAATACATATTCGTTTTGAAAGACAAAAGTACAAACTTGTATTTAGCGTAAGTAACAGTCATCCAAGTCATGCATAAACGGAGATACACCATAGTTGCGGGAACTTATTGACCAGCCTTCGTAAGAACATGCCAGTCGTGGAGTGCTTTCCAGGAGGAGAAGGAGTTTGATATGAATACGATACCGACTTGATAACCAATGCAGATGTTGCAAGACAGGTGAAATATGCTCAAATTTTCTAGTCCTTGTGAGCTTGCATGCAGCAGTAGTTAGAGCCTGTTGAAGTTTATTGTGTTGTTGTTCAGTGATTCCATATAACGCATTTCCATTGTCAAGACGTGAATCGAGGACTTTGCGACTTTCATTAATGTTTCTAATCTGAAAATAAGTTGATTTGCACACATTTTGGACGTGGTCGTCCATTGAGAGAATGTTGTCAAATATAATTCCTAGATTGCTAGTATTAGTAGAAGCTTAAATGTTGGCAAAAGCAATTTGAAGTGAGTCATAGCGAAGTCTTGATTGATTATATTTGGAGGTAATAATAATAAGTTCAGTTTTATCATCTTTTAATTTCAATTTATTTACAGTCATCCATGATTTAAAACTTACATACCAATCGACACCCACCTCAAAGTTATATATCACTTTTGACAGAAAACTTTAACCCCCTGAGCACTACCTGCCGATCTAACATTGCCACTGATTGGTCAATTACACGATATCTTCACTTTAATCACCAATCAGAATGGAGCTTTGCAAATAATTCACCCCAATTTTTTGTGTGGTGAAATTATTCTAACAATGTTGCTGATTGGTCCAATTGATAATGAAAACTTCTTTTTGGCCAATCAGCAGGTAGTTCTCATGAGGTAAATACTTACTTGCTGACAACACCATCAAACATTCCCGTGTTTATAAAATATGGGCAGATGACTGTCGTTTTCACCCCTGTCTTGTTGTTCTCTAAGATCTCGAATCTCAGAGACTCATCGATCCCGACTGCCCCAAACTTGCTGGCACAATACTCCACTAGGCCTTTGGTTCCAAAATGGCCGGCAAGACTCGCTATGGTGACAACGTGGCCATGGTTACGGGCAAGCATTGTGGGTAGGAAAGCTTTGAGAGTCTGAAAGAAAATTTGTCAATCAAATTTAGTCATGATGATGAAGTGGTAAATGCTTTTTCTGTGATGATAATTAATGGCAATTTCAATTTGGGGCACTCAAGGTCCAGATAGACACACTTAGGTGTGTCATACTAAGAATGTCCCATTTGGTTGGCAAAATATTGAGCAAATTTTGATATAAAATTTACTCAATTGAGTGAATATTTATTGGTCGAGCTATGAGTTTTAAAATATTGGATGAGATGTAGACGAGTCCAATATTTTAAAACTTACAGCAAGACCAATATTGGGTGTAAAGCATCCAATCATTATGTTTTGGATCCAATATATGACCTGGATTCATCAAACATAATAATGAGTGATATACTGAACCATTACTGGAAAAGATGGGTTGATGACGATAATAATAATAAGTCTCCTCTAATTGCCTTCATGAATGAATTGATGGTCTGTCCAGGCCACTGCTTAGGATATCAGAGCTAAGTATTTACCACTTATTATTTTGCATGCTCACGATGCTGTAGCATTAGCTGACTTAGCTCTGTGCCATCCGATACCCTCCACGATCACCAACTAGCTTGGCTTAATCACTTCGCTCACCCTATTCAAGAGGTGTCTCGGTTTGCGAATGGGGCTAGATGTAGCATGCTGCACCAAAATCAAAATCCATAAAACAATTACCTACTTTGGTATCAAAAACTAAAACTGATTGTCTTAATATGGCCCACAATACTTTTGGCCATATAGAAGACATTGAGGTTCTCTTGCCAAGAATATGCACTCACATATGAATGTCACTGGTAACGACTTCATCCTGACTTCAGCAACTCCTCCTATACCTTTGTACAGGAGCCAACCGTTGTTAATCCAAACGCGAGCGAGACTACGCGTTCGCGAGAGCGCCGTAAAATTCGTCATGTCTGGAACTTGTATGCGTGTGCAAGCTTGCAAGTTGAATCCCTGGTTGAAATCAGTATTTTTTAGGTAGCGGCTAAACATTGCCGTTTTATTCTGTAGGCCATAGTTTTATTGCTGATATCAACAGAGAAATCATCGAAGTTTTTGTAAAGATGAGTGGCAATGATTAAATGACATTCCTCGTGAAATAATCGTGAATTATATGATCTTTAGTTTCTTTTCGTTGTTGAAAGGGATTCAATCATGTTTCACCGTTGTTCATCACCGTTTATCAACTCGCGTCCGGCGCGTCTGCGTGGTTTACTTTGCGAGGGCAGCTTAAACCACACAGACGACGGGCCGCATCGTTGTTAAACGGTGATTAACCACAGTGAAATATGATTGAATCTCTAAATTAATGTATGGAATTATGAACTTATGACTTTATATATAGGGCCTAAAAGGTAAATTCTCTATATGCACTTACCCAGAAGTGAGCAGTAACGTTCACATCCATGGTTCTTTTGATGAGATTATCCGGTGCATCAATCAGTTGTTTTCCCGCCACCACACCAGCATTGTTTATCAGTATCGTCACATCACCAACATCTTCTTTAACCTGCGCTGCTACTTTGTACACTTCCTCATTATCGCTGCAGTTACAAACGTATGCATAGGCTTGGCCACCGAGGGCTTCAATCTACAAGGAGAAAAAAACAGATATTGTTAGATATGATAATAGGCTATACTATATACAATAAGCAAAAGAAGTAAGGTAGCAGTTGTGTTCACCCCTGTATATCCCAAATAAAGACAAATATGTCAAAATTAAAAAGGCAGCCGATGCCTGTACTCTTTCGCTCTGATTTAAGAAGACCTTATTTGTTGAAATTGGTTGAGAATTAAAGAAACGGTGATCCAAAACCTAATGAAGATATCAAATAAAAAATTGCACTTATGTGTTCTAATGAATGAAAGCACGACGCTAGTTTTTCGTGCTAATCAATGAAAGCATGGCGCTAGTTCTCTTGTTCGCGAACGCTTTGTGCACAAATCAATAGGGCATGCAATGTGGTAAACTGCAACTTTTAAATTTGAATCTTCCTTGGGTTTATGATCGTCGCGTCTTTATTTCTTGAACAATTTCAACGAATGAGGTCTTAAATTCGAGCTAAATGATGCAGCTATTGCATGTTGATTCCAGTTATGACATATCTGCCTTTGTTTAGGATATACAGGGTGTGAACGTAACTGGTACCTTAATTATTTGGCTTACTGTATAGTGGTTTTAATGTTGTGTTTGATTGTAATGAACTTCCTACATCGGTAGTCCATTGTACCAGTCTTGAGAGCTTCATTAATGCTTTTAGAGAGCCCTACCAAGCCCAAAACATAAGGGACCATTCACAAACAATTGTTAGGGAGGGGCCTGATGCAAAAAGGAGGGCCCTGAATTTTTTTTACCCTCCTAAGGGGGGGGGGCCTGAAAAAATGACCACAAATTTTCCTGGGAAAATATGCTTTTCTATGGTGTTGACCCATAATTTCAAAAAGGGGGCCCTGAAATTTTTGAGGTCTGTAAAGGGGGGCCCTGACAAATTTTTGCGATGATTTTATTTGCATCAGGCCCCCCTAACAAGTGTTTGTGAACGGTCCCTAAGCATCAGTCAGGGGTTTACACAGTTAGAGTGATGCATCTTGCATTTATGCATTGTCTTAAACACTCCATAAACCTTAATCAATGTAATGTTGAATGTAGAAGAAGCAAGTGTTTCATTAGATAACAAAGCTGATGGATCCTCACCCTGTACGTCAAATATACGGTTTGCTATGTCGAATATGAAGTAAGGTTATAGCTAGGGTAGAGTCCGAAGTTTACCATTTTCTAATTTTGCGTGTTGTAATCCATGTTTTAAAATTATTAAAACCATGTTTTATGAATAAAGCCTAAAATGTATAAACAATGATTATGAATGATATTAATGTCACAATATAGTGTTCAATATCACAATCAGTATGCTGATTGGAATATTCCCATGAAAATAGGCCAAAATTTGGATGGATAGGGGGATCATGCCTTGGTAATATACCTTTATTCAGTATTATTAAACAGTATTTTTTATCATAAAAATTGACACACACAGCTTAAGATTGTTTTTAACCTGTATTTCTCATATCTTTTAACAATTTTTGTCACGTCCTACAAAAATGTCATTTTCCGTGATTTCTTTCCGTTTTCCGTAAAACGGAAAACTTCAGACTCTAAGCTAGGGTTAGGGCTAGGTTTAGGAATAGAGTTAGGGTTATGGTTAGGGTTAATTTCTGGTGGTTGCTGCATAATCTCCTCAATCGTGGGATATAATGCAGGCGGGACTGAGCAGACGACGATTAGTTTTTGTTAAATTTGACATAACAAACCTTATTCAACATAGTGATCCTTATTTTTGACACAGCAAGCTTTCAGTCATAGTGTCCTGTAACCCTTATGAGTACAATGTACCTGTTTTAATGTTTCATCGTTGCCAGTCTTATTCACATCCCATAATACTAAAGTGGATCCCAGTGAAGCGAATCTCAGCGCCATCATCCGACCCAGCCCGCTTCCTGCTCCAGTGATGAGGACAACCTCTCCTCCTACATCTTTGTGTTTCAAGAATTTATACGGTATGAGCGCCCAAATGAGGCCCTCAAGACTGTAAAGCAGAGCCTGTGAAAAGTAAGAAACATTTGGGGTCATGGTAAACGATTAAATCTTAAGAAATTGTATGGTATAAGCGCCCAAATGAGGCCCTCAAGACTGTAGAGCAGAGCCTGTGAAAAGAAAGAAACATTTGGGCTCATGGTAAAAAGAGCAAAACTTCACTAACATGGAATACTTCCTTTTGCCATATCTTTGGTCAACCTTCTCAATGTCCCTCACATGGTGAAATGATGTAACTTGTAAAGACAATATGAGGAAAATACTTTCCTTTGCCAAAGTATGTGCCATAGAGTTAACCAATTTATGGCAAATGACAGTAGGACACCTTCCAAGTGCGAACTTCCCCGGTTGTCAGACCTTTGACAGTCAAATTCCCTATGCCAGGCCGGGTGCCAGGCATGAGACTGCACTTTCCTAAAAAAAACTGAATAAACTGAAAATGCGCTTGAAATTGGGCAAAAAGTACCAAAACAGGCTGAAATTCAATTTAAAACTGAAAATTGTCATGCCTGCCTATACCTAAATACCCTAACAATGCTAAGTGCTATAAACCAGGGACCTATTGGCCCTTTACACGGTCATCTCAAAATGAGGTTCTACTCGCAGTGTGCGTTTTGTGTGTGCTTATGCCCATCAAATGTGTGCTTTAATTTACCACGTATGCTTTGCAAGACTTCTGGCGCATTGCTAGAAAAGCGTGAGAATTAAAAATGCACTTTTTGCGCATGCATTTGCAGGGACGATCTCATTTTGGTAGCAAGATGGCAGATCTGTGCAAAGGGTGAATAGGTTACACATAGTGATCTCATTTGGCCAATAATGTTTGTTTCTAAGTTTGTTTAAGTTTTTGCAGGGTTGTAGCTAGCCCAAGTTGAGTGCCGGCTAATTTTACTATCCAATTAGAGGGCTGGCTCGGGGCACAATCTTTTTAGCGAACGCAAGGGATCTGGGTATAGGCTAGGGGGTATACCCCCAACAAATTTTCTGGTTTTTAACTCTTTTTATGATGAATAAAACATTTGTGGGAAATTTTTTTTTTTTTTAATTTAATTTTTTAATTTTTTTTTTTATTATTATTTTTTTTTATTGCGGTTGGCGCCGGTCCGTGCAGTTACCCCGACCGGCACCGACCAGCTTGGCTATAACCCTGAGTTTTTGCATGTCAGCTATTTTGCCCCCCCCTTCATTGCCTTGCATGATTAAAAACAGACAGACACATCCCTGATTGACACACAATTTGAGAAGGGTGCATATCTGCAACTGAGGACCTATGGATACACACATCACAAACGAGGACACACCTCTGACCGTGGACGTCCTCGGCTGCATGGATATAACCAGGACATAGCAAACAATGTAAAAATGGTATTTAAAATGAGTCCACGTTTAGGGGGTTCAGGATGGGCCATGGTTGGTAGCAAGTGGTCCGGTGACCGTGTGTGCGAGTTCCACGGTGTGCCAATTAAAAAAATGGGTGTGTGCGTTCTCAGTCAAATCACATGCTGAATGATCGAGGTCCTCAGTTGCAGGTATTTACAAACAGTGGTGTGTATGTGTCAGTGTGTCGGAGTGTCTGACCACTTTAGTAAACAGAAAAAATAGCTGCAAACAGTGGAAATTAATTGACTGAAGGCATTTTCCCCATGCATACCTCCTCCCCTGTGCTGCCATAAAATCACAATTAACTAAGTGCAGGGCTACATACATACCAGAAATATTGTCCATAAAATCTTAGCAACCTTCTGAATTACTACAAGAGCATCGGCCATGTTGGATCTAAAAAGTAAACAGAATGAACACTATATTGAAGTGCAGGTATAAGGTACTGGTATTAATGTACCACAGGTTTAATGGGATTAATGTACCAGTGGGAGGGGGGAGCCTCAAGAAATAGACTTTCAGCAAGCAGAAACATGCATGGTGGATGATGCCTATCATCTATTGGGCAACAACCTGCTTTTGGGGCTAACTTGGGGGGGGGGGTGTTGTTGTAGTCATATATGATGGTAGGGTCACAACGGTGAATTTCTTTGGGGGTGTTGTGAAAAAAATCTGGCCACACATGTGTACAAGTGTACTGTTATGGAAAGAAAGTTTTAGCAACCCCATTTGAAATTCACACACCCTGTGTGGAAGGTTAAGGTCATGTCTTCCATAGGGGGTGTGTGGAGTTCAACCTGAATGGCCCAATACGTAACATTACCACTGTACCATAGCATACAGTTTGATCAGCCCGTAATTGGCGGGAATTCTTTACGTTTTTATCACTACTACGCCGAAAAGTAGACCCACATCATAGTTGACCTGTCTGGTCTCTCTCTATTGTGCTCATTACAGGAAATGCACAATGTGTCGGACTTGAATGAATAAATATTTGTGATGCTTCTGGCAAGATGTCACAAGACAATTCTCAAATAAAATATATAGATATTACAGCCACACATAAAAATAACAGATGTGGAAATATTAAAGAGTATAACCAGTAGATACCAGGGGAAAGTTAATAGCCCATATTTCGTCACTAGGCGGGAAAAACCTCATATGTACTTTTAGCCCATGAACATGGATGAAGCAAACCATTCAATATAAAGTTTACACCTACAAGGCCTTATCCATGTTTCAAGGGCCAAAAGTAATGAGGTGTTTCCTGCATGTACTTTTGGCCCTTGAACATGGATAAAGCAACTTCTTCAATATAAAGTCTTTATCCATGTTCAAGGGCCAAAAGTACATAATGAGGTTTTCCCCGCCCAGTGACGATTTGCAAGACTATCCATGCCTTCAAGGTGAAATAAACCTACTCATGTTACCGTCTGGCCATGGTCTGGCCTGCTGTCTGATCTTTCCCTAGGAAAGATGACGTTCCAATCTTTCACTTTAATCTGTGATATTATAAGGCCCGTCGATTACGAGCTGATTAATGTATAGGCGTATGCTGCTTTACTTACCTTATGTTAAATTAAAACCCCAAATTATATTATAAATCCCTACGCTATGCTTAAAATTGCAGCAGTCAGATATATATCCACAAATCAATGTGATTACTATACAATCAAGAAATTGAGTGAGCGTGCATGCTTGTCAAATTTATCATTGAGCAATTTATATGCTGATACTGAATATTATCAGCAAAGCAACAGATAACATATTCAAATACAAACTTAGAAATGACCCTCAACTTTATGGAACAACTAGGTTATAGTAGGAATATATGTTTGACAAAGCGACATACATGTCTATGTGTTAAGTTACAAATAATCATAAGGGGCTGTGCAAAAATTATGAGCCCTGGGGAGGGTAAAATTAGGGGGGCAAGAATTTTGGGCCAGCCAAATAAGAGGATATAAAGCAATTTTTGTGAAGCCGAGGAGAGGTGGGAAGCAAGTGATTTTTGGCAAACATTCATGACGCACCTGCCTTTTAAATAAAACGCTCTATTAATAACGGCTTCTGAAAACAATACGGAATTTTCCTGCTCGATGTGCTCGCAATTATTTATATATTATCTACACAATTTTAAGGAACTTGCAAATTTGGAATTTGGGATCCCAAAAATGTGCATGTGCCAATAAAGTGTGTGTGTGTGTGTGGGGGGGGGGGTAGGTTGATGGGGGGGTGCAAGCAATTTGTGGCCAGCCAATGGGGGTTATTTCAAAAACTTTGGCTACAGTGAGGCAATTTTTTTTCTGAAAAATTGAGAAAATTTTGAAAATTAATTTGTCCACTATAATACCAAATGTCTGAAAATGCTACCCATACTTGCAGCACGTCCCTGTATGTCATTTGTACTAAGTGCTCCCCTCTCCCCTGGGGGTAGAGCACAACAGGCAGGGGGTACCTGGACTTTACGAGTATCTGAGTATTTTAAAAGTTTTAACAATGTATTAATGGAAGATTTATTAGGCTGAATATGGAATGACATTCCCTTATTTTCCATTGTTGAAAGAAGACACCCTTTTTTTAAGTGTATCTTTTACAAATTTAAAAACTTCGGCATGTTAGAAAAGTTACCTTGAACCTGGTATTCATCACAAATTAAGACAGCAGAGGCTAGCACCTGCTGCTGTAGTATATAACACATACACAGTGTTGCCAAAACATTTCAGTGGCCAGTGCCAAGGCATGGTGAATGACTCTCAAGTAGCCCAATTTTTAACGGGAATTTTTATGATTAAAAGAGAATTTGGAACATAAATCAACCAATTGGGCAGAAAACCACATGACTTAAAAAACTACTGGTACTTAATGCGAAGTCACTGTGCCGATCAAGGTTAATGAACACGTCATTACTTGTTGGGAGAGAAATTAGGCAAAATAATGCACGCTGATGTTGATGCGTCTAATGCACGCGCGCTGATGTTTGTTGATGCATCTAATGCACGAGACCCAAATGGGGGAGTGCATTAGACGACCGCTTTTCTGATTGGCTGCTTTTGTTACAATGTATAGGAGTGTGTGACTGTGAAATGGACCGCAAAACCCATTGTTATTGAAATTTGGAGCTTCCGAGACTTAAAACCTTATGATTTAGTTAATTAAAAGGAAAATAGGTAAAATTACTGCCGTGGCCTGACACTTGCAAATAAAAGTAGGCAAAACTATGTTGTTTCACAGCAGTATGTTAATACTTAGTTAAAAATATTAGAGTAGCGGCAAGTGATCTCCAAGTAGCCAAATTATGCACCTAAGTTGCGACGTGTACTGCACATACACTATGTACATAGCAAATTGTTCATGATTGATCACTTCAACATAAAGAAATCAAGGAGGGACAAAGTCAAACTGATAAGAAGGATGTAAGCAGTAGATAACACACTAAGTGTTAGCATAGCTGTAATAATACTAGGTACAATGTAGTAGTCCTATGCAAGGTGCAACTGTCCAAGTCCAAGCACCAGTGTTTTGAGGTTCAAAATTCAAAATTCATTGCACGTCCCCACGTTTTTTGGAAAGTGAGCAAAATTTACATTAAAACAGAAGTTTTGAGCTTTCACACAAAAGTTTACATTGCTACATGTAGCAGTTTTCAGCATCTTTGAAGAAAATAATGAATTCATGCTATCGGCCCACACAGTTCTTAGCCCCAGGGGGGTACTCAGTACAAATGACCATACGGGGACGTGCATAAATATGGGTAGCATTTTCAGCCTTCTGGTATATCAATGACCCTTTTTCAAAGCCTATTTTGGTATATGAATGGGTCCTTTTTTCAAAATTTTCTAATTTTTTTCAGAAAACAGCCCAATTTTTCCTTAATCTAGCCAAAATTTTCAAAATTTTCCCAAAATTTTGGGAAAATTTGTAAAAACTAAGACAATTTTGGGTAAATTCAGCCGAAAATTTTGACTTTTGGTATATCAATGGGTCCAACTTTCTTGACAAATTGGTATATTTATGGGTCTACTTCCAAAATCTCAGCAGCACGTCCCTACCAAAACCAAACTTGAGTACCCCCCCCCCCCCCGGTTCTTAGCATACATGTATATATAAATATCCTTTGTTTGTACAACTTGCTTGAAGCATGAATTATATGTGTGAGAAAGATACTGGTAAGAGGTCAAATGCTGTGTCTTGTACACTATGTTATCAAATAGTTGCTTGGTTTAAAGCCATAATGTACGATCTTATAATATGAAATTAGCCCGGGGAAATTAGTTAATTTTTTTCAAACCTGATTTTTTTTGGGGCATATTTGTAATGTTTACACATGTCCCAACTTACACCTAAATGAAATCAGTCAAATTTGTTGTGTTTGTAGGTCAACATAGCATGTTAAATGACCAAAATAGCCAGTGGGGTTTCTTTCACTTTCCTAAAATAGACAGAAAGCCTTCCCGGCAGTTATTACTCATATATTAGGCCGTATAAAATTAATGTTTTGGTTCTCGTCCAGAGGATTTTCATGAATTGATGAGGGAGGGAGGTGTTTTTTTTGTTTGTTTTTTTCCAATGTAAAATTAGCATTGTCAGTAGTTTTCGGTCTTCTCCAACAGTGCTCGAGGAAGCGATGAGGCTTTTTTTTTTTTTTTCAAATGTGAGATTCTGAGGGATAAACCCCTAGAGTACCACAAAAAGACTTGGAAGTGATGCTTGTTCTCTAATAAACTTATTTATATGTATGAAGATTTCATAAATCATTCCAAAGTCTAAAAAAATGGAAAAATCTAAAAAAAAAAAAAAAATATCTGACAAATCCCAGAAATTGAGGAGGGAGGGGACGAGAACCAAAATATTAATTTTACACGGCCTTATTTCAGCATTTTGGGTAAAGAAATTGAAATTACAACCCTAAACGTTGAAGATTACCCCTAAAAAGTACCCCTTTTCCTAAAGACGTAGTCGACGCTAGCAGGTCAAAATTCGACCCTTTTTCGACCACGTTTTTTGTGATGAGGATGCATACCAAATAATATCCCAAGTGAACCCCCCCCCCTCTAGGTGAGGATGCCACCAGAAGAGCACTTTTTGGTCCAGAGCTATTACAACTAGCGTGGCTAGTGTCAGTTTCTATATCAGAATCAGTTGACAAAATTGAGTATGAGTTGGACCTGGTCAGGGTCAGAAATTCAGCGAGAATCCGAGAATCCATTTTTGCAAAGATTCTTGTCAACAAAATTGCAAAATGGATTCTCATAAATATTTCCATTGATCATGCAAATTCACATGTATGTAGTTACTCCATTTCGGAGGTTCTATACCGAGCATAAAACCTCCAAAACCGGAGGTTCTCTGCGTATAACGTCATGCAGAAACTCCGCTTTTGAAGGTTTTATGCATGGACGACAGTGACTATTATTAGCCTATAGTTAATAAACCACCACAGCGCGCGCAAAACCTCCAAAATCGGAGTTTCTCGCCCGCCGTCATAAAACCTCCGATATTGGAGAGTTTTATGTATCAAAACTAACATTATAATAAATGTTTAAACATGCTTAACTTCATTACTTTAGTATACGCAAAACCTCCAAAATCGGAGTTTTTGCGCCCGTCATAAAACCTCCGATATTGGAGTTTTAGCGTATCAAAACTAATGTTATAATAAATGTTTAAACATGCTTAACTTCATTACTTTTAGTATACATAAAACCTCCAAAATCGGAGTTTTTATAGCCCGTCATAAAACCTCCGATATTGGAGTTTTTATGTATCAAAACTAATATTATAATAAATGTTTAAACATGCTTAACTTCATTACTTTTAGTATCATAAAACCTCCAAAATCGGAGTTTTTGCTCGTCATAAAACCTCCGATATTGGAGTTTTGGCGTATCAAAACTAATGTTATAAAAATTGTTTAAACATGCTTAACTTCATTACTTTTAGTATACGCAAAACCTCCAAAATCGGAGTTTTTTAGCCCGTCATAAAACCTCCGATATTGGAGTTTTTGCGTATCAAAACTAATATTATAATAAATGTTTAAACATGCTTAACTTCATTACTTTTAGTATCATATGCAAAACCTCCAAAATCTGAGTTTTTTGCGCCCGTCATAAAACCTCCGATATTGGAGTTTTTATATCAAAACTAATATTATAATAAATGTTTAAACATGCTTAACTTCATTACTTTTACTATCGGAGGTTTTGCGACGCAAAAACTCCGATTTTGGAGGTTTTTGCGCACGCTGTGGTGGTTTATTAACTATAATAATAGTCACTGTAAGTCCATGCATAAAACCTCCAAAACCGGAGTTTCTAAGACGTTATATAGAACCTCGGTTTTGGAGGTTTTGCGCTCGGTAGAACCTCCGGAAATGGAGTAACTTCATACCTCAAATTCAGTTATATGGCGTGAATCCATGGATTCTTGCAAAATTCCACTGGGAGAATCCAAAAGGATTCTCGCACTTGGTTGTGAATTCCTGACCCTGCTGGTGACATTAGATTAGAGTCCAAAGTTTACCGTTTTCTAAAACCCATTTTCCGTGTTGTAATCCCCGTGTTGTAAAATTTGTAAATCCGTGTCATGAATAAAGCTTAAAATGTATAAATGTAGTATATTGGGAATACGCCCATCCCTACTTATCATAATACGGACCTGATATCGCCCAGGACGTTGCCTTCGACCTTTTGATAATCACTGGACTCTATACCATTCTGGTAAGTCCCACCTAAATACATAATATTGGCGACGAGAATCATTTTTATGGACCCTACAGCAAAGTTTCAGGTGACAGAACTGTTATAGCACCTACGGATAACTTGGCTAACGTACGACGGACATTTTGGGACTTTAAAACAGTGATTTACGATCGCGAACTTTTGACTCATGAGCAGGCGATACCCACGTAACTGCGAATTTTGCAATCAAGAGTTTAAGCTTCCCAATCGACGATCCACTCGACAATCGCGATGTCACGAAGGCCAATTTTTGAGGAATTTAATGATCAGGATGGCGACATTGAATGTTATTTGGATAGATTATCGCAATATTTTATCGCTATGGATATTGCTGACACGGAAGATAAGATGCCAAAAAGGAGAGCAATACTCTAGTAGCGTTGGAAATAATGTCTACAAAACATTACGGGATGTCAGCTACCCAGATCCGCCTCATGGTAAGACCTACAAGGAATTAGCAGACCTGTAAAAAGAAGCATTATAGACCACAACGTTCAGTAGTAGCAGAAAGATTTAGATACAGATCGTGTAAACAACAACCTGGTCAATCTATCAGTGATTATGCTACCAACTTGAAGAAATTAATTGCTTCATGTGAATTTCAAGGAGATCAGTTGGAGCAGAATTTAAGAGATCAGTTCATTTGTGGTTTAAGATCTGAAGATACGATAGAGAAATTGTTGGGTCCCCAAGCAAAGGATTATAATTTTGCTCAAGCGGTAGACATGGCAATAGCTGAAGAAGAGGCAACGAAGAATGTTAAGGATATCAGCGGTAAAACGCCATCAACGGTAAACAAAATAGGACATGGACGTGGTAACAACAGAAGTTCTGGAAGTGGACGGGGGAGATTTAGACCCAAATTTGGTCAACGGAAGTCAACCAACACAGACGGCAGACCTAACGACAATGGGAAACGCAAGTGTTACAGGTGTGGCTTAACTAATCATTCCCCAAATGAATGCAAGTACAAGAACTTTACATGTTATAAATGTAATCGAGTAGGACATTTGAAATCAGAATGTCATGCAACGTCAAGCTACCATGCAAAACAAAACACAGTACGCTACGTAACAGAAGACGATGAACAATTTGAAGATTTTCGTGACGCTACTTTCACCATTACGACTACAGCGATAGTGACGACATAAGCGCAGACGATACGCATGATGACGACAAACAAGATAACGCATAGAAGACAGTGTAAATTACACATCGTCAAAACCAGTATTCCTACCAGTGGAAATTGAAGGAGTGAAATTACAGATGGAGTTGGACACGGGAGCAGGACCGTCGATGGTCAATATCAAGGATTACCTGAAGCATTTCAGTAATTTTCCATTGAAACCAGTGTCTCGTCCACTACATGCTTATGCCGGTACACCTTTGAACTTGGCAGGTGAGATCAAGGTTGATGTAAAGTACCAAGATCAACACGCAGGATTACTTCGATTAGTTGTTGTAGATGCAGACAGCTATGCACCACCATTATTTGGTAGAGATTGGCTAGCGGAGATGATCTTAGACTGGCATAATTTGTTTCCACAACAAGGTCAATACAGTGTAAAGAGTTCATGCACGGTGCCTGAATTGAAGCAGAAATATAG